>NC_048298.1:227826934-228181332 GCF_013100865.1 Trachemys scripta elegans | reverse complement strand
GGAGAGCAGAGGAGGGATGGGGGATAGGGGAGATGAGGAGAGCAGAGGAGGGATGGGGGGGATCGGAGAGGGGAGAGCAGAGGAGGGATGGGGGAGAGGCGAGATGGGGAGAGCAGAGAAGGGGGAGCGCAGAGAGGCGAGCAGGGGGAAGCCGAGGGGAGAGGGGCAGAAAAGAGAGGATCAGCTTGTTTTCCTGCCGAAACGCAGCCCTTTAACCCAGCCGCGGCCGCCGGGCGCGCTGGCTCGGAGCAGCTCCTACCTCTGGGCGCAGCAGACCACGGCCACCAGGACGGGAGCGGAGAAGATCCCGAAGATCCTGCCTCCCCCAAAGCCCCACATCCCTCCGCTCCGGGCTCCCTCCCCGCAGCAGCCGCCGCGACCCGAGAGCCGCCCGCTGAGGAAGAGGCGGAGGCGACAGTCCCCCACCCCCCACCCCGGCCCCGGCAGCCGCCCGCACGCCGGGCTGCAGAGACCCCGGCGCCGGGCTGTGCCGAGCCCCGGAGGAACCCCCCACCCGCCTCCGCCGGAGCCCGGCTGCCTGGCTCCCCCTCCCCGCCTCCCGCCCGCCCCTTCTCCCTCCGCCCGGGGAGGGGAGGGGAGGGCTCCTCGGTCTGGGCGGGCGGGGGGAGCGGGCTGTGCCGGGGCCGGGGTCTCAAGTACTGGGCGAGCGGCGGCTTCCCCGGCTCCTCCCGGCGGGGAGGGAAGCTCTGCGGGGCTGGCTGCTGTGCCACCGGGGGAGCCCGAGAGCCGGCGCCCGGCTGGGACCCCGCCAGCTGCAGCCGCCCCGGCCCCGCGCTCCCAGGAAACACCCGGGGCAGCCCCCTCAGCCCGGCCCGGCAGCGGGGCAGGAGCCACAGGTGCCCCGGAGCTGCTCCCGCCACTGCCCGGGGGGTAACCCCGCCCCGCCCCCGCAGGCCACCGCGCACTGGGGCCCCAAAGGCCGGCGGGCTGAGCCGTGGGGGCAAAATGCTCAGTGCACCCGTGACCGGGGGCAGCCCGTGCGCTCAGCGCCCGGCGTTGGGTGCGAGCCGCTTCCGCGCGGGCAGCGATGCACCTACGCCCAGGGCTGAGAAGTGAGCGCAGCTTCCACCGCGCAGCGTCCTTGGCCAGCGAACAATGCCCTCCGCCAACACCCCCCGGAACAAGCTCAGCCAGTGCCTCAACTCGTGGCCACAGCTCCCTCCATTGGTCCACCCCTGACCAGGGCCAAGCGGAGGATGCCCTTTCCTGGGTGCAAACACACATGCACCCACCAACAGGGCTGAGAAATGAGTGCCGCCCATGCAACTAGTTTCTTCCGCTCACTGGTACCCAGGAGCAGGACTGGGTGTGGAATGCAGCTTCCCCCCAAGTCCCACTCCACTAATGCATCTGTGGACTGGTGTGCGCAAGGATTGGCAGAAGGGTGATGAGGCAGTTAACCTACCGATGGGGTTAGGCGAGATTTAGGAGTTCAGTAGAAGTGCCTGAGAATGGCGGTCCCCGAGTGGGCAGGGAACCTTTGTGGAAGTGGCTACAGTTCCAATTTTCAAGAGGGTCCAGTAATTTTGAATATCCAATTCGAGGTATCTTGGGCCTGTTTTTCACAGGTTCTGAGCAACTGTAGCTCCCACTGACTTAAATTAAAATTGTGAGTGCTCAGCATCTCGGGGGGCAAAAATCAAGCCTCTAGCTGTCTCAACCCTTAAGCATATTCCCTGGCTCAAAAAACAAAACACAAATAGAAAGATCTTCATGATTTTAAGGCCTGACATGATTTTTGAATGCTTGGGGTTGGCCATAGTGAACCTATGTCTGCAAAGGGAACCTGCAAGTTGAGGAGAGGTACCAAGAAACCTAAAAGAAGGAAGAAAAGATTAGAGAATGCTGAAAGAATACACCTTGTATACAATATAATATTGCATAACACATTTAAAATATCGAGAACTTTTCTTAAATAGTCTATTTTATAATTGAAATAATATTCTTTAGAGGATTCAGTACAGCTGATTAATGTCATATTTAGGTGCATTGGGAATGCATCTGAGGTGTGACTGAATCAACACTCTTGTAAAGTCTGTCATGTTTTATTACTTAAATTAAAATACTCTCTCTCTTATCTGACCTCTCAGATGAACTATGTCCATTTATTTGTTGATAGCTTAAAAGATAGTCCAAGTCCTGGGGCCAGGGAATTGGAAATGGGATATGAAGCATTTGCCCTCCTGGACCTTGTTTTCAATCTAAATGATAACTGAAAGTCATTATGACATGAAAGATGTACAATGGAAAAGAGAAAGTGGTCTCCCGTTCTTAGTGGACTGTTGTCCACAATACAAAGAGGCACTATGACAACAGTCACTAATTGGCAGACTCAGCAGAAGGACCAAATGGAATATGGGTAGAGCAGTGGTTTTCAACCAGGGGTACGCGTACCCCTGCAGGTACACAGAGGTCTTCTAGGGGGTGTATCAACTCATTTAGATCAGTGTTTCTCAACCTGGGGGGAGGATGGTTGGGGAGGGGTTGCAAGTGCAGGGCCCATGTTAGGGGGTGGCAAGCAGGGCAATTGCCCCTGGCCACACACCATGGGGGCCCTGCAAAGCTGAGTTACATGCTTCACCCCTGGGCAGGGGGGCTCAAGCTTCAGACTCCTGAAAGGGGTATAGTAGTCTGGAAAGGTTGAGAACCACTGGTGAAGAGAATGAACTCCATTCTCATCCCTACAGGTAGTCCCTCATGCTCAGGATCAAGTCATATAAGTGGAAATATTTAAAATGAAAATTTGTGGGGCAGCTGCTCATTCTGATGAAAAACTTTAGCTTCCCGGACTCTTAGGTCACTCTCTGTGCAGCTGATCTGCCTCTGATTAAAAAATTGTCTAAGACCAGAAAAACTTGTATTCCTCTCTTTCAGAGGTCTGCCACAGTTATTCCTAGGGAAAATGGATAGGCCAAATGTGAGCAGTTGGATCTCTTATATAGAAGATCTGGTATGAAAAGTTAAGGTGGTATCTGTGCAGCTGATGATTAGGTATATAGAAGCATGTACCTGCCAAGCCTATATATGTGAAGTAATACTCTGGAAGTACTGATACTATGGTGGAAACCATTGTCTGAAGAAGGGGGTGGGGCTTCAGATGCTAAGAATCTGTTTTGGGTGGTGGGACTTGTTGAAAGAAGTGGAAATGGGATGAGGAGGCATCCGACATCTTGAGGAGAATTCCAGCTTTCCTCCCTGTAGCCAAGAACATCCACCTTAACACTCTGGGGAGACAGAAGAGGAGGCACTGACAGAAAGATCACAGTTCTAGGAGCCAATCAATGCATTAAGAAGGTCTGCTTGCAAGCAACTCAAGCATTCTCTGCAACGTATAAATCACTAAGGCTGCAGCAGAAATGCTGGCTTCAAAATCAGGGAAGAGGGACTCAACCACTCCTTGTAAGACAGCACTGGCAGTCACTGGACTCTTGGGCAGACAAGTTGAATCCTGTTGGCAAAATGGATATGGCTCAGTCTCCGTACTGGGCTCAGAACTACCCGACAGAGCATCTTCTCTTAATTTTCCCCTTCTTTGGCTTCTTGTGGCTGACTTTGGTGAAGATACAATCTGCCTAAGGAGAAGAATGTAAACTCAAAGGGTTCAGAAACCCAAATTAAAGGCAGACAAGATCCAAAAGGGGAAAGGGAGAATCACTGCTAGAACTGAAGCAGTATCTTTTGAGAAATTAGGGATATTAATTGTACTAAACTGGGAAATATGCTACTGCCTGTCTGCTCTGCCTTGAAGCATTTTTAATATCCTGCTGGTTTAACCTGCTGAGAAGATGTAATTAATACAGCTCATTGGAAAACTTTATTTTTTTTCCTCATGGAAAATCTTGACTTTGTCCAAAAACTGAAAAAAAATGGCCAAAAAAGATGTTGATTAAAATCTTGAAATTGCATGCAGAAAGAAGACACTGTTCACTTCCCCTCTCTCCCCCCCATCCCCTAAAATTCCCTCGTGTAGGCAGAGCTTTAGAGTGAAGGCAAAAGTCTATAGAATATACAGCTGGGGTCAAGGCTTAAGGAATGCTCTGAACCTTGTCTGACAACCGCACACACTGCCTTCCCATCTATTCAAACGATGAATTGTGATTGCTGGACGTACTACTTTAGGAGAATAATCTCATGTACATCTAGTGTGCATATTTAGGAGCACATTTTGCCACCCTTGCACATGTTGAGTGATACCTCACCATGTATATAGTGATACAGATTTCAAAATAGCAGGTAGTGAATGGTGTTGCATGAATCTATTTGTTTTAGTTTCATAACTTGTTTTTCATCTAATTTTACTAAAACAGTTATGTTGAAGGTTTTGACATACTATGGATTTTATCATTTTAGTGGGGCTACTTGCGGGTGAAGTTTTAATCAATGTGAGTAATGGGGACACACTCTGGTCCTTAATATGATTTTTGACCCAAACTGTTCTGAATTATAGTTTTTGTAACTAAACAATCAACGAAGACCATTATTTCCTCAACTTCAAGAAAACTTGACTGAAATTTGCTTTACTTGAATAGATGTAAAATAGTATTCTTGCAGCTTGACCACAATTTCTTATATGGCAAAAGTTCTGAATTATGCAGAATATGAGTCAGACCCATCAAAATAAAAATATATTGACAATTTGGCACAGGTGAAAATGGTCAGGGCTCTTTATAACCCTGATTTTTCATAATAAAGATTAATATTTATGCACTCAAGTAACATATATGCATTAGAGAAGCCTGAAGTGCCTTAGAAATAATATTCTTAATGACTCTCCTGGGGAAAGCACAATTTAGGTCTGGAACAAACAAACAAAGTGGAGTTTCTGAGTGGCAGTTGATGAAAGATCTATTTAACATGGAGACTGTCAAGAGTTCCTATCTAAAGTCCTTCACCAATAACCCTAATATTTTTAACAAAACATTATAAAAAATAAATTTAAATGTTAGTAGTTACATTCTGTTCCAGAATATATATCAGAACAAAATATAAGGGTACTTCAGACGTATCTGTGTTTTCATATTTATCCAATAACATATGAATACTATTTGTTCATATGATTTGTAAGTTAGTCTTTATGTTATTATTTATACTGTAACAATCAGAGGTCCTGGTCAAGACTGCAGCTCTATTGTGCTATACATTGCACAAGCCAGAGTAAAATAGAAAAGGGCTTGTTATTTGATTTGTTGATATTTAATATTATATGTATCTGAAGAAAAGGTCAAGTCGACTACTAGTAACTCTAACTTTAATACAGTAGTAGCCTCTGGATAAAGACTAGCTGAAACAAACAAAGAGACATAAGCTTGTGCTCATTATTTTGGCCAAATGTCCTGTTTTCAGTTTTGTCCTGAGCAATGACAAAGTGATAAGACTCAAAACAAAACAACCAAAAACCTGCAATGACTTGGCATCAATCCTGACTTGCTAAGACTAAGAAGAGTTCTGAAGGTGGTAATGCAGAGTAACAGAAAAATAAAATGGCAGATGGCTTTAAACCTTTTTTCCTTTTTGGCTTTAAACCTGTACACAGTTTCTTACTTATGCAAAAGTATGGCTTTAACAGACAGTGGAACACAAGGAGCGAGGTGGTAAGCAATACCTACAGTGTCTGAAGAATGTGGAAAGATGTCTATGAGGAGACTGTGTCCACACTCTCACCCTGCCCAGACACACTCCCTGGTGGTGCCTATCAAAGCGCTATTGAGCCCTTTTCTTGAGCTTCCGGAATAAAGACACACCCTCATCCCCACTCTCACCTGACTCAGAATATCCCCCTAGCAGTGCTGGACAGCTCTTCCCTTTCATACTGAGAATGCTGACAGTGCTTTTGGTGCATTCTGTGCAAGAGTGACAGGGGAAAGAGCCTGGCTGCCAAATACCAGGATAGTGTGCCAAATTCTTCCTTGATGTAACTATTGAAATTAGTATATGTACACCTAGGATATATACGTCCACTGCATATAATCAATATACTTAGGACGAGTTTGGTCACATAAACATATAATTATATTTTAAAAGTGAAATTATTGTTAGGTGTGTGTGTATATATATATATATATATGAGGATCTGAAATATTTGTTACCTTAATTTAAAGATCATTATGTGGCTCAGAGTAAGTGGCTTTCTAAGTATGTGTTCATAAAGATTATTAACATTTTAAAAGGGTCAATGTTCCATTTAAAGAACAGAATGTCAATTAGAAGTTATTGTTCATTACTTACCTTGTGTCATAAATTGCATACAATTTTTTGTTCTCTTCAACTGCATTCCTAGAGAAAGAGAAAGTAAATGTGATTTATTTATATATTATATATTCATAATCTAAATAAAACAGAGTTTTAGACCTACAGGATCTTCACACCTTCATTATAGAATCTAGATATGGAAAAAATCTGTTAGTTGTCTTGTCCAATCTTTGCCATGACAAGACTGTTACATAATTTAAAACATGTTTAGACTATTTCCTGCAAATTGTATCTATAACTCTGTTACCATGAAATTAAAAACAAAACAATAGTTACTGATCTTGTGGCACATTCAAAACAAAGCCACCTTCTCTAAGGTTGTTTCTGCTGGCATGACAGAAGGAACTAACCAAGAACCAAATCTTGAAGTCAGTTACAAACTTCCATTGATTTTAATGGGAGGAAGAGCAGGCCCAGACAGTGTTTCTAGAGCATTGTTGACATTGCTGATATTATTAGTATAAACACAGAAGTTTAAGCAAAATAGTTTTTGAGACTGGTGTGATAAATGTGGGAGGTGCTCTGCAATAGTTATTGATTTGTATCCCAAAATGTCATTTATGTGCTATGTGTTTAGGTCTAACAGAAGGGATCACACAGTTTTCACACCCACAGGTAATCTCGGGTGATTATATGCCATTAAGGCTGAATTGGGTCTAACTACGCAAACAGTGCAGGAACCACTAGCATTCTCCTAGATGGCTTGGCTGGATGCTCTGTTCCAGTGGTTCTCAATCAAAGGTACAGGTACCCCAGGGTATATGCAGAGGTCTTCCAAGGGGTAGATCAACTTGTTTAGATATTTGCTTAGTTTTACAAAAGGCTACATAAAAAACACTATCAAAGTCAGTACAATCTAAAATGTCATACAGACAATGACTTGTTTATACTGCTCTATATACTATACACTGAAATGTAAGCACAATATTTATATTCCAATTGATTTATTTTATAATTAGAAGGTAAAAATGAGAAAGTAAGCAATTTTTCAGTAATAGTGTGATGGGACACTTTTGTATTTTTATGTCTGATTTTCTAAGTAAGTAGTAGTTTTTAAGTGAGGAGAAACTTGGGGGTACGCAAGACAAATCAGACTCCTTAAAGAGGTACAGTAGTCTGGAAAGGCTGAGAGCCACTGCTTTGGCCAATTGGGAAAAAATAGCCAGAGGTAGAAGGAAGAAGTCACATCCAGGGGCCCAGACAAGCACAGGGAGGGTGACGACTCAAAACCAAAACCAAAAAACAAACAAACCAGTTTTCTCAGGGAAAGAGGAGACAGACTCTCAGGTTACACAGGTACATCTAGACTGGAGCTGGAGATGTAATTTCCAGCTCAGGTAAAATACCCATGAGATCTCTGATCAAGCTAGCATGCTAAAAATAGAAGTGTAGTTGAAGCAACTCAAATGGTAGGAGGGGCTAGCCAACATGAGTAGGATCCATCCAAGATCCTATGTACATATTCTGAGCAAATACCCTCTCCTGCTGCTCACACTACTGCAGCTACACTTCTATTTTTACCGTGTTAGCTTGATCCGTTACTGTGGGTATGTCTACTCAAGCTAGAAATTATACCTTCCAGCTCTAGTGCAGACATACCCCACATCTACCTTGCACAGTTAAACCAGATGATGGACACCTGAGTCTGGGCGCCTACGTTAGCCTAGCCAGGGTGTGAGTATCCCCCACAGCAAAGTCATACCTGAGTTACTGTGTCCTCACTGTTTCTGCACACGTCCATGTGTGTCAGGGGATGTATCCCATGGTTCTTTGTGCTGAGATGCTCCAATCAATTGTGTCAGTTGTGGGAGAACCTGTCTGCCCTTCAGGGGGAATTGTGGGAAGGCATTGAACGGCTATCAGCATTCAAGCAACCTCACTGTTGAGTGGGCAGGCTCCAGTCTGAGTTAGCCTCGGGCTCTAACCCACAACCCTAGCTGAGTAAGCTACCCAGATTTAAAAACATCTCCAAACCATGTTCAGGGGGTTTTATATGTGGATGGGCGGGGGAGGGGGGGTGAGTAGGGGAGGACAGTGGTAAGAGCCTAGTTTAACTGTGCAGTGCAGATATACCCTCAGAGACCAGCTGAGACCAGGCTGGGTCCCAGGAGATACCTGGCTGTCTGAAAGTATGTTTGTTGGTACACAGCTTAACCTGTAACTCAAAAGGAAAGCCCATCAAACTTAGCTAGTAGTGAAGCATATGTTTTGATGAGACTAAATATGCATTTGTTGTTTTTAAATCATGTTCGCTAATGCTTTGTTCCAACTGCTAAATAAAACACTTTATGAAGGCTGTTAGTCAATTTCCCTGGTCACAGGTTGTCAGAGGGAGGTACCTGAAATCCAGTCAAACCTGCAGTGTGATAAAAGTTGGTAACACAAGACACTATACCCTAGTCCTGGTCTAAGAGTAGAAGAATCACAAGAGTCCACCCCAATACAATTTAGGGCAAGAGGCCCAAGAACTGAGGGGGTGAACTCAGAGAGACCAGAAAGGGGACATAGGTAACTGTGACAGATGGCATTTACACTTGATGGAAAATAGTCTTTTAACTAGGCATGTTTAGAAAAAGTAACTGACAAATAAAGGTATAGTAGTCCTAATAAATATACATTATGTGCTAAATTCACTACTGGTAGAAGAGGGCACAAGTGCGTTTACTTCAAAGTTAGTATTCAAACTATAAGTGGCCAAAGTCTCTATCTGAAATCTACTCAATTAAATATACTCCTTAGGCATAAATGACTTGGATATACTAATGACAGTTTCCTGTAATATCTCTACAATTAAAATTCATAAGAGAATGCAAAACAGTAAGCCACATGACCACATTTCCTTTTAGCATACATCAGCACAAAGAACTGACTCAGGCTTTTTCTTGAGTAGAAAGGTAACAACATCAAAGGTGTATCAGAAGAACAATTTAAGCAAATGATGTCACTGTGATTGCCACTGGAAAATGGAAGGAATAAAATACAGTCTTTTAAATGTTAAGTTTCAGAATGGGCCTTTTATTCAGACTAATAATACACCTTTTCTTTTTCTTTTACAAAAATGTAGATACTCCTTGATGTTGAAACTCTCCTATTCTGCCCAGGAGTAAACTTGCAAAACCCTATTAGTCTCTGCAAAGAAGGATGTGTCAAAGTGTGAATGATGAGTAAATTAACTTCATTTCCTATTGATGCTTTCTACTGAGTAACAATGGAAGCTATACTTCTGAAAGGATCACTTGTGATTCTCCCCTCACAAAACAGCACAGAAATGAACTACTTACATTAAAAGCACTCTGTGGTATAGGAATATCATTATATATAAGGTATCCTTATCACAAGATTTAATAAAGGAACAAAATGCTTTGAATACTATGCATGCACTTGCCTACAGCCATTATTAAGCAAAGAAACACTGTGTGCAGCCAGGCAGTCATTGATGGTAAATCAAATGGAGGGCATATGGTATTGCTGCTGCTGGTGGTGGTTTTGTTGCTAGAAAAGGCTAACGTTTTGCAATTGTGCTTATTATTAACTCAACTATTTCCCCCGCTTAAATCACACTTGGTAGGACACAGGAAAACACACTGTGAACAACCTGTACTGAACTGCTAGTTAGGACTTGACCTGTGAACTGCTAAATGTAAAGTCATAGTGTTTCTCCAAGATGGAGAATTTCTGGGACAATATCATAAGAGACATTCAGAATATCTTTCAGAAAACATACGGTGGCTTGGTGAGGACCAAGGCCAGGTCTGCTTGTACTTGACCTTTGTACTATGAGTTTGGGCATTGGATCTGCTCTCTAAATAAAGGACAATGCCCTGCTGTATGCATACAACCTTTTCTGATTATTTGTAGAAGATGATTGTGTCTGTGAGAGGGGAAGAAATACATAGTATTTTTAAGTGACTGACAGCCCCATACACTGAGGTCCTTAAATCACAGAAGTAGTACATAATACATATGCCGAGAGCTTTTAGGATTCCAGAAAGAGGATCATCAGCATTTGCTTAGAAGGATTGTGTTCCCTGAATATTGTCTCTGTTAAAGGGGAGTGGGCTGCAGAGGAATATGAATGTTGTCACTCTTTATGTTAGCTCCGTACTCAAAGAATGTACCTACTGTGTTTGTGCTTTATGACCTAACATGACATAACTTACACTGCTTAAATTTACATAACGCACATAACTTGTATGATGTTACAAGCTATGTTTAGCACCTTCCAGTAGTGCAAGATAGTTTAAGACAAGGACTAAAGAAAAACACCATATTCACTTGAAAATTCAGGAATATTTAGGGAGGTGGAATGTAATGATCTTTGCTGGAATATAGCAAGGACACAAAACAACACAAATGTGCCATAAGAACTCTACTAATACTATATATATATATATATAATGGAATAACTCAGCAGAAAAATACAGTTGCAAGGGATAATGTTTATAACTCAAGAGAGAATGCTAATAACAAGAAAACAAAGTAAATTAAGAGAAAACTTTCTGTCTTGGAGTTCAAAACAGTCATGTGACCCTGTACATGGCGTCCTATCACCCATAGTAATTTCCTCTTTGCCTCTAAAGAAAGCAGATTTGTAGTCTTCATCCAAGTACCTGTGCAGAAGGAGAAAACTGAGATGAGGTTCATTTCTTTTTCTGTGGGACCAGGTAGTTCTCCTGCATCCTGACACATTATATTTAACCTCTTTAAAGGCTAGTGTGAGCAGGTGTTTTCCCCAACTTCCAAAGCACACACTCTGTGTAGAGTCCAAATTTACCCCCTTACTGGAATTTGACTTAATTATCACTGAAATTAGCAATACGATAGAAAATTTCATCTCAAAACTTGTCCCCAGGTTTAGCTGTTGCTAGGGTTTCTACTTCAAGACTAGTCAGTCTACACCCTAGATACTCCCATCTCTCTTACATCCAGTAGGGGGAATGAGGCACCTGGACTGTGAAACTATTTAAGCTTTTCCTAGAAGGTTCAACAGTGCTCATTTTGTGTGTCCAGTTCTGGTGCCCACAATTCAAGATGGATGTTGATAAATAGGAGAAGCTTCAGAGAAGAGTCAAAAGAATGATTAAAGGATTGAGGAGAAGGTTATGGACTTGATCACAATCTATAAATATCTACATGGAGAACAACAATTGGCTAATGGGCTCTGCAGTCTAGGAGACAAAAGTATAACAAGATCCAGTGCCTGGAAGTTGGTGACAGACAAATTCAGACTGAAAATAAGGCACAAAGGTTTTACAGTGAGCGTAATTAACCACCGCAACAATTTATTCCGGGCTATGGTGGATTCTCAATCTCTGGCAATTTTCAAATCAAGAATGGATGTTTTTTTCTAAAAGTTATGCTCTAGTTCAATTAAGAATTAATTCAGGGAAGTCCTATGGCCTGTGTTATACAGAAGGCCAGACTAGATGATCACAATGGTTCCTTCTGGTCTTATAATATATGAATTTGTGGTTGGTAATGATAGATGCTGATAAATTATTTTAATGAGTAGAAACCTATCAAGAAAAATAAGAATGCACACTGTAAATATCAAATGCAAAAACTGCAAATTATGTGTAGGAATTCCTTGTATTAAAGACACAATTATTGAATTATCACTGTAGTCTGTTGAAATCACAGTAGGCAGCAGACTGGAGGATTCTGCTATAAATATAAAATTCACTTATCTATCTCTTATTTTTAATGCATAAATAAAGCATGTGTGAGCCAAGTTTTTTGGCATTTAAATAAATGCCAAAAAATGTTTATGTATGAGGAGCTTACAGTATGCGGTTCTAGCTGAAATAAATGTTTCAGTGAGCATGATGATTTATTCAAATGTTATGTTAAGTCAGCATTCAGTGTGCTTTTATGTAATTCTGATGCCTAAGTTACATGTGACTATGATAGTTTTACTACTTTCTTGATGTTTCATTGCATCCCTGGATAGTTCCTTTTTCTATCATCAAGTCCCATAAACAGTGCAGAAAGCATAGTTTCCTACAGTACAAAAATTGTCAGTACAATACATTTGAGGTCCAATTCTATGACATGCCAAACACCCTCAACTTCCTTTGAAGTCAACAGGACCTGTGGATGTTTAGCATCACTCAGGATCATGCTCATGAATCAGAAGTCAACATATTCCTTTACATTTCGGGATCAGGTACAAAGGATATTAATGACAAAGTATAAAAGCGAGACTGTGTCAAGATATTGATTCTTTCTCTCAGTTTAATCTACTAGTGTTCTCAATATATATAGGCTCAAGTAATGTCTGGTGTGACTTCAACAGACTTTACACTATGAACTTGACCCACAGAGTTCATTTAATGTACTTTATTTTATGTTATTATACTTTCAAAAACATATGCCCCTGAATTTATTGTGACCATGCCATTAAAGCAGTTATCAACCCTTCAGCGATCCTATAGATTTCATCAGCATGTGCTGCATACATATATTATAAATTCTGATTCTCTTTTCTTAAATCAGTGGGTATGTCTACACTTAAAACAATACGGTGGTACAGCTGCAGCTGCACCACTGTAGCACTTCAGTGTAGACACGACCTTTGCCAATAGGAGGAGTCCTCCCATCAGTGTAGGTACTTCACCACCCCAAGAGGCAGTAGCTAGGTTCATGGAAGAATTATTTTATCCACCTAATACTGTCTACACTGGAGGTTAGATCAGCACAGCTACATCTAGAGGAGTGTATATTTTTCACACCCCTGAGAGCTGTAGCTATACAGATGTAAGTTCCTGGTGTACACCAGCCCTGTGGTACTTCACCTGAGAAAGAACCTCCTTGTATATTTTTTAAATTTCTATTCCTATTCCCTGTGGCACTGTCTGCACTGCTAGGCTGATCAAAAGTTTGATAATGTGTCCTTCTTAACTTTTGTGAGTTACAAAATTATTTTGCAAAGTATGTTTACTTTTAGAAATGAAGACTTTCAAATGCATTTAGGCCAAGATTTTCAAAAGCAACTAGTGATTTTGGCTGTCTTGGTGTTTGGATGCTGAATCTGATACTTCAAAGGAGCTTGTTTTTCAGAAGGCAGTGCTCAGCACTTTCTGAAAATCAGGCTTATTTAAGGTGTCTCAGGTTGGGGACCCAAAACTGAGCAACCCAAAATAATTAATGACTTTTGAAACTCTTGGCCTTAGTGCTTGTGTAAGCCCTGGAGAGTTTCCCATAGGATAGGAAAAATGGTGTGTATATTATGTGGGCCAGCGGTGGACATGATATCCAGCTGTCTGAGGCCCTGATCCTGTACCTCTGAAGTAAATGGGAATTTTACCATGGAGCTGGATTGGATCCTGAACCTAGACTCTCAGCAGTCCAAAACCAGTACCAGGCCCTTAATGCCCTCATTTGGTAAGTAAATACACATAAAAAATCCTAACATACTCCTTAAGCCTCTTTTTTAGTCTCATAAATAGTTTCCTCCACTTTAAGGAGGAAGATGAGTATTGTGGGTAAAATAAAAATGCCTTTTTGATAATATCTTGTCTCTCACTGTAATATCTAAAGGCTTCGCTACAAAGTGGCACGCAGGAAAGTTAAGGTGAATCAACTAAAAGTGTGAAATCAATGCACATAAATTAAAGCATATTTAATTTAGGAGTAAAGTGACCTTAGTTTGCTGTAACATAATCCTGAGGATTAAGACAAGCCCTAAATGCTAACAAGAGCTGGTCGAGCTATTTGTTATGAACAAGTTGTCAGATATAGCCCCCTTTCTTTGTTCTCAAACATGATTTTCCTGAGTATGTTCACTGTTGGTAATTGTTCTTTGAGCCAACTAGGTTCTTGCAAACTGTAGTGCGTATTCATTAGAATCTTCAGAATTTACCATTCAAGCTGTTTGATTGGCCACCTAAATTCACATGGAATATTTTCTGTTTCCTGGCTGTATGGCATAACATATATATACAGAAGCTGTACTAGACAAAACATCATTAGAATGTTGAATCTCTCACAGAGTTAGAGTTGGAAACACTTTAGAAAGCAGGAAATAAAAAGAGGCCTAGGACATTTAAAATCTTTTCCTGTCCTTTTTGCACAATAAACATTATAATTGCCTATGTATGTGCATTTTAGATTTTAAAATATCTGTGTGAAAGCAAGAAACATATAAGCTACATTTATTGGCCATCTAGAAAATTACATATTTGGTTACAGTATCTCCTGGCAGATCCCCACCAAGTTACCAAAAACTCTTTCTTAGGTCAATGCAATCCAGCAGTATGGATCCCAATATCCATGACAGCCAAGCGTTCTGGAGTCCACATACCTACTTGATTTTCAAGATAAGAGCTTTAAATTTTAAACTCTTTAGGACGGGGATTTTTCTTTCTATGGTTGTACAATGCCTAGCACAAAGGGGCCCACAATCATGGCTGAGGCCTTTGTGTGCTATCATAGTATAAATTAAATTACAATATGTAGAAGGACAGGCAATCATTTTAATAATGAATAATAGAGCCAGTAGACCTTTTTTCCCCCAATTAAACATTTTTTTGCTGAAAAATGGATTTTCATCAAAAACAAAATTTGTCATGATTTTTTTAAAGTGAAAATATGCAGGTTTTTTATCAACAAAACTGAAAAATGATGAACAGTTGAAAAACAAAAATGTTTTAAAGGTTTAGATTACTGGTTTAAAACAAAAAATATATATTTTTTGCTTGCCAAAAACTGAAGATCTTTTGGCTTTTCAGGAAAAACCCAAAATTTTTCACAGAAATTTTTTGACATTTTTTTAAAATGTTCATTTTCATCAACATTTTCAAGGGGAAAAATCATTTCCTGACCAGCTTTAATGAACATGTTCATTTATACATGCATATATTCATTTTTGCACAAATATCTATATTTGCATGAATGTAAGCTCCCACTCCACAAACATTTTCACAAACAGAATCCTATCCCCAAAATGCATATGGGAACACTAATAAAAAAGCGTGCAAATATACATGACTAGATTGAATCATGAGTTGAATTAAGCAAATATGTTCAAGAAAGCATTTTTTCCCGTACTTGCTAACTTTAGACTCAACCAATATTATCAACCTGATAAATAACTTACACTATCCCATTTTGTAGGCAAAGATCAAAGCAACCATTTTAAATAGTATTTAACTTTATAATTTTTGCTAGAGGTGGAGTTCTCATAAAATCAAATGAAATTGGCCCAAGTGTTAAGAAACTTGAATGTAAAATCACAACTCTCATCCTTACAGTATTCTTCAGAATTGGGTTGAATAGTTAAGAATGTATTTCTTTTGGGATATCTAAGAGCATCATATCATTGCCTCAAGAGGTATTTTCTTATATCCACAACCCTCCCTTACACATAAGAAAGTTCTGATGTGAAGGATCATTCACTCAAAACTGTGTCAATAACAAAGTGTATGTATCTTCTCATTCCCTCTACTTAACATCAAGTGGTAAAGCGAGAGAACTGTAGAGTGAAGCTAAGTGTTTCTGGCACTCTATGGAAGAGCAAGGAGACACTCTTTGTCCGGAAAAGTAACCCAGAAGAACTAACACCATTTATATTTTACAGATTTTTATAAAACATGAATATGTATAAATTATTTAGTAAAAAGCATTTAATTGTTCTGAATATCACGGGACACCCCACCCTTCTCTCTTTCATTGCATGAGCCTTATTTTCTAATTTAGAGTGGTTTTAATATTTGGTCAAGATCTCACTGTATTCATTCATCAACTAGAATCAGTATGCTGCATGGCTTTGCTTATAATTAACTTTAGAAAGCTGTATTATCTGTTGGAAGCACCAGAAAAGTATCATACACAGTAAGGATGTTCGCTGGTTGGCCTAGAGGCTATAATAATACTAATAGAACAATGCTGAACACTAACTATATATCGCACCTTTCATCCAAAGGCATCAAGGGCTATACAAACATTCATTAATGAAGTCTCCTAACCCTCTGTTTATACCCCATTTAAAAGATGGGGAAACTGAACACAGAGTGATTAAATGATTTACCAAATTCTAAGGTGAACCAGTAGCAGAGATAGGAATAGAATCCAGCTGTTTTGACAACCTGCTAGCTTTATCTTAAATCTTAAATAATCTTAAAAGTGGCTCTAGTTTCATTATGATAATGTAGCTCTCATGTGTTTTTTCTAGAACATCTCCAAAGATGTTAGGGGAAAAAAAAAAACTATTTACTCAAATAACTGTTCTGTAGCACTCCTAAGATTCTAATACCCTTGCAGTTACATGTATATCTCTTATTATAGACTGCTTAGTTTACTAATGGAGTGTCATTTAAAAAGAGATGTGTATTATTATTAGTAGTAGATATCTTAAATCTTAATGAAGCATTTCAGTAGAAATATCCACGATGGGAATAAAATTTACTTAGCTGAACCTGATCTAGTTTACTTTTTGCCTGAGATTTAAGCTTTTAATAGAGAAATTCCCAGGCAAAGTTCTGTCTTATCATTCAGTTTCTGAGGCACCATTCCTTTTTGAAGGTTTAAATGCACAGTCTTTAAACCACTAGCAAGCTAGGAAAACACCCCAAACTTATTGTTTTCATCAACATTTAACTGTACTCCTCTTCTTGATAGGAGCCCTTCATTACTAAATGACATTGCTACAAGTCCACTGTAATTAATCCTGCAGAGAAGGAACCAGAGTTGACAGTTTGCATATTCCATTGTGACATGTGCTGGTGTCTTTTCCAGTTTCCCTTCTGAAAAGACTAAGCCATTAGCTTCTGTAGCAAATCTTTTTTAAACTTACTTTTTTATCTATGCCTTTATCAATATCTTTCAAGGACCCCTGTACATATGATTCAGTTAGAACAATTTTGAAATGATAATTTTTGAAAACATTACTGTGCTGACAAGCTATATTTTGGAGTTAGATATCAGGTGGATACTACAGGCCAGATTGTGCTTGGCAGATACAAGCCTGCCCTGGAGGCTATGCAAAGCTGCACTGTCCATTAGGAATCCTGGGAAACATTTTGACTCCTAGAGCTGCATGGTCCAAAGAGGGCATGCACCTGATGCTACACCTTTTCAAGGCAGCATGTGCTCCCCTCTGTGGCTGGCCATCTCTGAAGGCCAGCATGGAAAGGGGGCAAGGTCGTGGCTTACTGCCTCTGAGATTGGCTTGTGGATCTGAGTGTTACTGGGGAGCAGGCCCAGCACTCAGCAAAGTGCAGGCACTACACCTGTGGTTAGACTGTCCACTGGAAGATTGTGTGTGTGTGTTTGTAGGGGCATTTCTTGCACAATCTGGTCTTATACTGGTATACATCATATTGATAGATTATCCTAAAGAGAGACTGTTATGGTGAAGAAGAAGAAGAGTCCTTGAGATTCCCTTTAACTTTGTAATCTGCTAATACAGTAACAGTGATTAGTCCTGACATCCACATTAGTATGAAGCTGTTTGTAATGTTGATGGTGATTTAATATGTTGAAAGCCAAGAGGTGCCCCAGTTAAAATTGAAAAGCATTCTTAAGTTAGTCCAATTTCTCATCCAAAAAGCCCTAAAGAACATGTAAATTTGAGTGATTTCATGCTATTTAAACTGAGGGCACACTGGGCCAGATGGTCTTCTCTTGTTTTGTTCTTTTAATTCCATGTTTTCCTTTTAATGAATGCTAAACACTAAGGGGCAGAGTCTGCAGTATCCAGCTTCTGAATTGTCAGGGAGCCCCAATTCTCTGCCCTGGCTTGAAGGCTGCTCAATCAAAAGCAGCTTGGAGACTGCTCTAAACTGCACTAGTTGGAGCTCTTGGCACTCTGGCTACTCCTGCACTGGGGTGCTGTGGGGAGGAAGGTGTAGGAGCTCATGGCATCCCCAGCAGGGGATTTAGGGCACGTTTCGGCTTTCTTTGTGCCATCTGATCAGTTCAAATTGACTAGAACAATCCAGAGAATCTGTCCCACAGAGATTCATGAAAGACAGGTATATGGAAGGAAGCGTTACTGGTTGGGTGTCTGATATAAGGGCTATTTTTCCAACACACACACATCCCTCAGGGTGGGCAGCTGCAATGCACGGATAAGCATACTCAGCTCCTCCTTGGAAAAGTAGCACTAGGCATATGCCTCTGGATAGTACTTACTGTTGACCATCATTGCTGACCAGTTAGTCAACTGGGGATATGGGCAACCTGGCAGAATAGACGTCTTGGGATGCACCATCTGGTGAGGTAGCTGGGCCTAGAGGCTCTCTTTAACACTAGATAACAGGCCATGCCTTCTGCTTGCGCTGGAGGTTTCACTGTGCTCTTCCCCACACCAGCATACTCACTTAGCACAAGTCAAGATGAGTTTTTGGTTAAGGCGTTCACCAGGAAGCTGGATTCTACTCCAGCCTCTATCAAACTTCTTATGCAAATGTGATCATTTCCCCATGGTTCAGTTTCACTATCTGTAAAATGGTGAAGTATTTATCTCCAACTCACAGGGGCTTGTACGGATAAACCCAGTCATGTTTGTGACATGCTGAGATACTACAGTGATATGGGGGCATATATTAACCTATATATTTGTAGTTCTTGTCCAAAATGCATTAAACTCCCACTTGTACCATTGTTCTCATTTCATTAGCACTCGCGTTTTACACAAAGCTTTACATTAAGACACGTTATAGCTTAATATTCATGAGAAATGTCTGGAATGAAAATAGGGTACTTTTCATCAACAAGAGGAAACAACAGCCAGCAACCACTGGTCTCTTCTTCTTTGCCCTCTTTGATCAGAATGTAACCTTTTAACCAATGTGGAAATTGGTTTGGGGGTGGATAAGGAGAAAGAAAACTTAAACAGAACTGTATACGTAAAGATCTGCTCAAACCAAAGAAAACCAAGACCAGTTATTGATGTTAGGAAGGCTTCTCAAGCAATAGCGATAACTGATCAGTTGGTATTCCCTATCTAAGCAGTTTGCTGAATGTCTAAGAGTAATCAAGTAACAGCATTGCTTTTTTTTTTTTTTTCTACAAAGATAAATACTCTGAAGTGGTCAGACCCATTTAACCATTCTAGCATATAGCTCAGGAATCCCATGGCCCCATCAGAGCATGACTTCCCAGTAGCTCTCATCTCCAATGGAGTGCTACGTATAAAAACCAAGATAACACAGCTAATGTAGTTCAGATCCTTACCGCTATAAGACTTGAACTAATTTCTCATATTTAAAGGTTAAACCCTTTTAGAGTCATGACTGATTGAATCTAAAAAGGTAGCAATTGTATAGTTGTTCTTAGCCACCACAGATTGTGTTGTGTTGGGCCCACAGATCTATCTTCAGATAGTATTGGAGATGTAGTTCTTAGTAATGTAAAGTTTCTTCTAGCTGTCTAACCATCTGGGTACTATATAGTCCGCACCTTCACAGTAATTAGAACACCTCTCACAATTTAAAAGATGGCAATTCTCTCTCTTTGTCTTCCCAACCACCAAGATGCAGGCTTAGGAGTTTTAACTTTTTTCCCAGTGACTAAGGGTGCTGCTATATGAAAGCCTGGATGAAGAGGTGAATTTCGCACTTACCTCCAAGTGCAGTGAAGTTTGTGCCCATTCTAATTTATTCTGGCAGTGAGTTTCTGTGACAATTATGTTTCCTGTGGTTATGAGCCTTTATCTATTGGCCAACAGTAGTATTGTTCCACTGGAACACAGCTCTCGTGGGAGGTCATGGTCATGGCAAGAGACTTAGAATATTAGGTAGCCAACACCCATGCCATCCAGAGCTTTGGAAATAAATACGGGACCTGAACTGGACTCCTTGTTCAATGGGGACACAATGCAGAAAGCAGCATAACAGGGTGACATGTGCCTGTTTTGTTGAGCAGCTGGGGTGCTGCATTCAGAAAAAGCTGAAGATTTCTTCACTGAAATGTCACTTATGATGATCCTTTTCATGCTTGCTTTCCTGCAGAACTTAGTGGGCATGTACAAACTACTTCAAAATGCTTTTTCAGTGTAAGGTGGCAGAGGTTTAATTCACAAATTAGTACTGGTCACAGCCCCATCCATGAAAACAGCTGTGTGCCTACTGTTTGTACCCTGGACTTGATGTACACAGTCTATGACACTAATGATTTATATTCAAAAGTGATAAATAGGGACTTGAAGACTAAGGAGACAATCTTACACACCCTTAGGCTAGGTCTACACTACCCGCCTGAATCGGCGGGTAGAAATCGACCTCTCGGGGATCGATTTATCGCGTCCCGTTGGGACGCGACAATCGATCCCCAAATCGGCGCTCTTACTCCACCAGCGGAGGTGGGAGTAAGCGCCGCCGACAGAAAGCCGCAGAAGTCGATTTTGCCGCCGTCCTCACAGCGGGGTAAGTCGGCTGCGATACGTCGAATTCAGCTACGCTATTCACGTAGCTGAATTTGCGTATCTTAAATCGACTCCCCCCTGTAGTGTAGATGTACCCTTAGTAACTTTGTCATGGGAATAATTTCACACATGTGATGTCAAGGCAACCAGGATGAGGGTGGTCTAGCCTAGCGGTCAAAGCAGGTATCAGGAACCAAATGTCAGAGCCAGGATCAGTAGTCAGAAACTGGAGCGATGGCTCAAGCCAAAAGGCAGGAACTTGATACCAGAGCCAAGTGTCAAGCTGGAGGCAGCAGTCAGAAGCCAGAGCCACAGGTCAAGCTGGAGGTTAGGAACTGGAGCAAGGAAGGTGCAGGACCAGGAGAGAAACAAGGCTGGGTATACAAGGCAGCAGCAGTCACAGTGTTGGGCATGAGCACTGAGCAGCCAGCCAGCCAGATGGCTGCTGCTGCTGGCTTAAGAGCCAGCCTGCTAGAGCCTCCAGCCAATCAAGTGAGGTAGCCAATTAGGCAGCCTGGCTCTGCTGCAAGTTCTGATTCCCGAAACATGAGCAGTTGGACTGAACTCACATGAGTGGAGTTACTCATGGGCATAATTGGTTGCAAGATCATCTCACAATAAAATAACATTTGCAGAAGTGATCCATCGTGATGGATATCAGTTTGATGTTTCTAAATAAAACTAGAGAGCACAAATTCTTTGAAATATTCTGCATTAAATTCCACTTTCCATATTCCTTTTGGGACATATTCTGCCTTGATTTACACTACTGCAATGTTATTGTCTTTAAGAACATAAGAACACCCATACTGGGTCAGACCAAAGGTCCATCTAGCTCAATATCCTGTCTTCCGACAGTAGCCAATGCCAGGTGCCCCAGAGGGAATGACCAGAACAGATAATCATCAAGTGATCCATCCCCCATCACCTACTCCCAGCTTCTGGCAAACAGAGGCTAGGGACAACATTCCTGCCCATCCTGGCTAATAGCCATTGATGGAGCTATCCTCCATGAACTTATCTAGTTCTTTTTTGAACCCTGTTATAGTCTTGGCCTTCACAACATCCCCTGGCAAGGAGTTCCACAGGTTTACTGTGTGTTGTATGAAGAAATACTTCCTTTTGTTTGTTTTAAACCTGCTGCCTATTAATTTCATTTGTGTTATGAGAAGGAATAAATAACACTTCCTTATTTACTTTCTCCACACCAGTTATGATTTTATAGAGCTCGATCATATTCCCCCTTAGTCATCTCTTTTCCAAGCTGAAAAGTCCCAGGCTTATTAATCGCTCCTCATATGGAAGCCATTCTATACTCCTAATCATTTTTGTTGCCCTTTTCTGAACCTTTTCCAATTCCAATATATCTTTTTTGAGACAGGGCAACCACATCTGCAGGCAGTATTCAAGATGTGGGCATATAATGGGTTTAAATAGAGGCAATATCATATTTTCTTTCTTATTATCTATCCCTTTCCTAATTATTCCCAACATTCTGTTTGCTTTTTTGACTGCCACTGCACATTGAGTGAATGTTTTCAGAGAACTATCCACAATGACGCCAAGATCACTTTCTTGAGTGGTAATAGCTAATTTAGACTCCATCATTTTATATGTATAGTTAGGATTATGTTTTCCAATGTGCATTATTTTGCATTTATCAACGTTGAATTTCATCTGCCATTTTGTTGCCCAGTCACCCAGTTTTGTGTGATCCTTTGGTAGTTCTTAGCAGTCTGCTTGGGATTTAACTATCTTTAGTAGGGTTCAGCTACCACAAAGAGGATTGCGATATAAATACCTAGAAAGTTGTAGACATAGATAAGGATAAAATGTGTTCCTTTATAAGGCAACTATACCCATTCCCCCATTTTATGTGCCCATCCACATGACCTGTGCAGTTGATGATTCCTTGTCATGTCAAGAGTTCTCAGAATATCATGATTCTAATTTGGTACCTAATGATTTCACATCCACTATGCACCTGGCTGTGGGAGAAACTAACAACAGATTTGCACAACTTGCATCTTGGGAAGGACACTCATCTTCTTATACAAAGAAAAGGAACTGTGGCTTTGATTATCTTCATTCACATTCCATTATAGGACCACTGCATTGACACATCCTATATACAAATACAAAATGAGAATGACAATAAAGATCTCTAAATGGTGTAATTACAAAGAGATGTTTAACAGCTTGATTTGGGTATTGCACACACTTTTCACAGTTATGACAGAATGCTCTAATGAAGAATAGAATCAGAGATTAAATATGTTCGAATTACTGTAATAAAGTCTGACTAGAGTGTTAGTCTACCACTTTGTAGAGTGGTCTTCACTGTGTTCCTTGTTATTTTCATTAATTCAGGCCGCTTAAGTCACTTTGACAGTTGTACTGATCTATTAATTTAGCTGTGAAATGAAGCACATTTTTGTGGCTAACATGAAAGTTAATTTGTGCAAAAGGAAGCATTTTGGGAGCGGGGGTGTTATTTGTACTCACTGACAAGACTGCTATGTGAAGAGAGCAAATAGGTCAGCTGCCCTGGGAGTAATCTGAGAGTCCAGAAGAGTGCAACATGAGAACAAGGAACTGATGGTGTCATCAGAACAAAGAGGGAACACCACATTTTTTTCCTCCTATTTTTATGATAGAAATTACAGATGAAGTATAGGTCACGTGTACCCTCTCAAAATGTTAATCTGGGGAGCTGAGGATTTATGGCAAGTTCCAAGTTATAGACCTAATTATATACAAAGACCAAAGAAAGTTATTTAGCTTTCAAAGTCAAACACTCAAAAATTAGGAAATGCCAGAATTCAGATGGCCTGTGCAACCTTAATTTGGCTCCCTTATGCATATGAATTATGATAGTCTAATTATGTGATCACCTACATTTTTTTTTCTGCAGGACCCCTATGTCAGAATCCTAACAAGGGCAGTCAGGACCAAGGGTCAGAGCAGGGTCAAATATGAGGCTGGGAGTAGCGAAGGAGTTCATAGTCAGGTTCCAGGCCAGGGTCGATACCAAGGGTCAGCATCTAAATCAGGTTTCAGGAATAGGTCAGGCGGTGAAGTCCAAATCAAACCAAGGTCAAAGCCACGAGTTCAGGAGCAGGAATGATCATGGGGACTACAGAAGAGCCACACTGATGCCTGGATGCTTCCTGGACCACTCCTTGTGTTTATGTAGGATGGGGAGCCAATCAGGAGCCATGAGGCTGCTGCCCCCTTGAGGTGGGACTTCTCACAGTCTGTGTCCACAGTAGGTTGTGGATAGTGGAGTATAAATGAGTTGCAGCTGCTGCTGGGGAAAGCATGGAGCTGTCTGCTGCCTGACAGCTCTACAGGCCTGAATTCTAGACCCTCTGGGCCTTGTACCCCGCCTCACTCAGTACACAAGGTGGATGCTGCTCACTAATGAGCAGCTATTACATAATTGTATCCTCATCATTCAGCCAGTAGCCTGTGCCTTATTTACTGCACACCCTCCAAAGACTGTAATGAATAAAAAATTATTAATTTCTTCATGGTCTTTTCTAAGCCACTCATCACTGTAGTATATGTCAGCAGTAAGGCTCTTCGCTGCACCTGCTTGGTACTCCTGACAAGCCAGCCAGGTTGCCTGATGGACCGCCCTGCCTAATTGGCTGAGGAAGAATTAATGGAGATATACCATCTCCTAGAACTGGAAGAGACCTTGAAAGGTCATTGAGTCCAGCCCCCTGCCTTCACTAGCAGGACCAAATACTGATTTTGCCCCAGATCCCCAAGTGGCCCCCTCAACGATTGAACTCATAACCCTGGGTTTAGCAGGCCAATGCTCAAACCACTGAGCTATCCCTTCCCCTTTGAGCTCAGCAGCAGGAAGCCAGCAGACTGGTTCTTAAACCTAGCAGCAGCAGCTCGATGGCTGCTCAATGCACACACCCATGGATTCTGCCTCCCTGTGGTTGTCTCTCCAAGCCCTGCTCCTGCTCTTCCCTTCCACAGCTCCAGGCCAGACCTTGTCCTGCACCCAGCCTTGTTCCCATCTGCTCCAGCCTCTCTTCTGCCTCAGAACCAGCCCTTCTACTGACTTCTCTGGGTGTTGGTAATCCAGCTCTGCCTCTGCCTCAACTCTTGGCTCTGGCATTCAGGCTCTGACTTCAGTCTTGAGCCTCCACTCTGGTTCTTGACTTTGACTCTGTCTCGCCGCTTGGCTCTGACGTTTGGACTCTGACCATTAGGCCTTACTCACACTCTGATCACTAGGCCTGACAGCCTATGACCCAGTCCACTGACAGTATCCAAATGATTCATGAATATTAATGAATTTATCTGCACTGCAAGATCATGGAACATTATTATCCTTATTTTACCGATGAGAAAACTGAGACAGAGACTTGCCTAAGGGCACACAGTGAATCAGTGGCAGAGCCTGCATCGTAATTCCTGACTTCTAACTCCTTACTGTCAGCAGTGCTGAGCATCCACACTTCCCATTGATTCCAGTTGCTGGTCTGAGTGCTCAGCACTTCTGCAAATGAAACCCCAGGTGCCTCAGGTTGAGTATCATTGAAATAAGAAACATATTCAGTAGTCGCCTGCCAGAATTTTGGCTTCAGGGACACACTCAGCATCACATGGAGAGTCTATGGCAGAGGCAGGGACACAATTGCATTTGTCTGTGTGCCTGCCTTAAGTGCAAAGCCATCATTTCTCTTTCCTGCAGTACTCTGCCTTGTTCTGTTCACACCTGGAGTTGTCTTTCTGTTCTACAGACAACAGTCTCATTCACTACACAACCCTGATAGATTCATGAAGAACCCCTGCACTTCCAGCCCTAGATTATGTGGTGCACATTCCAGTTGATTCTACATGACAATCAGGAAGACATTAACATATTTTTTGCAAATAATTCACAGTAGTGTATAACAAACCTCACCAGAGAAGATTATATTTCAATAGCAAATTAAGTTGTAGATGTTCTCTGGAATATGTAATGATTCTATCTAACTAAAACCAAGGCAAATAATACTGTTGGCTAAGAATGCCTCCATCGATGTAGCTACTGTCATTTGGGGAGGTGGTGAGGAAGATATATGTATATGTTGCATCTACACTATGGGGTTATACCGGCATAGCTACGGAGACCTAGCTATGTCAGTGTATTCTTTGTAGTGCAGACATGCCATGAGAAAGAGATGGTTCTTCTAGCCATGCATGTCCTCTTTATTTTGCTTACATATGAACTGCTGGAACTGTTAAGATCTTGTCCAAGCATTCATCTGAACTGCCTACCATGGAATCCTGCATATACTGGGTCCCATTTATATCAATAGCTATGGGCCCTGGGTACCACACTGGCAGGTTCTAATGTGGGTGTAGATTTTTTGTTTTGTTTTGTTGCTGAACTTCTGCCAGTTTACAATAGCTTTAAGAAAATGTATCTATTAAAGGGTCTTCTCTGGGACGCATAAAGTCCAAATTTGCCATGAAATATATTCCTGTAAGCACAGAGGACAACACTGACCCAACATTAAGGTGCACTTCTTTAAACCTTCAGCAAGACTTCAAGTAGCAATAGATTCTAACTCTGGGATCTCTTTCTTCTCTCACCATATTTGATATTTGTTCCTAATTTATTGTCTCCTGTTTTTCAAAACAAATCAGATTTCCATTCAGGTTTCCATGCCTTACTTGTGATTTAACAGTTTAAAATTGACACATATTCAGTAAGTCACCCTTTCTTCTTTTCAGTAAAAAAGGAAATCAACATTGGGTTCAAATAGAATAAAACCAACAATCATCTTAAAAGTAACTTTAAATATTTGAGGCCAACTTTTCCAAGTATGGCCTGCATTTGTGCATGTGGAACTTTGTTTTCACAGATTCTTGTGTCCAGGAGCTCTACCACATGCATATGGACAACAAAATGAGGGCTGTAACCAGGACGGGGGCAAGGAGCAGCCGCACTCCCGTATGGCAGCAGCTGGAGCCCTGGGAGCTGCAGCTGTTGGGAGGGAAGAGTCATTGCTTTTGCTGCTGCCTCTCCCGGGAAAGCTAAAGCAGCAGCACCTCCCTGCAGCTCCCAGCTGTTTGCTGCTGCTAATATCTGGGAGCTGCAGGGATGGGCTGCTGAGGGTAAGGGGACGGGCATGGGGAGTATAATTCAAGCTGTTGGGGGGGAGCGAGCCTTTAAATTGTGCCTCCCCTCTCTCAACAGGCAACAGTTATCTCTGGCAGAAGCCCCTACCCCCACCACCCTGCCACAGGGCAGAAACCCAAGCTCTGCTTCCCAAGTCTGGTAGGCAGAGAATGGGGGAACAGGGGCACTCTGCGAGGCACACTTTATCTGTAAAAGAGCCACGTGATATAGAAGAAGGATCTGCTCAGAGCAGGTAGTAGAGGCCAGCATCTTAGAAGAAGGACATTAAACTCTGTATTTTATAAAAGGCAATAATGAATATGTAGCTTAATTGGATTAAAATAAAAATATACATTTATGACTGAGCAGTGGTGAGAAAAGCATTTCAACCTTTTCTTGTACTTGATAGTATAGTTAGGTCAGATAATGTACTTCTGACTCAAGCAAAATTCCCACTGACTTCCGTGACAGTTTTATCTGAATATGACCACTGGATCAAGCTCATTGAGCCACAGCTAATGTAAATCAGCATAGGTCCATTGACTTCCATGTATGCCTGTTTGCACCAACTGAGGCTTTGGCCCATGGACTGTAGTATACACATTCACATGTCGACTTGGTACTGACAAAATTATTCTGACATTTGTCTATGGGATCTCATTCCCCTCATTAGTATGGATGCTGTATAAATATTTGATATTATCCAGTTCTTATTTTTATTTTGTGGTATAATATATATATATATCACTGTCTGTCATGATTTAAGTTCCCATCAATTTCTATTTCAAAATAACCAGTATAAAAGTATCCTACTTGGTGCTTTGATGAACCTTCAGTTAAAAAAAATCCACTTTCTAATTTAAATGTATGTAATTCTAGGCTGATCAGTTAAAAAAACTCCTTTCCCTTGAAATTACATTAATTATAGCACTTAAATCTGTAGAGCAGCATCAGCTTCAATGGGATTTGGAACTGCAGAGTACCTTTATTTCCACATAACAATTGTGACACTAAGTACCTGTGTATTGGGGGGAGGGACAGCTCAGTGGTTTAAGCATTGGCCTGCTAAACCCAGGATTGTGAGTTCAATCCTTAAGGGGGCCACTTAGGAATTGGGGGGCAAAATCACTACTTGGTCCTGCTAGTGAAGGCAGGGGACTGGACTCGATGACTTTTCAGGGTCCCTTCCAGCTCTATGAGATAGGTATATTCACTCCCAGGGCCGGCTCTAGGCTCCAGCAAAGCAAGCAGTTGCTTGGGGTGGCACATTTGCAGGGGAGCTGTAGTTCCTTGGTTAGCTCCCTGCCTATAGAGCCAGCCCTGGAGCAGGGAAAGTACTACATTTCCCAGCATTCCCTTGGGCATTAGTAACAGGCAAGGGAAGGCGTATGGAACTGAAACCTGCAGCTTGCTGTGAATGGTAGATACAGAGCTAGCTCTAGGTTTTTTGCTGACCCCCCATCCCAGCCCGGGGCTCCCCCCTCACCTCTGTGTTGCCCCAGCCCTGGACTCTCCCCCACTCATCCCCCCCCCACCGCCCCAGCTCTGGGCTCTCCCCCCACCCACACCTCCTGCCGCCCCAGCTCTGGCCCCCACCTGTACCTCCTGCTGCCCCAGCCCTGGGCTCCCCCCCCCCACTCCGCACCTCCTGCCACCCCAGCCCTGGGCTGTCCACCAAAGAAATAATTGGGTGGACTAAATGGACAGTGCCCCTCTCTATCTGAAGACTAGCAAGGTAGGTACGTGGATCCCACTAGAATTTAAAATGAAAAGTAAGGGAGGGGAGGCTCTACTGGACCTGGGCAGCTTTAGATACAGTTCCAGGCAGGTAGGAGAATTTCCACTTCTGAGCCATGGAAGCAGAAATTGACTTTTCTTTTCCAGATTTGAACACCCTCAAATTCAGGAGTGCTCAAGCTCAAGCTCAGCTGTTACTTCATTTCTCCCAAATCAAATATACTGATCCACTGTAACTTGCTATAGAAAAAGTAGAATAACTTGAGCAAGACATGCTTCCCAGTGGTTATTAGGACTGGAGTTGCTATTTTCAACAGCCATTGCTGCTTTTTTTTAAGTTTTAGTTTTATTTGTTTAAAAGGAAGACAGTGGTATTGCATTGGCAAATTCCCCATAGAAACAAAGAATGGAACAAAAGAATAATAAAGGCACCTCAACTTTTTCTCATTTATGTAGGACAGTCTTATAATATGCATCCAGATAGCCTCCAATCACACAAGCTGAAAATTGTTCCACTTCACTACAGTTCTGTAACCATATGGGAACCAATCCTGTCTGTGTTCTGTGCACATCCAAAATTCTTGCTGAATAACTCACTGGGAGCGAGTTACCAGTGACCCAGGGCTGCGGCGGAAGGAGGGTGCAGTTGGGGGAAGAGGGGAAGACCCCAGGGCTGGGGTGCGGGGCAGCCAAAAAATTTTTTGCTTGGGGCAGCAAAAAACCTAGAGCCGGCCCTGTTCACTCCCTACGTACTATTGTAATAATTGTTGCGCAAAATATACCTTGTGAAACATCATTTGAAAACTAATAAATCATTGATCATTAATATTCTTGGGTGATATATGTGTGTGATGTGTATTAAGAGTTATGACATATGCTGGAATGGTTACTAAAGTGTGTTTAAACCAGACATTCCAGGGAGTTGGTAAACAGGTCTGCCCCAGACAAAGGAATGTGTTCTCCCCACCTCTCAGGAGTTACCTCCAAAGTACTTTGAAAGATGATGAGAATGTATTTACATATTGTGTAAACAGACCCATTAAGCTAACAAGGGGTGGTGGTGGTGGAGGCAAACCTCACACTAACAAGTTGGGAGAAACAACAAAGAGTCTGGTGGCACCTTAAAGACTAACAGATTTATTTGGGCATAAGCTTTCGTGAGTAAAAACCTCACTTCTTCGGATGCATAGAGTGAAAGCTACAGATCAAGTTGGGAGAAGACAGCATGGCATCTACACCCAGTGGGAGAGAGAAACTGGGTCTGGGTTTTACTTTTCAGAAGAATCCATTTCAAAGATTTATTGGTCTATAAAGACAGGGGGCTAAATCTCAAGTGATAAGTAATTGAATCGACGGATTGTATACAGTATTACTGTCTTATAGAAGTGTATAGAGTGAGGTCTTTTCTGAAAGCTAATGACACTCTGGTGATTATATCATTGTGAAATGTTTGTATAACACCATATAAGGAATTAGGGGTAATCATCGATATTACGCTGTACAGTTTGCCCAGGCAGGAAGGAATGTCACAGATATTTATCTGTCTCCTATGTAAATGAAGCATGGTGGAATCAGAAACAATGGAAATTTCATTTACACTGAAATCATATAGGGGGATGGGAAGCCCACAAGAAGGGAAGAACAGCATGAGGTCATCCTGCTTCTTGAAACAAAGTAATTGAACTTTGGAAGATATAAGCAAGGACAAAAGCCACCTTTGGCATCCATCACTAGACAGACACAAGGGAACAGAGCTCTTACAAGCTGAGAAAGATGAGTCCTTCAATCAAGGTGTGGGGGGGTTGAAGTCTCTGTAAACTGCATGTAAGTGACATGACAAACCATCTTGAACAAAGCCTGTATCTTGCTAAATTACGTGTAAGACTTTTAGATGCGTGTGTTCATTTGTATTGGCTTGTAACTCTTTTAACTATTCCTTTTACTTGGCATCACTTAACCTATCTGCTTTTGTTAATAAACTTGTTTTACCATTAATATAAACCAACTCTACTGTGTTTAAATGGAAGGGTGTATTTTCCCCAGTTAAGTTAATAAGTTGTGATGTGTTTTTGTGTCTTTAGAGGAACAAAGGAGCCCTATTGTTTCTCTGAACTGTCCAAGAGAGGGCTGGATATTATGGAGCACACAGTTTTGGGAAAACTCAGGACTGGGAATGTGTTGGGGTCACCTTGCTGATTGTAACTAAGGCCGGGAGAAGCCAGAATGGGGCAGTGGGGCTGTAGACAGGCTGCTGGGCTCAGAGCTGCTGAATCAGGGCTGACTAGCACACAGACACTTCAGGATGTGACCTGCATGCTAGGAGACTTGTTGTGAGCAGCCCAGGCTGGGAATGATAGCAGCAAGGCATTGTGAGGCACCCAGGGTTGCAGGGCAAGTGGTGACACAGCCCCTCACTGGTCTGGATTGCACCCCTGAACCCCATCACAATGCCAATTAAACCAGACTGAAAAGCAGTATATTGGAAACCCTAAAACAAATGTATGTTTTGTCTGCTGTTATCCAAATGGTATTTCTTAATATATTTTTGTAATTGTTACAGTGAGTCGTTACAAGGTAAGCTTGAAAGTTTATGTAAAATTTTATATATTTGCTGACATTTTTAATATTTATCTGTGGTTAGAAGCAGAAATAACTTCTTATTTGAATGTATCCATCACACATAAAAACACAATAGAAATCACAACAGCAAGAAAAAAAAATTAGAGTTCATCAGAGACCCTTCAGTGTAAAAAAGTGATCTAACTGTATACTAGCATCTGAACAGCCTATGATTTACAGTTGCTGACTTCTAATGCTGTCTTATTTAATACCACTACCATATATTAGATAAATCAATTCTTCCTCTTCTGCTTATGAGCACCTTCAACTTCAATCCACATTTGAACTTATGTCTATCAAACAATTGATTAGCATCAGTCTTTTTAGTCTGCTTCTGTACATTTCTAGGATATTCCTTTTAGGGTTTGTCCCCCATCCCGTCCTGGTGCTCAGGGAATTACATGTGCAAGTAGCATTAAGAGTTATGTAGATAAATCCCTACATGCTGAGAAGAGCCTCCACTTTTCAGCATAAATATTGCTAATCTTTCTTTATGAATCATACACATAAAACTCTGCATCATTTTGGTTGCTCTCCATGGAGCCCTTTCTATTTCAGTGTCCTCTGTAGAGTAAAGATGGCTGGAATTGCATATAAGATTTTAAACATGAGCTTCCAAGTGCCTGAACGTACCTGAAAAAAAATCTATAGAAGTTTATTCTATGGTGTTCGCTCTCTTGAATATATACATATATGTAATAAATGTGTGAGAGGGAACGCCATGCAATATAGTTCAGTAGATGTTTTTCACATATGAACACACACATATACACACAGACACTGTGTGAGTGTATGTGTGAGATACATAGACGCACCCCAAGCTCTCATTTGCCTTTTTTCACAACACTCTAGATTCTGTCATTCTTACATTAAGTAGTATCTCATTTCTGAAACCAGTGGGACTACTTATGCATATGGACAGTGTAATGTTGCATAAGAAATCAGATTGAGAGAAGCACATTGCTTTTGTTAACTGTACAACTTTCAATTCCACTTTTTGGATACATCTAGTTTAGACTGGGCTTGTTCAGAGGCTTAAACACATCCCTTAGCATAGTCACTCCTATGCTATTAACATGATACCTATACAGATATGACAATGGATATTAACCCATGTCAGAGAAGAGAACAAGATGTAAAGTTCATATCTGTATCGAGATTTTCCAAAACTCCAAGGGTATATGAATCTGTTACCTTAGTTTAACTCATTACAGAGTCAGAGGCTAGAGGTGTAGTTTAGATTTGGATGCAGACCTGGACTTCTTCGAATTTCAGAGATGCTCAGGTTTTAAGTTTTAACTGGGTTCCGTCATTATTTCAAATCCCCCTCTACTTGTAATGCCAGTCTCACTGGTCTGCAATCTCCTCTTACATAGGTTGTGTCAGTAAAGAATGATACATAGAGCAGGTCCAATGTTAGTTAACAGCACAGACATGTTTACTGAGATAGGTATATCTCCATTATTTATTTATTTTTGGCCACCCCACACACACACACGTTCCTCCACGCCCCGCTAGGGGGGCACACCAGACTTTTGTGTTAAACTGTGCATTTGTTCATTTGCTCTTGCCAATTGATCAGTTGTCAAAAGCAAATGGGATAAATGTCCATTTTTGTCAAAAAAGTCAGGATGGCCGGGACAGAGCTTAAAAAGAGAACTGTCCTGGCCAAACAGGGATGTATGGTCACCCTATCTCCAGGAAAGTGGGTCCTGAGGGAGTCTGGCCAGGGCGGGGGCAGACCCCGGCCTGGCTAATCGAGCCACTCCCGACAGGCCGGAGTGATTCCCCGCCTTGGTACTGGACCGGCCCTGGCCATGCTGCCAGCTCAGCCTGGCAGATGCCGTCATCTTCCAGCAGGGCCAGTAAGTGTGGCCAGGGAGCAGGGTATGAGGGAGTGGGTCTCTGTAGGTTTGTGTGGGGCTGCTGGCCAGTAGGGATTCTCTTCAGGGGCAGTGGGGGAGGTCTGCATGTTGGGATGTTGGGCAGTGGGATGGTCTGAGTGGGGTGCTATGTAGTTATGATAGGTGGTTGTGGAGAAGTGCATTGGGCAGTAGTGGTGCAGCTGTGTGTGTGTGGGGGGGTACTGGGCAGGCCACTGTGCATGTGTGGTGGAGGGTCTGTGTGGGCAGCTGCTGGGCATAGCAGTTCCAGGGGATGCTGGGCATAGGGAGTCAGGGGCTGTGTGGCACAGCATGGCCCACCCCGAAGGGAAAGGGGCACACTGGCAACACAGGGCTGGGCAGGCCAGTGTGCATCTGGGAACTGCCGGTTTGTATACAGTGCCCTTGCACTGGGCTGGATGGAGCGGAGTCGGTCCCACCATGCCATGCCCCATTGCCCCTGGCTGGCCCCTTGCTCTTGGGATCAACCTCCCCACGCATGCTCCTTTGTCCCCATGGGGGCCCACAACTATGTTTGGTGCCGGGCCCACAAAAGGTTAATCCGGCTCTAACAGTGCAGACTCACCCCTGCGGCACCTCTTGCTGGGCTTCTCAGGAATTAGCTCATCCAGCCGTTGGAGCACCCTCTGCAGGCCGGTGATCCGCCTTGCTGCTCGCCCTGTGTCCCTCCCAGGACCCCGGTGCTCCTTTCTCTGGGTGCTGCCCCCTGGCAGTGCCCCCACAGTTCTGGGTCTCCCCCTTCCAGGGGAACCCCCACCCACTGTCCCCACTTCGCCTCAGTCTTGGCTACTGCCCAGTCATCACTTAGCCCCCATTCACTGGGGCAGACTGCAGTGTATCAGCCAGTCATCACAGGCAAAGGGGTTTGGACCTGCTGCCTCTGCCTACCCATGGGCTGCCCCTTTGCAACCCCAGTACCCAGTTGGCCTTACCCTAGGCCCGCAGCCTGGGGATTTTCCAGGCCAGAGCTCCCCAGCTCCTCTTGCCTTCCCCCAGCCCTGCTCCACTCTAGGCACTTAGTTAAGCTCCCTGCAGCCAGGCCCTTCTCTCTCTGAACACAGGGAAAGACTGTCCGCTTGAGTTCCTGGCTCAAGCCTTTATAGGGCCAGCTGGGCCCTGACTGGGGCGTGGCCCCAGCTGAGCCTGCTTCCTCCCAATCAGCCCAGCTTTTCTCCTGCCACAGCCCTCTCCCAGGGCTGTTTTAAGCCTTTCCAGGCAAGAGTGGAGTGACAACCCCGCTACACCGGCCCAGCCCTTGGAAACACTTGGAATCCGCTGCAGAACCACTGTCAGTGCTGGACACCCCTTGCAGCCCTGTCATCAGCGCTGCCCTAATCCAAACCCTAACCTCAACCCTACCCCGCATAATTGCCCACAACTGTAAAAATTAAAATTGTTAAAATTTGAGAAAAAAATTAAAATTAAAATGTATATAAATTATCAAAATTGCAAACAAATAAAATTGAATTATGCCAAGACTATTGTATACTTCACAATGGATACGCAGCTAATCAAGATTAAGAAATAACAAGAGATTGCAAAATGTTTATGAGGAAGGGTGTCTAATTTATGAATAAAGATCAAAGGATTGTTTTGACATATCTGGGGTTGCAAAGAGACACCCTGGTATCTTTCATGTGGGAAGTAAACTGACAGTGGGCTTGCTTCATGAACAGAGGATCACAGCCAAATGTGGCTGTAATACAGTGGATGGATTTGGGGTAAGCTTTTGCTATTGTGACATACTAATGCCATATTAGTTAAGTTTAGTCTCTAGAAGGTGTGTTATGACTTTATATTATATATAAGCCTTTGTTTCCAGTGTTTATTCTTGCCATCACTTGAACCTCTGTTCTTCGTTAAATTATCTTATACTTGGTTTCTTTATAAAGAAATCTAACTGACGTATGTTAATCAGAGCTGTGTTCTAAAGTGTAACTGGTAAGCTGTGGGGCAGTGTTCCTTTGGGGACCGTGGGTCTGGTAAGTCTCTGAGTGTCCAGCAATCAGGTGCTGGATTGTGGAGGGGGATGCTCAGAGAACTCAGAGGTGGGGGTGGGCCTATCACTATCCCACACAGACAGAGTGGGCTGCAGAGGCCTGGAAGGTAGTGCTTGTGTTGCCAGAGGCTGGAGGTATTGAGTAACTGACATATAGTAAACACAGACCAGGCTTCCTCATGCTGAGGGCAGGTGATAGTGAGGTTCCTCACAACCCTGGGTACTTTAGGGAAGTGTCACAAAAATTGCTTCATTTTGCGTCAGTAATTTAATTCCTATTGTGTTCACACCAGCACAGTGGCAAAATAATTTGGTAAAAGTAATACAATCATCAATATAATATGTCTGTCATAGAGGATGACACTATATTTAAAGTTCAACGTCATCCATTCATTGATTTCTGTCAACATTCTCAAGAAAGGAGGGAATGAACACAGAAACTTTCGCCTTTTGGTTCAAATCCAGCCTAGGTTTCAATAGTAACCATCAATCATTACCACCTGATGACTGGTGACATAGATGTAATGCCTGGTGAAATCAGTCCAGTTTCTATTGAACAAGTGTTCACATCACCAAAACCATCATCAGAACTGGCAACTACATGGGCAGTCTTAGTGACAAGGCCAAACAATGAAAATATATGGAGAATGAACTACTCTCCTACCCCAGAGCTCGGGGCTGAAATACATGGGCTGGGCAAATGGGGAAGTGTTTACTGCCTGCACGGTTCCTATTCTGTGAATCTCCCACCCATCTTCCCTCAGTCCCATGGGGTTTGTGCATGTCTCCTCGGGGAAGAAGGGGAGGCTTGCTAAATTGAACAGAAACTCTGGGCCCCTGAAGAGAGATGCTCCTGGTCTACCCAGAACAGCGACTACCCTAGGAATTGTACTTCCTGCCAATTTCCCAGAGGAAGAGGGTATGTGTGGAAAACTTGTTGGCCAACACCAGAATAGGAGTTTCCTGCCTCCATAAGAACAGTCAAACTGGTTCAGACCAAAGGCCCATCTAGCTCAATATCCTGTCTTCCAACAGTGGCCAGTGCCAGGTTCCCCAGAGGGAATGAACAGAATAGGTACTCATCAAGTGATCCATCCCCTGTCACCCATTCCCAGCTTCTGGCAAACAGAGGCTAAGGACACCATCCCTTTCCATCCTGGTTAATAGCCATTGATGAACCTATCCTCCACTGTGATTTTTGTCGGTGCAGTGGGTAAATCTAGCCTAATATATTTATCTTTGCAAATAATCTGTGTTACATCTCAAAATGCAAAACAGTGGAGGTGGACAGTGTATGACTATCTCTCAAACTAATAAAAAAAACAAAACCACATCACAAAATGGTTATTGTCATGCTGGGTTGGACGTTGGCATGGAACGTGGGTTGGTAACAAAAGGAATACCCTCTTGAGCATTGTAAAGATCAGTTAATTTTTTCACTTACTGAAGAGTGTGAGTCCTTTTAAATTGAACAGGAAGACTGAGTATGCAGATAGAGTGAGCATAAACCATGAAGCAACTATTGAAAAAATCATACTGAAACTCACATACAATATATTGTTCTTTGAAGACAAAGCAAATCCCAATATCTGTAGGTATTCTAAGGTTACAATTCTCATTGGATGAGTTCTCCCCTGTGCAGAGGACCAACATAAAGGCCTATTCACCATTTAATGTCTGACTTAATTTCTCAAAATAGGACTTTGCCAAGGGTGAATATTACTCATTATGAATAACATATTTTGAATATACTGTGTCGTGATGGATAAATTAATTGGCACACAGAGTCAATTCTATTTTACAATAGTACCATATAGAACATGCTATAGGGAAAATCAGCATTGATGCTTAGAACCAAGGGACCAAATTCATCCCTGATGTAATTCCACAAGTCTCTCATTTGGCCCATTATGTTTTATATGTTTTCTACCAAGCCAATTTATTTTTCCTTTATCATACCTATGGTATTGCACAGTAATTGGTTGATAGCCAATGAAATGAAATTTACTTTGCACTCTCTCTTTGATTAACTATATGTTGTGTTTTACTTGCAGTTGCCACAATTATATATACATGCACATGCATACACAGGTCCTGGACTCTGCAGAGTAGACAGAGAATGTTATAGTGTAAGTGCTCCACCATCTGACCAAGTATTCTAACCTCATATGCAGACCTCATTCTCTGAGCATGGCTCTTTTCAAGAGCTATCAGTTCTATTTAACGCTATGGTTATATGGAACTATGATACCCTCTAATGGTCCAGTAACAAACTACAGATATTTACTGAGAATACTCAAGTAAATAACAAAAAATGCTGACAGAACAGATGGGATTTAGCATGGTATGCTTGTAAAGTGACATTTTTTCATGGCAAGCACAATATCCTAAAATTAAATGGATATTTATCAAATGTTCTGTTTTAAAGAGAAATGCACTTTTTCATTTTTCTTCAAGAAGTTACAAGTGGTCTAACATTTTACCACCATCCAATTTCCAGAGGTTTTTTTGTTTTTTTAAATGATTTCTCTCTTTGATTTAGTTAAATAAATATTCATTCAAAGCATATGGCTCTGAGGAAAAGACCTAACAAGTTAAAAAAAGTAATGTTAGACTACATTAACATGAAAAGTGGAACAGGGAGCTAAAAAAATGTGTAACTCTTACTAGTTAAAATGAAGAATTTAGGCCAGCACCTTTAATTATGATTTGTATTTAATTATGAGAAATTTTGCTTTATCACCTTTACATATAATTAATTCAGATTAATAAAAATCATCTCAAAGCAAAATTAAGGGTCTGATTGAAAGCCACAAAAGCAAGGAAACGGTCATTAAAGACTATTTTTATTTTGCTTAGGTATTTTAGAACACATAGAAGAGTAGTCTGTTGTTAATATTCATTCATAACTTCATGCCAGTTTAAGTTATTAATGTACAACAAGGAAAATATAAGGCGTTAGCTCTGCATTTAAGACCACTATGGGTGCAATGTTTAACAATCTGTAAAATGCATAAGCACCACAGATGAGTAAAAAATGAAGTTACACCCATAAAGCCCAATCTTCAACATGAGTTTTGCTTAAGTGAGGACTACAGGATTTGGCAGTGAACTCTAAATTTGCTTGCTTTTGGGGCTTTCAGTCAGACACTAGCTATATTCATATATGCATCAGCATGATTTTGATCTACAAAACCAATGAGATTTTTGCCATTGACTCCAATGGAGGCAGGATACATCCTATATTTTCCTTATTTAATTTCCTTGATCTTTATGGATATCTAAAAAAAAATGTTCTGTTGCTCCATTATAGTGTCTGAAGGCCACACATCCTATCACTAGAACTATAATGATGTGCTATTAGAGTCGTGGTGTACTTTTTGTAAGGTTCATTCACACTATTATATCACAATTCTTTTGAATTCTTAGAGATTTATTGTATGGTTTCAATGCATAGTGAAAAAAGTACACCAAATATTCTGCCTGACAGAGGTTTATTTATAAAGAATGTTATCTTTAGTATGCATTCATAATAAAATATTGAAGTTATCACAGTGTCTTCTGAAATGTGTAATACAAGTAATGTATTACCAAGGACCCTTATTACAACTATTAACTATACAACTATATTAACTGTACAAACTGCCACTTAAATATTTAAAAGTTTACAGCAGTACAGACCATGGATCAATCACCTACAAATTTCATTTTAAAGAGGAGTGTTTATAACAGAAACCTTAACAGGTCTTTAAATATAGTTATGCTACATAGTACAATTACATCAGCACAAACTTTATCTTTACATTTCTGAACAAGGAAAAATGGCAACTGAATTAAATATCTGTAAGAAATGTAGGCCAAAAAATAAAGCCCAAGTACTCTCAGTTAAATGATTTGTATGACCTGCATCCTGCAGCTAGCACAGGAGGTATGTTCATCATCAGTCAGTTGCCCTTGGAGAGAATGGGGAGCTTGTTTCATGCAGGACTGACCTTTTCATGTTTTGCTGTCTTAGGGGACATCATTATGGAGAGGTGGCAGCAGCGTGTGTGTGTGTGTGTAAGGGGAGATGGAAAAAGCTGCCTTCCTTCTTTATTTCAGCTTACCGTGAAGTCTCTAGTTACACCACGTACCTATTAAATACACCTCTACCCCAATATAACGCTTTCCTCAGGAGCCACAAAATCTTACCACGTTATAGGTGAAACCGCGTTATGTCGAACTTGCTTTGATCCACCAGAGTGCGCAGCCCCGCCACCCCACCCCAGAGTGCTGCTTTACTGCATTATATCCAAATTCGTGTTATATCGGGTCGCGTTATATAGGGGTAGAGGTGTACTAAATGTCATTAAAAATATACTAGAGTTTGGTGCAGCAAGGACTTGCAGGAGCAGCCCTATATATTTTATTAAGTGCTTTATAAAGTTTCAAGCCTATTGTCAATACTCAGCAAACAATAAACCATAATAGGGAAATGTATGCAGTATAGTTGTAGTGGTGTGGGTGATAAGGCATACATAGCAATACATGGCTTCTTCTTTTCATAGAATCATAGAACCATGAGTTAGAAGGGACAACAAGGGTCATCTAGTCTAACCTCCTGCCAAGCTGCAGGATTTGTGTCTAAACCATCCAAGTATCGACCCTGATTTTGGGCACAGCATGCAAGCCTCAAACTTTGGAAGGGCTCAAACATTTCAGACAGCAAGCAAATCTGCTGCCCAGTGCATATTCTTCTGCAGCCTCCCTGTGCCCAGGCTCACACTCCCAAGACACTCACATTCCAGTCCCATCCTGCTGATTGCCTCGGGAAGGGACATGGTGGTGACTACTGGCCTGCCTGCCTATTTCTGCCATGTGTGTGGCAGTCTCTGCTGGTGCCCAGCTGCCTCATGAGGGGCCTGCCTTTCTGCTTGGAGGACACGTGGCGGTGTTGCCACGTTTGCCATTTTCCTGTGGAATTGGGCAATTTTAAAATACCAGTCGCAAGGTTTTGTTTGTTGGTTTGGGGGTTTTTATGAGGAGTCATGGGTTGCAATATTTTGGGCTAGTTTGCTGATAGTCTGCTACATTTTGGGCTGGGGGGGCAAAGGGGAGGAGGCAGTGCCTGTGCTGTGTGTGTCCCTGGGGGAATGGGGAGGGGGCAGCACCTGTATCCTGCGGGGGAGGAGGGAAGGGACGCAAGGAGGGGGCAGTAGTGCTAGTGCTGTGTGTCCGGGGCGGGGGGGAGGAGGGCAGTGCCTATGCTGTGTGTCTGGGGGGGTGTGTGTGGCAGTGCCTGCGCTCTGTGTCCAGGGGGAAGAGGAGGGGGCAGTGCCTGTGCTGTGGGTCCGGGGGGAAGAGGAGGGGACAGCGCCTGTGCTGTGTGTCCGGGGGGCAAAGGAGGGGACAGCGCCTGTGGTGGGTGGGTGTCTCCCGGGGAGAGGGGAGGAGGGCAGTGCCTGTGCTGTGTGGGTCCCCGGGGGTAGGGGGCTGTGGCCAGCTGGAAGTGACAGGCGCCACAGGCCATTCACCTGTGCTGCCCTCGCTCCGCTGCCCCTGGCCGCGCTGCTCGGGAACCTCCTGCTCCGATGCGCAGGTGAGAGCCCGGCCCGGGACAAAGCCGGGCGAGGGCTGATGTCGGGGTGTCCCTCCCTGCCCCCCGCCCATCGTCAGCCCCGCGGGCAGAGCGCGCCCCTGCCCCGCTGAGCCGCCCGTGGGGCAGGTCGGGATCGGGACAAGGCTCCGGGGCTGCTCTCCCGGGTACGTCCCCTCTCCCAGGGTCTCCCCCCGCCGGTGCACTTTGCAGCACGAGGAAGATGCTGCCCCACCCCGCTCGTGGCTCCAGCGAGGAGCAGGGACGCTGGAGCCACCCCCACCCCGGGCAGTGCCGTGCCACGAGCCGCAGCTAAGGTAAGCGGGGCAGGGCTGGCCCCCCGACCCGACCCGGGCTAGGCTCTGCCTCCGCAGCCTCCCACACCGCCCGCCTCCCCGCTCACGCGGCGGCAGCCTGCCCGGCGGGAGCGCCTGCTGCAGAGCCCGGGCTGAAGCGCTGGAGCCCGGCAGCCTCCTGCAGGCTCTGGGGCTAGGCGAGGAGGAGATCTCCGGCCTGGGAGGTAGCAGCAGCCAGTCTGGACCTAAGGCAGTGGACAGGGGGAGGATCCGCAGCTGCCCCTCTGGGGCTGCACATGGAAGGGCGGGGGGGGGGGGGCTGAACTGCAGGATGTTTGTTGGGGTGATAGGGTGATTACTCGGGGCAGGGGGTGCTGGAGTGCAGGGTGTTAAGTTGGGGTAACTGATAGGGTGATTACTGGGGGCCAAGGGACTCTGGATGACAAGGTATTTGTTGAGGTGACAGGGTGATTACTGGGGGGCCAGGGAGCTCTGGACCGCTGGGTGTTTGTTGGGGTGACAGGGTGATTACTGGGGGCAGAGGGCTCTGGATCGCAGGGTTTTTATTTGGGTGTCGGTGATTAATGGAGGGCAGGGGGTTCTGGATGGAAGGGTGTTTATTGAGGTGACAGGGAGGCCAGGGGGCTCTGGGTTGCAGGATGTTTATTTGGGGGGAGAGGGAGGGGAAGTCTGGGTGACAGCTTATATTGGGGCTCTGGGTTTTTCTAGGGTGTAGGGGACTCTGGGTGGAAGGATTTTTAGTGGGGGTCATTGGCTGTCAGGGTTTTTTTAGGGTGTCTCATCTGGGCTGTGTGTGTGGATGTCTGTCTATAAAGGGGACTTTAATATGGTTGAGGTGGGGGCAGTTAGTGGAGTGACCTTCCTGTCAAAATTCCCCTTGGGGTTTGGATTTTGAATTTGATTGTCATCTCATAGCTTTGTTGCTAATGTGGAGAACTCCTGCTGGGACTTGTAGCTTTTATTTAATTAATTTATTTATTTAATCAAATCTGTACGAGGTATCCACCAAAATCTTTCATATATTATTTATGTGTAGACTAATGTGTTAATTTAAAAAAATGTTTTCAATAAATAGATTGGGTTACTTAGTTTGGGGCTAGTTTTTAAGTGACTTTGGGTTATTAATGCAGTAGAAATCTGGCAATCCTGGCGAGGCAGGAGAGAAAGCAGGAAACAGAGTTCTGCAGGCAAGGAAAGCAAGTGCAGCCCATCAGGAGGGAGCTGCCTGGATCTCCTGCCCAGCCCCAGCACCGTCCCTGGGTGCCTCTGGGAAACATTCAGCATCCAGGGTTCATCACCCAGCCTTGGGCTGCAGCAGCCCCAAGCAGAAGGATGTCCCGAGAAGCCCCTTCCTGATCCAGGGCAGCTGGTAAGGGTGGGGGGGGGAGTAGGAAGAGGGATTATTCCTGCCTTACAAAGCAGTGACAGATACCTGAATCCTGGGGGTAGGGAGCTGGGGTCCCACAGGAGCTGTGGGAAGGGGAGGGTCCCCATGGGGCACCTTTGCAGCCAGCGCACCTGATGTTCTGTGACCGACTGGGCCTTGCAGTGCCCTGTATGTGCCCGTGCAAACTTTGCCTGGCATGGTGGGTGCTCATGGTGGGACTGGGACTGGCCTTGCACACTGTGGTCTTGCTGCCTATGGTAGTGTCATGGGGCTCACTTGGAGGCCAGGCACCCTGCTTTTGGCCTTTCCTGAGAAGTTGGCAGAGTTGGACAGCTCGGGGGCAGCCGGGCACAGCGCCCCAGAGAGCACCGGGGACATTAGTGGGCAGAGTCAGAGGCTCTGGGGCTGTGTTCCACTGTGGGCTGGTACTGTGCCTCTGGGGAGGCTGCATGGAGCGTCAAGAGATGGGTGAGCAAGTAAATGAGGGAGAGGCTACAGTGATTGCAGGGTCGATGACAGGGCTGAGGCTGCGTGTGCAAGGCAGTAGATTGGAGGGGATGATGGCTTTGTGGGTCCCTGCAATGCCCTGGCTGCAAGGGGAGAGAAAGAGGGGGAACCAGCCCACCGACCGATTCCTGCTCAGGCCAAGGGCTGGGCCGCTGGGGAAGGCTTGAGGGAAGCTATTACCTGTCGGTAAGATCCCGGGAGAAATGGCTCCCTGGCTCTTCATAGACAAGTTTAACCCACTGTTCAAAGGAGAACTCCCTAGCCTCACTGAATGGTGCCTAGTGTTGTCAATTGAGTATTTCTAGGAATTGAGAGGCGGGGTCGTAGATTGTAACAGTGAAACCATTTTGGTTTTTTTGGACTGTGAAAGAGGAAGTGAGTAGGCTCTGTTCATTTGCCTGAGCAGATCCAAAATCAAGAAAGAGTGAGAAGGGCTGACTTGAAAGGGTATGTGTGTGTGTGTGTGTGTTTGTGTGTGTGTAAAACACTTTAATTAGGATGCAGAGTTAAGCAGTGAGAGACAGCTCTCCCAAATACTGTAATTGTTAGGTTACTTAATTATTGAGGCAGGCATCCAAAAAGTGAGAATCAGTCCCACAGGCAGGTATTATATTATTGTAAATCATTTCCCTAACATGAGGTTTATGTGCATTTAAAATAAAGATCATGTTTTTGTCTTCTTTTAATGCACAATGTATCAGCACCTGAATTCCAAGTATTAGAGGGTTTCTAACAGTAGATTTGGGAAGGCAAATTTGTAATTGAATTGGGAATAAGAAAAGAACATAACTAAGAAAAGCACACACAAACAGCACTTGATTATGCAGCATATAGCTGTTATTTAAAGTAGGTAATGGTTAAAATCAGTATTTGGAAACTAGTAAATATCTGTATAATTCTACATTATTTGCTTAATGAGCAAATCAACAAAAATAATTTCTTTTGTTTTGTAATTTGCTATTAGTACAAGATAAAGAGGGCCTTGAATAAATGCATTTTTATAATGTACAATATGAGATACTTATAGGAAAATATAGGTAAATAGTTAAAACAGACACTTTTTGTTGTCTGAATGCTGATATCCTATCATCTCTGTATCTGTTTTTTTATTTATATATTTATTTTTGTCTCTTACAGCTTAAGAACAAAGGAGGGAAAGGAATACCTTTCCCGAATCAACTGCTTATATTATTAAACTCATTTGGAATGGACAATGGAATGTTCCCTACTTTTATCATGATCAAAAACTTCTTCCTTCTCTGTATTTCCATAAATTTAGCCAGTCACTTTGGGTAAGTTGTCACGTATTTGACTTTTTTTAACTGAAGACAGTATGTTCACAGATATGACTTTAAGAACATCTAAAGCTCTGTTTCCTCCCAGTGTGTGGCAGGAAGAAAAATAGACTTGCTTTTGATCCACTACTAATGTCAGGGGGGAAAGGGAGCAATTCTTTTTTCCCAATGAAATGTTCTGTTCCTCACTGGTTTATGGACCAGTCCTATATCCCCTGCACAGCTGCTGACTGTGGTGGATACTGAAGTCAAAGGGAGTTTTGTGTATACAAAAAAATCAGGATTACAACCACAGAGGTCAAGCCTGCTAGGTGCTGAATCTGCTGACCCCAGTAGCAAAGCACTACATTACATATTAAACTTGAAACAGATGACGGTCACATGACTTCAATGGGAAAAAAGTGCTTAACTTTACATGCTTAAAGTTAAGCACCTGTTTTAGTGCTTTTCTTGAAAGGGTCAGAGTGCTCAACACATTGCAGGGATTAGGCCCCTAATGAGTTCTGAAACAAGAATTGCTGACACCTTTCTTCTTCTGGATCATTATACACAGGGTATAGTTGGTGAAGCAAGCCATTGCAGGTTGTATTAGGACAGAGAGAATTCAGCATGAGCTCCCAGTTATTAAAATTAATTATTTAAAAGTGAGCTTGCTCCTACTCAAAATGAAAATAAAGGTTTGAAAGTTGAGAAAATATTTCTACAGAACATGTTACAAACAATTCTATTTAATTAACCTTTTTAGGTGCCTACCTGAATCATTGTTTTCTGAATGTTAAATATAGCAAATATCACTGCTATGTTTCACCTTTCAAAAAACCCCAAACTTAGCTGTTTTCACTAATGTACCAGAAGCAGTCTATGAAAGTGATTTTAAACAAAGCATTTAGTAAAGTTTATAGAAATCTAAAGTGACTATATTTTGGGAAAAGATATGTATGTATACGATTTTGCTGAAAAATAAATTTTCCTAATTGAATCCCATCCTGGGACATATGTTAACAGCTCCCCACTTTGGAAAAATACATAATAGATTCAAATAAACTCCCCATCTCAACAAGATTAATTTTTTGAAGAGTTTGGAACTAGCACAGGAGCCAAACTTTGTGACTGGTGACTCTTTACAATGCACAGAACTAATACCCTGGATGTGAACTCCCCCAAACCTTTGGATCTGAACTTGATGGCTCAGACCCATCTCCAATATAAGCCGATTAAGACACTCAGAACTCTGTTACCAATCAGTTGAGAAAAAGCACACAGTTCTAAAATGCATACTACAAGGAAGCCAAACAGCTGAAAAATTAAAATACTAATCTATGGTACACCTGCTCCAGATATCATGCAGCCTATGGCAAAACTTCCATTGGCCTTATTGGGAGCAGAATCGGGCTCTTAGGTCTAGATTCACAAAAATACCTAGGTGTAGTGATGCTCAGAGCCACTATGCCTAACTCTTAGGCCTGAGTTTGGTGTGTAGACTCCCTGTGCAATGAATGGGGAGAGAGAGGTGTCTTAGACTGAGCGATTCACAAAACCCAGCACCCTAGGTTGCTCCTTGTCTAAGCTAGCCAGTGGGAGATGCCACGTTGATGAGTGTGTCCTAACCACTGCCCATCTCTCAGAGATAGACGCCTAAATCCAGACTGCTGGGGGCACCTACCTCTACTTGGGATTCTCAGCTGCTAACCCTCTCCTGGTGTTAGGCAGGAGGAGAATGACTACCTCGTATTTTACCAAAGTGGGGAAGGAGGACAAGGACAATGACCTCTCTCATAGCTTTTAGTCCAATGGTTATGGCACTCACACAGGATGTGGGAGACCCCAGCTCAAGTCCCACCTCTAGTTGATGGGGAGAAGAGATCTGAACAGGAGTCTCCCACTCTCAGGTGAGTGCTCTAACTACCAGCCTACAGAGTCATCCTCATGCTTGTATCCTCTTTGCCCCAATGATTTGTTCATTAGTTAATCCACAGGGGAACAGAGTATGAGGTCAGAGTATGAGAGATAGCCTGATGCTTAGAGCAGTTGGCTGAGAACTGGGAGACCCAGGATCCCCTCCCCCTGCTCCAACTGAGGGAATTTCACATCGGAATGTACCATAATTCATGAGTGAGAGCACTCACCTAAGAAATTACAGACTCCCTGTTCAAATCCCTGCTCCCCCTCAGGCAGAGGGGAGAGAACTGTGGGTCACCCATATTCCTAGTGACTGTTCTACCCACTGGGCTAAAAGTTAGGAGGGAGGTTCCCCCTGGGGAGGTTGTGTAAACTTCTTTTCCCCCTTTATCCCCAGCATTCTGTGTAAGCTTCTCTATAGGGAGTGATCCAGTAGGCAGGGCCGGCACCAGCGAAGGAAGCAGGTGCTTCAGGCAGCCAATGGAAAGGAGTGGCACGTCCAGGTCTTTGGCGGCAATTCGGCGGCGGGTCCCTCAGTCCCTCTTGGAGCAAAGGACTCGCCGCAGAATTGCCTCCGATCGCGGCTTTATCTTGTTTTTTTCCCCGCTTCGCTGCTTGGGGCGGCAAAAAAGCTGGAGCCGGCCCTGCCAGTAGGCAAGGTCTGAGCATGCTAACTGGATCAGGCCCTGAAAGCGAGCAATGCCGAGCTTCCCCTGGTTTCTGCATTGATCTGAGCCTTAGGAGTCTGGATATCTAGCATAAGGGTACAGTGCACGTGCTCAGCAGCAGAAACATTGGTGCCAAGGGAACTTGTACTGCAAAAATTTTGGCGCTGAGTGACCGAGGCGCCTTTGGGGTTCAGAGATAGTTGAGCAGAGTGTTTATGAATCTCAGAGGGGCCTGGTTGTGGGATTTAAGTGCCTAAAGTGATAGTTAGGTGACTACGTCCTTTTGTGAATATGTACCTTAGTTTATTATAGAAATGGAAAGAAATTAGACAGTGATAGTTTGGCTCTACAAACATGGTGGTAATTTGTTAAAATTTTACCATTTTGAGAAACATTCTAGGATTGCAACCTTGAGGTCTCGGCCCTTTCACTTCACTGGTACAGTAAGCAGGAAAGCATGCAATAAGTTAGCGTTAGCCATGTTTTCTTGGATAATATTCAGTCCTTTAACTTCTGTATGGTATTCCCTTTAACAAAGAATTGTGGATTTGTTGCTTTTTGAAGATAGGGTCTAAGTGCAGTGGCTAAAAACAGGAAAAAAATAATGGATAGAAATAAGCCTCAGGCAGGATTCATCGCAAAGTTTTGCCAGTGCACTTCAGTTATGACCTGCAACTCACCTGAGTTGTAAGGCCTGTACCATATAAACAGAGAGAGACAGTCCTGCCAAATTGCGACATTTGATTCCATGAGTTAATCAAATAGCTATTAAGTACTAAAATGTGACTCTACAATACCATTTTTTCCTTTTGTGATCCAATAATTTACCCTAGGCTTGTAGAGGTAAATAGCTCTAATCCACTCCACTGTTAGCCCTACAGAATTCAAGTGCTGCCGTAAGGTCAAATTGTCACTCCGCTCACGCAGCAGTGTGGGGGCGAAAGGTGGTGCAGTGTATCTAAGTAGTTCTGCCTTACAAGCAGGTGCAATGTCAGTGTATAATTTAGATGCTTTGGGATCTTCAAGATAAAAAGGTACTATATTCAGATAAAATATTAGGCTGGTATAGAAACAGTAGTAGCCCTTTGATTGCCACAGTTACTTATTATTGCCAATAGACGGTACTGTAACGTTTTAGGATAATTTAGGTATGGTATGCAGTGCTACATTTTAGTGTGTTTAATTGTAATACATTAAGGAAAAGTGGCTGTCCTTTTGGTATAATGGACAAAGATTAAAAACCAAAATACAAAAAGAAGTTGTAGATGAAGGCTGTGATTTTCAAATCTTCCTAGAAGACTAAGACACGTAATACTCACTGAAATAAATGGGAATTATGTATCTAAATCCCCCAGATGGTTTTTAAAATCTCAGCAAAAGCAAAATCTCAGCTGTAATTCTGGGCTATCATAAATATGGAATGACTGCTGAGAATTATATACAACATTAAGCCATGGGGGAAAAGTGAGGTGTAGAACTGTAAACATAGTTACATGGTGTCATTAAAAAAGGTCACAGAATTAAAATTCAGAGGTATAGATCAAAGAAGACCAGAATACAAAACCCCCCAACCCAGCATTGTTTATATAACAGCGATTTATGAGCCTTGTTCTGCATAAATACACCTCTACCCCAATATAACGCGACCCGATATAACATGAATTCTGATATAACGCGGTAAAGCAGTGCTCTGGGGGGGGCAGGGCTGCACACTCCAGCGTATCAAAGCAAGTTCAAAGTGGTTTCACTTATAATACGGTAAGATTTTTTGGCTCCTGAGGACAGTGTTATATCGAGGTTGAGGTGTAGTCTAATGTGAGTCAAGCAGACTTCAAGCTTGCTAGAATTAGACCATAAGTTTTATAATACTTACTGTACTGAGGTATCTTAAGATGCTTTACAATTTTGCTGAAATTAAAAATTAATCAGTACTATGATGTTAATGAATAGTAAAAAATCTATTACAGTAAAAGCAAACAGATACAGATTAGACAAAGGGTCTGATTTTTCATTCCTTGTGCACCCAAAACTTCCACTGAACTCAATAAGTGTTTTGAGTGTGCAAGAAATACAGTATCAGTTTGTCACAGAACAAACAAAAGGTGGGCATGTTTCTGATGTCACTGGGGGTCGAGGACAGCGGAAAGATTCTCCAGAGCAGCACATTTCAGGAGTGAAGCATAAGATGAACTGTGTCAGTTGACCATAGCTGGCATGCCATAGAACGAGGAGTCACTTATTCAATGTCTTATCTTGTGAGGTATCTGTTGCTTCTTGGGTGCAGCTGAGCATCTTGCAGTATCACGCCCTCAAAAGATTAATTTAGCTGTTATTTGGAAAAGGCTCACTTTATGAGTGACCAAAAATATCTTTTAGCTAATAAGAAATTTGACTGGGAACCAGTACTGTTGGTGCAAGCTGAGAAGTGAGGTGATCCTATCTGCAATCAGCCCAGCTTGCTGTTGACTCTTTCTGCGTTTAGAAAACTGTTAATTGGAGCTGGTCAAACATTTTAATCAGAAACTCAACATTTTTTCTGCATTTTTCAAACAGTTCTACTATTAATCAAGCAATTTGGAATGCCAGTAATTAAGACCCTGCTTTTCCAATAAATTCAGGCAGTAGAGTGTGATGGATGCATCAACTCCCTGATCTTCAGCCAGGGTAAAAGTTAGAACCAGCAGGGGGCCTACTCTAACCTTGTATCAGCAGAGGATAAGTCATAGTATGATGCCCCCTCCTAATCAAACTCCTCCTGTTACACCCCTTCTCTTCCCTTGCTCTGGGATTAGGAGGGGGTGATTAGCAGAGGATGTAGCAGAGCTGCTGCTGCCAGCTTCCCACCAGTGAAGGGAGTTTCCCTACACAAAGGGGGTAATTCTCCACCAGCTATCTCCAGCCCTAAAACTTGACAGTGATTTATCCTAGAGGCAGAGAGGCACAGTCTCTACCTCAGAAGAGAAAAGGAAAGAATTTGGAAATCTCTCAAGTAGTAGAAGGCTGACTTCATCACTGCATTATGCCCTTCACACATAAGGCCTCAAGTCAATCAGAATGCCCCTCCAATTGAGCAAAGGGGATATCTTTGGTTTTCTGAAATACAGCTGAGAGGAAATAAGTTGGTGTTATTAACCATCAACTAACAGTTTTAATCAGAGTAAGTGAGAAAAATATGAGCCCTACTAACTCTAGCCCCCTACCAATGCAAGGATTTTTTCTCTACTATATATTTTCTGGGTGTTTTATCCAGTCTACTTTTACATATCTTAATCAAAGGGGTTTTCTTTGTTCTCCATGAGATACTACTCCTCAATCTAGTAGCTCTCATCATTCAGTTGATTTTCATGAAATTCAGTCTCATTTTACCTCCCCTTCACATTATTCCTGGTTATGCTCTACAACTTTAAATAAAATTTCTTTTTTTGAATTTCAAAATCTCCCTGGGGTCATCATGCTTCTAGCACTTATAGACAGTTGTCAGTTCTCCCTCATGTTCTCATTGGGCCTGATCCAAAGCCCCTTGAAGAGACTCCCATGGGCTTTGGAGCAAATACTTACATAGCTCTTTTAATTCTTCCTCTGAATCAGGCATTTCATTGTTTTTGTTTCTCTTTTCCTAATTCCTTCAGTTTGTCTCTATATAATTAGCATGACATTCCTCCCATTTTTAAAGGGACAGTCCTGGTTTTTGGGACTTTTTCTTATATAGGCACCTATTACCCCCAACCCTGTCCCGTTTTTTCACAGTTGCTATCTGGAAACCCTATATATAATAGCATGGTACATGGATGCCTGTTCATTCACAAGGAATGCTAATCCAGTGGGGAAAATGACCCTATTTTCCACCTTTGTCCACTCACAGCCTATTCCTAACTTCCCTTTTTACATTCGTAACCTTAAAAGATCATCTGAAAAAAAAAAGTGCAATGCTTGCGTATCTGTAGAACTACCAGTAAAAATGTTGAGCTGTGGAATGAATGCAATAGGAATTGGGGACTTGGCAAAAGTCTTTTGGTGAAAGGGACTAAGCTTATATCATCTTCTTAAAAATCTGTGCTTCTTCTGTGCAGCAGCAATCTAATCCATGTTTTTGGGATCACTTCATCCAAAGGAGGCATGGAATACTGAATGACAGGAAGACTGTAGTAATACACATTTGATACTGATCAACATTTGTCACTGAGGTATACTGTCACAGTTTCAGAGTTAGCTGCACTGTATTCCTCCTCTGTAGTCCTTTAAGGGCACCCATTTAAGGTTTCAGGTTCCCAGTCATTACCTCTCTTTGGTGGGGAGACCCACGTTTCTTTCCCTCCTAATCAGAGTTTTTAAGGCTACACATTCCCTGGCATATACTGTACTGTGATATCCCCAGCAAGCCAATGCCTATGCTTAGCTTGCTCTATGAGGATATGACCAGTGTGTGCCAACAGTTACACATTACCACACAACTCTTTCTCTGCAAAGTACATTTATTCTTTGGATAAAAGCATCACAGAGAAAATATCTAAAAAAGTTCCCACATACTTACAAACATACCAGAAAACTACCCATCTTCCGCATAGGGAGTCTGATAGGCCAGCATCCCTTCTACCCCTTCAGCAAGGGCTGAGGTCCCCTAAGGACCAAAGGTCCTGTCCATTTGCTGAAGCAAATGGAAGGTCCTGAATCTGTTTAAACTCAGTCTTTATATATCCCAAGTTCTTTCTTCATCTCTTGGTCTCTGGAAAACGCAGTTGGAACCAGTGTATGCAAGCTATCTCATAGTGGTGGTACCTCACTGGAGCTGTTTAGGGTCTCAGCGACTTGCCTTAACCAAACCCCACTGTTGTTAGTTCATGGTGGAGCTGTGGTGGCCCCTACCCCCATCTCCATAGAGTAGGGGACATTCATACATAAACCATTCCTAAATTTAATACAATGCTCCCCAAAGATACTACATGGGGTTGCAGTATCTGCCACATATACATGTAGAGAGACAAGGTGGGTGAGGTTATATCTTTTATTGGGCCATCTTCTGTTGGTGAAAGAGAAATAAAAGATTCCCCCCCCCCCCTTCTCTGTGATACCCTGGGACCAACACAGCTACAACAACACTGCAAACATAGACATGCAAACAGTTTTATATTTTGCAGAAGGGTCTGGCGTGCAGTTTATATTTTGAGATTGCTAATGAAAAAATCATTTACTTTGGATCAGAGTTAAGGTTGTAATTTTACAATGAAATATACAATTTTTTTATATTTGGTGAGAATGTGTTTATGGGTACTGTGAAAACTGCTTCAGCCTTCATTTCCATACTTTTAAGTACTTGAGTTTTATAAATGATGTAATAGCTAAGCAGGTAATTGTCACTGAGCAACTTTAATTGTTGGTAAAGAAAGAATTTTGGTTTTGGAATGACAGTGGACCCAGGAAAGAGACCGTAAAAGAATTACTGATACAAGCAAAAGAGACAAACTGCTTAAGATCAAATAAACATGAGCAAAACCAAGCAAGTATACTTCTTGTCAAACCAATTTAATATTGCAATCAGTTTAGCATAATTGAGGCCATCAAAAGCAGCAGAAATGTCCAGCAATGCAAAACTTTATAACTCCCTAAAGATGCTCAGTCATTCACATTGAAAGATAAATCATTCACAGTTTTAAGCATCACTGTCTCTGTTGCAATTTGGTCCAAAGCCTGACAGTTAACACTGACAGATTGTTTGTGATAAGGTGATGATATACTGGTAGTTACTTGACAACAATCTTTTCAAGCACTTTCACAAGAAAGGGTAAATTAGACACTGAAAAATATTTTAGATTCCAAAGCTGCTTTTCTTTCTTTTTTAAGAATGGGGTTTCCAGTAGGATTGGAATTACACCAGACCACAGAGACAAATTAATAGTTTGTGTAATAAAAGTTTGTTTATGGGCACTCTCCTGAAGAAATTCAGTTGGCCAGGTACCAAAAGAAGTCTTACTTTTCTGAACTAGCATCTTGACTTCCCTTTTTTGAGATAGCTTTAAAATCTAACAATTCTGATAATATATTAAACTGTTTAATGTGTAATTTAATTCCTTCACCAGAGACCAGGGTAAGGGCTGGGGATACAAGTGAGTTAGAAAATAATGAACCTTAATGGTCTTAGGATCTCCTTTTTAAAAAGGGCAATTTCATCTTTCCATCTATCAGGAGAAATAATTGAATATGTCCTTTTGCTGCAGTTGGGAAAAAGAAACTGATTAAATGTTTTAAACGGGCTTCTGGGATTTTCCTTCTGCGTCTACAATGCCAGCTGAATAGTTAGTACCTCTGTCACTTCTGTTACCTACCTCCATTCACTAGGATGTTGTTTTCAACTAAACTGAAGGTGCAGCTGCCGTATTATTTTAGTTGATCATTTGCAGTGCACTATCCACCTCAGTGAGTTACTGGCCAATGGAGCAGATGTGGTCATAAGAGACAGAACTGGGAGTTAAATTAACCTGGAGAGCATAGAGTGGTTGGATGGTCTTGTGGCTTGGGCAAGGGATGAGATTCAGTGCGGTGCCTCTAAGAACCCAGGGGGAAGGGTGTAAAGGGGGCTTCAAGGCTTTGCACTCTCCTGATAAGGAGCTGCAGAGGCCTCTAGCGTAACTTAGCCCTCAGGGCCCAAGTTACAGCAGCCTCCCAGGGCTGCCCTGTGGGCTCTAGCATTTCTGGGAATCTCCATAGCACTACCTGCTATGGTCCCAACACTGAACTGCCCCCCCCTGCCCCCAGCTGCCCTCCCACCCTGAATGCTCCCCTATATCATGGCTTGTAAGAAGGTTCGTCAAGTGCCTACACTGGGGAATCCTCTGGCAGAGCTCTTTTTACCCAACTCAGGCATATAAAAATAAAATGTCTTCCATTTTCAAAAACAGTCTTGGGTAAAAATTCTTACTGAAAAATATTTGAGTTCTGTTTTTTTTTTTTTTTTTTTTTTTTGAAAAAAACCACAAACATTTGACAAGAAATGAAAAATTTTTAGGCAAAACATTTTGGTGAACAATATTTTGTTTACCAAAACAAAAAGATGTTTCAGTGAAAATATTCCAGCCATTTCTCCTTGGGACCCCATATTTTCATTGTCTTTAGTAAACATATTCTTCATTCTAAAAATCCTGAAAAGAAGTTAACATAGCTTCCTTCTTTATGCCCTGGACACAGGGTTAGGTGTGCTTTGTCTGTAAACTGACATAGAGCACCCGGGGCCTGATCCCGCAGTACTTGAGCAGACAGTTAAAGAAATGGGGGGCAAGGGTGTTTTGCTGTTTAAAGGGCCACCATGCCTGAAGTATTTAGACATGTCTACTGAAGTCTATGAGACTTTATAGTGAACAAGGAATGCATGATTCGACCTAATGGCTGTGGAATCGGGTCCACAATGTATAACTATTGTTTGCTCAATGCAAGGGAAGACCGACTGATGAAAACAAGGAGGAGAGTAGAAGGATTGTTTATTCTGTGCTGTGCTTTTGAGAAACCAAGGCGATTTGGGGTGAAATCCTGGCTTCATTGAAGTAAAGGGGAGTTTTGCCATGGGGGAAATAGCTCAGAGGCTTGAGCATTGGCCTACCAAACCCAGGATTGTGAGTTCAATCCTTGAGGGGGCTATTTAGGGAACTGGGGTAAAAATTTGTCTGGGGATTGGTCCTGTTTTGAGCAGGGGGTTAGACTAGATGACCTCCTGAGGTCCCTTCCAACCCTATGATTCTATGACTTAATAGCAGCCACTTGTTCATCTTTGATTTTCTGAGATTTCTCATACAGCAAGATATGTCACTACCAGCAGCAAAGCAAAAAGCAGAAGCAGAGGAGGGGCAGGAGGAATAGAGGAAAACCACACAGTTCACATTGCAGAATTTCATCTGAATACTTCAGACTACAGGAGAGGGTGGAAAATCAGAGGGAAGAGGGGTTTGGTCTCCAATCCCCATGGATCCCTCTGAGACTGACACAACTTTTACTCTGTTCCCTTTATTTGTTTATTTATTTATTTAAAACAGCTTCTCACTAATGCCAACAGCTTCAGGGAAAGATGACACCAACGATAATATTACCATATTCACCAGGATCTTGGATGGCCTACTGGATGGCTATGATAATAGATTGCGCCCAGGTCTGGGAGGTACAGTAGAATTTCTATTGCTATTGCCTCAGTTAATGTCACTCTTGTGTAATTACTACAGTGAAGCCTACGTAAAATGAATATATGGCAGTGGAACAAACCTGTTAAATGTACATGCTCTGTCTACCTAACCAAATGGATATAGAACAAAGCCTTTGTAAACAAATGGCTGATTGTGATGGGGAATAAGATACCATCCAGAAGTTGGTGAGAGGACTCTCCTTCTTGCTAGAAGGACCCTTGCTGCTTGACTTGATTGTAGGGATTCATAGCATCGCAGACTGAGCCAACTGTGGGCAATTAATTAATCCCTACTTTACAGACAATATAAGAGGGATGTGCTGTCAGCCGAAGAGGGATGGATGGATGGGTCAGTCAATTTCTAGAAGGCTACATTTGGGAGGAGAAACAGGGGATCCTTTTCCTCTGGAACATGGCTGAAATGAGCTATTGGGACTTCATACCTTTGCATTGGCCTTAGCTGAAGCAAGCCACAAAGACTGTGCTTTAAACTGTGCTTTGAATGAGGGCAGCCTTACTCAGTTATTTGCATTTGGCTCTTAAAGCGGTATGGTATACTTTACGTGTATTGTTATACGTTACAATAAAGCAAACCACAGAGGTGTTTGACCTTAATATAGATGAGCAGAATCCAATGCTGCTTGGAGTGGTCTGCCACACTGATAACATTTCCAGTGTGGTAAAATGGTTATTTGTCTCTGGTAGACCTCATTGAAAAAAATATGTCAAGTGAATATATACTATGTGTACTGTACAAAATTATCTCTATCAAACAGCACAGCCTCCTTACACAATAGATTAATACAATTTTAAAATAACCCTGTTGAAAGAATTATATTTTGCAGCAATAAGGCACTTCATTGCAGATTGTATCGGTATTTAGTAATCTTCAGTCGGGGCCCAATCCTGACATAATGGGCCTGATCCTCACTCAGGCAACTCTCTCTTTCAAGTCAATGAGAGTCTTACCTGAATAAGGGCTGCATGGGCAGCTCCACTGTGAGACCATCACATTACTTCTAGTAAAATGTGAAAACCCCTGACCAGTAACACTATGGATCTTATCTGATACCCTAGTCCCTAAAAAAAAAAAAAGGATTTAGTTAGCTGTGTGCGGCCTAAAACTATCCAGTCTCCCTGAAGAGAGGGCCCTGTCTAAAGCCCATTGAAGTCTTTCCAGTCACTCTTATTGGATTCAAATCGAGTTTGGATCAGGCTGGCCCGTGACACATATTCTTCTAATCACCATTAAGGGTTTCTGTAGTTGAATAGGTTTTTGTTTTTCCTTTTGATAATCCTTCCTTGCAATGTGATGCCTGACTTCACCTTTCTAAATATTTTAAGTTCCACAATTGGGAAATAACATGTACAAGTCGTGCAGAATAAATCAAACATATTTTATAGTATGAGTGACAAAAATCTCTAGAAAAGGTAAAAATAAAAAAATACCCTTTTCTATGATCAGCTAGATGTGATGAAACTGTATTTGTATACCTGCTGTATAGCACCTATATCTGCTATTTTAAAATGTGAGTATTTAAAATTACATCCATCATCCCTGCTACTCTGACCTTGTCCAGGCCCTCTATACATTTCTTCTCTGGCTTCTCCTCACCTTCTGCACAGGTTTAATCTCCCTGTTCTACTTTCCAAGACCTTTTACAGCCTGGCTTCCACTCACTTCTCTGCTCTTTTATCCTTTTGCTCCCCCTCACACTGATCAAGGTGTTCTACTAGCTGCTTTTCTCTTTCTCTCTCAGGCATTCATCCACACAGCTCCTATTCCTGGAACCCCTTCTCCTGGACTTGGCCCACCATCTGTCCAAGTCCCTTCTTAAAAAGCAATATTTCCAAAATGTCTTTGAACCATAATCCTCTCTGCAGAGGAGTATTAATAATCCCATGGCTGAACGTCATAACCACAAAACAAGTTAAAAAAGATAAATCCAAATGAAACTCATGGAACTAACAGACCGCATCGTGTATTTCACCATTCTTACACACTGCTTAATGTTTCAACTGTCTCTTCCCTTGTTTGTGCAGTGGATTGTCAATATAGATTTTACACTCATTAGGATAAACATTTAGGGCCTGATTCACTATTGCCCTGTTTCTGGTTTAGTTACTTACATCAGTGTGATGTAAGTATGATGTGTATGTACAATGCTACCGTTCTGATTTTGCATTGGTGTAATTGATTTCCAAAAGGGTATAGCAATGCCTTTCAGGAATCGGGCCTTTCATACATGTCTGTAGGGCAGAGTTACATTCAATTAATATTTATTAATGTTCATGTATTTTGTATTTTAGAAGACTTTCTAAGCCTACTCTCACCACTATGACATGAATGAAAAAAAAAAATCGGACTTGGATTCCTAGCTCACTTAAAATCTTCTGAAAATCCCATGCTTAAAAAACCATTAAGGCTGGGATTGTCAAAGGAGCCAAAGAGTTATACACCCAAATCCCACTGAATTTCAATATTTTTGGTTTCTTAGAAAATCCTGGCCTAAGATAGCAAATGTGGTTATTACTAGAAAAAGAAATACATCCAGAGTGTATATTTGTTTGTTATAGCAATTACTGATTCAGGGTCTGTGTCTCTTTGTTATAGAGAGAATAACTCAGGTGAAAACAGACATCTATGTTACCAGTTTTGGTCCAGTGTCAGACACAGAAATGGTAGGTTATAGCATATGAATCCTAAATCAGTATTATTTCTTTTGTTAAAATAACTGTAAAAATGATTATTTATTTTGAGACACATTATTAACAACTGGTTCTTTATGTCAGGAATACACGATTGATGTTTTTTTCCGACAAAGCTGGAAAGATGAAAGACTTCGATTCAAAGGACCGATGCAACGCCTCCCTCTTAACAATCTGCTTGCCAGCAAGATCTGGACCCCAGACACTTTCTTCCATAATGGTAAAAAATCTATAGCTCACAACATGACAACACCGAACAAACTTCTACGCCTTGAAGATGATGGCACTCTACTCTATACCATGAGGTAAAGACTTTTCTGATTTCTTTTTATTCTGACTCCCTAGTAGGTTTACAATTACTTACTTGGAATGTCAGATTTTTCTCACAATAGAATAAATAAAGTAGACTTTTTGCACATTTTTATGAGAATATCAAGAGAAAATGGAAAGCATAATCGCTGCCTACAACTACTAATTAATTTGCAGCTTCTGAACAATGCTAATGCTGACATATTTTCTTTGGTGAAATGGAATGCATATTCTCTGTGGAGTAGATGATTCAGTCCTACTGTTTTATGTAGGTCTGTACTCTCCTATTATTTTTTATTTCAACTGCTCTGCTGATGTGATGTGAGAGAGCTGTCTTTATGGCCAGAAAGATAAATCTGTCTCTGGTATAGTACATCTTGAACTCTTAAAGCTTCTGTTTGTTTCTAGTTCTAATTTAGCTAAAGGACAAGCCATCACTGGAATAAAGCCTTGCAGGCAGCAGATAGGGCATTACAAAGCTATTTAACAAGTGCACTTTTAAGACAAAGCTGGTACATTTTTTAGTCTTTGAGAATCAGATCTGTGTCTGAACTTTTCAAGGCCCTGCTTCTTATCTGATCTGATGATATTATGAAGCCTCATCAATTCTTAACCTAGATATTATATCAGTGATGTTAAAGCATGACCTGCTTTTTTTCAAATTCTCCTAGAACAACTCCTACATTATTGGAGCCTGCTTTGTTCATTATAAGTAATTCATCAGCAGTAATTAAGACTGCTTTGTATCTGTTATAGGGCTTTCATTGAGAGTGTAGTCATATGGACAGCACTTAAAAAGAGATTTAAAAAAATAGAGAAGAAAGTGTTTATCCTAAGCTTATCACATGAATATCTGCCAAATCTAAGCAACGCCTAAATCCCTGCTTCATAACTCTTCTTTGAAAAGAACGGAAAGATCTAGAAATGACTAGGAATTTAAAAAGAAAAAGAAAAAAGACTTTGTACTGAAATAAAGGTATTTTAAACAAAACAGCACAACTAAATAACCAATCCCATAGAGACACTATGGTTCGGTAACTCCCCAGACTTTCTCTATTCCTCATTGATGTTCTTTTTCACATGGATTGTCATTGTAGTGATCTCAATGGGATGTCCTGAAACAAACTGGGGGACATTAAAAACAACAAACAGTGTGTGTATTTGTGTTTACAATAGTTGCAAAAGAAATCCAAGTTTCCAAACTGTATTAAAGGGGCAGTAATTCTGTAATTCTGGTTTCACTGACACTGAGATTACCCTGGTGGAACTCCACTGACTGCCGTGCACTTGCTCCTAATAGACACTGGTGTATATAAAGTCAGAGTCAAGCTTACGGTCTACATGGAGCCAAGCTAGGTACCTTCTGTTGCGTGGCAGAAAATCACAAGTTTACAGCTAGCATGTGGTACTTGAGAGAGCATTTGTTTTACAACATTTAGGACATTGAGTTAACTCTTTCTGACTGCTTCAGTTCAGACAGCAAGTTAAGGCTACCTGGATTGCCAGTCACCACATAGTTTTCTTCCAGGCTACAGAAAAGCCCACAAAGTCCATGTAGCTCAACAATGTAAACTAATTTCTGATGTTATGGGGAAAGAGGGAAGGAAGGAGCAGAAATAATTTTACCATATATATCATAGTAGGGAATGGAATCCATCTCTTTTTAAACAGCCTACTTTCAACTTGATGATAATTTTAAAATTTCAAATAAAACAGTTGTGTCATCCTATTGTATGTGGCATCCTACTGAATTCTAGGCCAGGAGAGTGTCTGTGTAATACATAATCAGATCAAGATGTCTCTAAGGCACTGTGCTACATTAAGAGTGTCAACTCTTTCATAATTGGGCATTTCTGAGGTAGATTTCAATGGTAGAAATAATATGTAGTAGCTAATCCCTAAAGAAATGACTAATAGCTATAAAATGTCAAATTTCAAAAGTGTGACAAGGAGAAAGCACAATGTGTGTCAGTGGGTAAAGTTACACCCAACCCAGAGCTCTTAACTCATTGTGGGCATTGGCAGAGAACTCTCCATAGAGAAATTTCCATTTTTAAACAACAAAGGGTCTGAACTTCTCATGGGAAATTTGCCCGGAACTTATTGCAAAATGCTAAAGATGCACCTGTTTCCATGATCTCATGGAAAGGGCCACCTGCTTCAATACAGGAGGGGAAAAAACCCCATTGACGACACAGTCCTAGCTGTCACTTACTACCCCACACTGGAACCCATATGAGGTATCATCAAACCATTAAAACCCACATTCGATGGGGATCACATGCTGAAAGAAATCTTTCCTGAACCCCCTCTTCTGGCCTTCAAACAAACCCTCCAATGTCACCAAGCTCTTTATCAAAAGTGAGCTTCCTACAGACCAAGACACACCAACTCAAAGCGGCACCAGACCCTGCCAGAACAACAGATGCAGAACCTGCAGACATATCTCCACTGCTACAATGATCAATACTCCCACAACACACCTTTCAAGATTCATGGGTCATACACATGCCTATCACAACATATGGTATACCTCATCTAGTGCACTAAATACCCCAATAACAACTATGTTGGCGAAACAAGACAATCACTTCACTCTCGAATGAACTCACACAGAAAAATGATAAATGACAAAAAAAACCCTATCAAATGTGGGTGAACACTTTTCACAAAGTGATCACTCTGTATCTGACCTCTCAGTCCTCGTCCTCAAAGGACACCTGCAGAACAACTACAAAAGGTGACCCTGGGCACTTAAATTCATAACTCTGCTAGACACCAACAGGGACACTGATTTTATGGTTCATTATAACAGTTTGTAACACACCACACTGCCTGCTACTCCTAATTATCTACTTCAGCCACCCTATGCATACCAATCTAATCGTCAATTGCCCACTTCCTTTAAAGTGACTGCCTACCACATGTGTTATCCCATGGCATATGCTTAACAACTTGTCCCTAGCTCAGACACTCTGATTTTCTTCCCCAGACCTGAAGAAGAGCTCTCTGTAGCTCAAAAGCTTGGACCTTGCACTAACAGAAGTTGGTCCAATAAAAAATATTACCTCATCTACCATGTCTCTATGGCTAGGTCTACCCAGCAACTAGACACCTGTGGCTGGTCTATGCCAGCTGACTTGGGCTTGTGGTGTTCATGCAGCGGAATTGTTTCATTGCTATGTAGACTTCGGGACTTGAGCTGGAGCCTGGGCTCTGGGACCCTCCCACATAACAGGGTCCTAGAGCTGGGCTCCAACCTGAGCCAAGACATTTATACAGCAATGAAAGAAGTTCTGCAGCCCAAGCCCCAAAAGCCAGAGTCAGCTGGCGCGGGCCAGCCGCAGGTTTTTCTTTGCTGTGTAGACATAGCTACAGTCAGTTAAAACAAACTGAGGACAAATTGCAGCCCAGTGTAACTCCACCACCATTACATCAGGGCTAGATTTAGCCCATAAAGTTCAGAATCAAAGTGCAACCTGGGAAGCTTCTTACTGGCATAATCACATGAAAGACCTGGAGTCCATTCTAAAGGGATCAGCAAAAAGAAACCGGAAGCCAGATGCACCCCTCTGCTTCTATAGTCGGGGAAGCATGAATCTGTGGATCTAGGCTAAGGAGTGAGTTCTTGCTCTGTGGCTTCTCTTCAGGGTCCTGGGTCTGGGAATCCAGAAAGAAGGGAGGGATGCAGGGTTGAAGTGATGGCTACATCCCCACCAAAAACCTCAGGTGGGAAAATAAAATAGAGTCAGCGTAGTGGAGGGGAAGGACACAGCTCCTTTCTCACTGCTAAAAGCAGAAGGAAGCTTCCCCTCCCTACCCCGGCTTTGTTAAGCATCAGTTCCTTGCCTCCAGCTGGCCTGGTGAGGACTCCCCTTCCTGTTTTATAGTCTGCTGTAACCACTGCAGAATCTTTTGTGAATACCAGCATAAGATAAATGGTGCGTCAGCATTAACTAGCATAGGTCTCCTCCTAGACACCGTAAATCCCTCTCCCCACCACTCTCATGGTCTAGGGGTGTCACAGTGGCCAATCAGGGGCCTATCAGCAGTGTGGAGGCACAAGGCCTCAGCATGAGGATATGCCTTGCTTCTTGTGGCCTCCACCAGATGTTCTTGGTGGTCTGTGAATTTTTGGGACAACCCCCTGCCAACGTGGGGGGCTTTTCCCATCCATCTCTGAGGAAGAATTGGGAGGAAGTGTATGGAGTTTCCCAGCCTGCATGCAGCAATAATCTGTATATGGGGAGAATCGGGACCTGTGCCATGGCTGGAGATATCTGAATTACTTTCATAGCCTTCTGTTTGGGCTGTCTGAATGATTACCCAAGAGGAGGAGGAGGAAGAGAGCAGTGTGAGCAGTGCCCTGCAATCTCTTTTGAATTCCAAATGTATAGTATTTAATCAGGTTAGCAAGAGACTATGGAAAAGTCTTATTGGCTAGGATTTTCACAGAATAGTTATTTGAAAGATGGAACAAAGCAAGTGATAAAGACCTACGTGTTGAGAAAAAGAGACCCACACATGTTATGGACTAGCTTGTAAAAAAAAACCCTAAACAGAACACAACAAGGAATATCATAAATGTGAGCGAAACAGGTAAACCCTGAAAGTGTGAGAACTTTAGAATGTGAATCAAAATACGAGGCGAAAAAACTCTACTAGATTATAACCTGAAGTTGTGCCACTGTACAAACAGATATGATGCTTTATTTTAATAGCCTATACACAGTAATAGGATCACATGCAAAATAGTACTCACCCAGTCACTTCTATTTAAATGAAAAGCAGTTTTATGATAATTTTGGTTTCAAACTTTCTGCTTTAGAATATTTGAAGAAATATATTTTCATTATGATGAAAATACATTGTTTGAATTTTGCATTTTATATTGAATTTTATATTGTCTAGGACAGAAATAAAGGAACTATTTTAAGTCTTTTTGCCAGTGAAGTATTAAAAAGATGCTTCTATGCATGCATGTTATCAAAGTCCCTCTACATCACAATAAAACCAAAATTTACCATATAGACTGATTTCACAGAACAATTACTTTACAACAGTGTTTTATGAGGTAAAAACCAGAAAGTTGATTTTCATTTGTTTAGTCTTATTTGGTTTTTTTTGCTAATAAGGTTTATACTGTTCAAACCCAGGTCATGTAATTAGTTTGCAAATTCTATTCCTACCCATAGAGGGGAGTATTGTCTTTATCTGCATTTCTGAAGTGTCTATTTTTAATATGAGCAATGGACTTACATATGCTAACAAAGGAATCTCTTCTTCAGTTGGTCTACATAGTGATTTCATAACTTTGTGAAGGCAGGAAAAAAGTTCAAGATTTTTTTACTGTTAATTTAAAAAAATCTAGTATATCTCATTATACCAGAACTAAAAGCACAAGGCAGCTATGTGAAAATACATTTGTGAAGCTCACTTGTTACATAAAGCTTTTGAAAAATGAGGGCAGCAGATAAGAAATCTTTGTTCCTGCTAAAGAGAATCAAAACAGCTAAGTGAACTGGTTATTTTATATTTATTTTTATTTTTTGCAATTGGAATGGAGTAAAAAGGAAGAGGAGCACTGGTAAACTTTCAGTGTTAAACCTCTATAACAGTGGTTCCCAAACTGGGGTTCGTGAACCCCTGGGGGTTCACGAAATGTTATAGGGGGTTCTCGGGAAAAAATTCCCTAATGGCGGACAGAGCTGTCCCTAGGGACCTCAGGCAGCACGGGGCCAGCAGCCTGGAGCCCCTGTACTTCCAAGAGCGAAGCAGATCAAAGCAAGCCTATCTATCACACTGAGGAGATTTAAACTTCAAGACTCCTTATAAGAAAAGGAAAGTGAGGTGGATATTTTTTGCTGTTTTTAAAATGAAATAGGCAGCTAGTATTGTTTTTAAAATTATTATGAAGAACAAGTTTAAGCTTTGTTGTAACATGTGTTGTTTGCCTGGACTGCTCAAGACCTGAATGCTTGTGTAGGAGGAACTCTTTGAGTTGACTTCTTAAATACCTTCCTGCTGTTTCACATCTGATACTCCTTGATGAAACATAGGAGCCTTGTCTTATAACAGGCTTATTCAAAGTGATACAAGCTACGAAAGTGAGATCTTGGAGTGTTGCAGTTTTCATAATGTAATAAAAATACTGTAATGATAGATAATAATTAATAATAAATAGTATGTCATAAGCATGTCATAAAAACAAATTGTGTATTTCCAAGATCACTGCTTTTATAATTTATACTCAGGTAAAGGAGAAAATCCCTGGAAATATTCATTTTTAGGAGGGTGTTTGCGAGACTTGACATTTTCGTGGAAGGGATTCACAGGTTGTTAAAGTTTGGGAACCACTGCTCTATAATGAAATTGTGGGAGCATTAGTCTGCATTTTTAGCTAAAATGTGTGAAAAAGTAATGTGTGTACCAGAACTGTGTTTTTAACCACAATTTAATTTCTGACCAGCTGTTCTTAGGAAATTATAATCATTTCAAAAACTGCATATCTATCCTTGTACAAATATGAAAATATACAAATATCGGTATTGTTCATGGAGGCCACATAATATTCAATAATATGGAACATATATAACTAAAATATCCACTTGATGGCAGCATATCCACATTTGTTGTTACCATTTACAGAATGGATACAGTTATCAATGCTCAAAACATTTTATGTAACATTAAGATCAAATATATTGGTTGCAAATATAATGCTCAGGTACATTTTAGTTTATAATCTATCCTTTCATGAAATATTTTAATGCAAAGTAAGCATTTGTATATTGTATAGATGTTAGATATTACAATTAATTAATGGGGAGTTATGGGGCTCTTTTCAAGAATCCCCCAGTAAAGGCCAACTTTCTCTTTTGAAAAAAAAAAGAGCTCTTTCAGTCAAAAATCTTGGTTGTTTTTCTTTACATATTCATCACAGCAGGACCCATGCCAGATATTGTCAATTCACAGCTGTGGATTTCATTATATGGACCTGACTGTGGAAGTAATTAGCAGACCTGTACTTTAGAAAGACAGGGCCAGTGTTCAGTCAATAATTGGCTAGATTGAATCCCTTTTGTTCAATCAGTGTAGTTTGTTCTCATTTCAGTACAAGAAACTATATTTACATATGTGTTCATATTTATAAGACTGCCTGGCCAGTGCTTTGAAAGCTGTACAGATATTAAAACAAATAAATAAGCAAACAAAACAAAACCAAAACAATTTCAATAAGTCTAAAAATAATTTAATCACATAGATTTCTTCTCTCCCTCCCACTCCCATTGCTTCCCTTTCATTCACTCTCAAGGTTCAATCAACTGCTTCCTCACCGCAGGACAAAACTGATTTTCCTAGGGACCCAATCCTGCAAAGTGCTGAAAAACTCCTGAGATGCTAAGCACTCTAAGCGCCCACTGATCCAATTCAGGGTCTGGCAGACCAAAGGGGAACCAGAGTCAAGAGCCCTTTGACACTAGGGTCCTCCTGTTTAAACCAGGGAGCTATCAGCTCAAGCACCTCAGTTGCTCTCTCGCCTCAAGTGATACCATCACAGTTCTGGAACAAGGTTGTGAACCAGGATCCATTAGTCAAAAACAAACAGCTTGGCTTACACTCAGAAGGAAAATCAGAGCGAAGTGTGGTATATAAAGTTTTTACTACAAGACATATCACGTAATAAACAGGCAATTGCATTCTGTACTAGCTGCAATTTCCAAGTGGTTTTTAGATGTAGCTTAAAATAGAGTACAATCTATCCTGTAGATAATAAAAGCATGGAAGACTATGTGGAGATCTGCATCATAAATAAAGGGTCTTTCACAACAAACTTCTGGTTGAAGAAAGTGATAAAAAAAAGCATTTCCTGGACATTTAGGAGAGCCAACAATAGCCTCAGGTTGCCAGTCATGTAGAACATAGCAAGCATATGCCTTCATGAAGGGTGGTTGATATAATCTATCATTCCATCTGGTTGTTTCCCCCATTCTGTAAGTCTTATCTGGATTCAGTGTCTATCAATTAGCTCTCATCCATCAAATCATAGAATTGTAGGATGGAAGGGACCTCAAGAGGTCTTCTAGTCAAGTCCCCTGCACTCAAGGCAGGACTAAGTATTATCTAGACCATCCCTGACAGGTGTTTGTCTAACCTATTCCTAAAAATCCCCAATGACAGAAATTCCACAACCTCCCTAGGCTATTTATTCCAATGCTTAACCACCCTGACAGTTAGGAGGCTTTTCCTAATGTCAAACCTAAATCACCCTTGCTGCAATTTAAGCCCATTGCTTCTTGTCCTATCCTCAGAGGTTAAAGAGAACAATTTACCTCCCTCCTCCTTGTAACAACCTTTTATGTACCTGAAAACTGTTATCATGTCCCACATCAGTTTTCTCTTCTCGAGACTAAACAAACCCAGTCTTTTCCATTGTTTCTCATAGGTCATGTTTTCTAGACCTTTAATCATTTTTGTTGCTCTTCTTGGGCTTTCTCCAATTTGTCCACATCTTTCCTGAAATGTGGTGCCCAGAACTGGACACAATACTCCACTTGAGGCCTAATCAGCACAGAGTAGAGCAGAAGAATTACTTCTCATGTCTTGCTTACAACACTCCCACAGGTGTTCTCAAACCCTTCAGGGGGCCGTGAGATTATTACATGGGGAGAGGGGTCGCAAGCTGTCAGCCCCCATCCCAGACCCTGTTTCACCTCCAGCATTTATAATAGTGCTAAATATAAAAAAGTGTTTTTAATTTATAAGGGGGGAGTCACACTCAGAGGCTAGCTGTGTGAAAAGGGGTCGCCAGTACAAAAGTTTGAGAACCACAGGGCTAATACATCCCAGAATGGTTTGCTTTTTTTGCAAGTGATACATTGTTGACTCATATTTAGCTTGTGATCCACTATCACCCACTGAGCCCTTTCCGCAGTACTCCTGCCTAGGCAGTTATTTCCCATTTTGTATGTGTGCAACTGATTATTTCTTCCTAAGTGGAGTACTTTGCATTTCTCCTTATTGAATTTCATCCTATTTACTTCAGACCCATTTCTCCAGTTTGTCCAGATCATTTCCAATTTTAATCCTATCCTCTAAAGCACTTGCAACCCCTCCCAGCTTGGTATCATCCACAAACTTTATATGTGTACTCTCTATGTCATTATCTAAATGATTGATGAAGATATTGAACAGAACTGAACCCAGAACTGATCCCTGCAGAACCCCACTCGATATGCCCTTCCATCTTGACTATGTCTCAGAAAGAAACTTTGTTTCTTCATCATTTGTTATAAAAGTTTCCCAAGACATAACAGATACTCACCTTATTCATCAGATATCTTTTTAGATCAAGGTTAAGTGGGTACTGCAGTGAATGTAGCAATTTATACATACCACAAAATGGCTTTTGTTATCATGTTTATTCACAAAAGCATCTAATGAGAGCATATTGCAGATTACTAAATCATATGGATCATTGTACTTATTTTGTGGAAGAAGAACAGTAACAGAATCAGGTATCTGTCATGAATATAATGAAACAGTGTTATTCTGTTTTCTTTATTACATCTCTAATCTTTAGTATTCCCTGGAGGGATTTTCCCCCTCCCTGTGGTTGTGAGGAAACAATTTTCCCAGCTGTCCCTTAAAAACAAAACAAACCCCAGTCCATACTCTACAGAGTCCAAACTCACCACTTTCCTAGGGTTTGGCTTCACTGGTTGGGAGGAGATGAAGAAATCAGTTCTAAGGTTAATTTTAAAAGTTTAGCTCAAACCTGTTCCCCGACTTCCCTCCTAAAGTTCCTTTCACAGACTGCTCTACCAATACCTAAAATCTGTCCCCTCGGAGAGCCACACCCATGGCTTTTTTCCCTATGTGGTGTAATGAGTGAGCCAGCAAAGTCCACTTGACCCTTTCCAAGCAGGATCAATAGCTGCAAAAATGGGGGTGAGATGAGTTTCAAGCAAACACTGCCAGCCTAGTTTAACAAAGAATGGCAACTGGCCTTAAAGAGTGGGGAGGCAGTTTTGAAACCCTGTGCCCGCTACTTTCCAGTTTGGAGGCTGCTGGCTGGTATAAGAGGTTCCTGCCACCATCTGCACCGCCTTGGTGCAGGTGGCTGCCTTCCCATACTTGCATCTCTCATGGCTGGCAGCTGCAGGTGCCATTCTGGAAGGTGTTTTTGAAAGGGCAAGGCAGCAGGCACATACTTTCCAAGGAACCTTCAATTGCTTTTCTCACTCTTTAGCAGCAGCAGCAGCTCCCTGCAGAGAGGGTAGCTATTTGATAGCTTTCCTCAACTTCTGGTTGTCTTCTTTCCTCTCTAGCATACTCTGTGGCTCCTCCTCTCCCTTCTCAGTCAACCAGAGATAGGAAGTTGGGAATCTCTTGTAGCCTGACTGCTCCCTATGGCAGTGATGGCTCTCTCAGGACTTCCTGAACTCCTGGGTCCCAAGCACCTTCTGGAGCCCACTCTGAATGTAGGATGTGGATCTATATGGTCCCAAAGATCTGCCCTTAATCGCTCATTGCATCTGTGACTTGAAAATAGTTCATTCCCAGTACAGTGAAAACTGTTCAGCTACACAAAAGTATCTGCTGAATTTTAGCAAAGGATTAATGCTTAATTCTCAATGCTCAAAAGGTGAATTTTTCTCTCGTGACTTTTCCTGACTTTGTGAAATCTTGCAGTTTGAATCACTATGTATGTATTTGTGTTAGTTGTAGAATATGTTTTGCTGGAATTTAACCCCCTAGAAACCCCCTGTAAGATGGGTTATATCCTCTGTTTAGTTGCTTAACATTTGTGCAGCACTTTGAACATGTAAAACACCATAAAACTACTAAGGATTAGGTGGTAACACAACAGCAGCTATTGCTGAAGTTTCTTACACACACTGGGTGAAATCTTTGCTCCATTGAAGGCATCCTTCCATTCTAAAGGGTTTGGGTTTTTTTTTCCAGTTGCTTACAACTTTGTCAAACTTTCACTTTTTGGACAGAAATGTTCCATGTCTGGTCAAGGCCCAAGAGTTATTTTTATTTATCAAAAATTTGAGTAAAAATAATTCAGTGGGCTTTTGAGTACAAAGGCAGTAAAACAAAACAACTCCCCCCACCCCCGCAAAGCCACACGCTTGCTCTCATAATATTTTTTAGAACTTTATTTTTAATAATTCCTGTGCCTCAGCACAACCAGGGAGAAGTTTTAGTTGGGGACAGTCCCTAGGTCAGACATGTGTTTTGTTGGACCCATTAAAATCTAATTTGAATGGACTGTATTCTAAAGGTTTAACAAAACCCTGTTCCATTCATGCACACAAAAGGCCTATTTTTACTCTCCCTTACACAATTGTAAACCAGGAGTAACTCCATTGTAGTGAACTGTGTAAAACTGGTGTGTGTGAAAGGATATTCAAAAGTTCTTTAATAATGACCAACCAGTGTTCTACTAGCACTGTGCATGCATGCATATCTAAGCTGAGTGGAATTTTTGTTCGTTGAAGGTGTGTGTCTGGAAGGAGACAGGACTTCAGCTGTGTCCTGCTTCTTTCCAGGTGATGTTTAAAGGTGAAGACCAAGTATAAATTTGTCTGCCACTTCTGGGTATGGAACATCGGTGCATTCTGCACATTCCTGTCATCTTCTGTCCCTGCCCTATTTGCAATGCGTTTCCAGAAGCAAGTGTGGGTGTATCCCCACCAACTTCTCTACAGAATTGACAGAGATGGCTGCCATGCTGCTTTCTGTAGAAATAAATTGTTTTGAGTTACAAGTGCATTTTCTGAGCCAATCTTTTTTGGACCCTCATATTTTAGTGAAGAGCTAATATTTGAGGGCACCAGGACAATGCAAAACAATATGGTGAAAATGCATGATATTTCAAAGCCATTGCTCATCCATATTGCCCAGCCCTATTATGCACCAATAATATGTTGTAATGAATGGTATAAAGTACCCAGTAAAGGATAATGATTTTGTAACAGGTTGTTTATGACATCATCCATTAAGCATTTTAAAATTTAAAATGTACTAGCTATGCAATGTTATGAATAACACATCTGAGAATAAATTATTGGGATATTTCCGTGTATTGTTTAGGGACAGTCTGGCACAGAACTTTTGTACAAATGCACAGAAGGTGCATAGCACCTCACACTGCATGTGAGGGTCAGGGATGGTTACAGTCCCTGGGTACAGAGGCTTCTTCCTTCCTTGAACCCTTAGAGGTCCACATAGCCCCCAAGGGAGGAGATGAGACTATGGCCCTAATGGTGCCTTCCACCACTCAAACATTAGGGATAGCAGATTGCACCATGCACTACCCTAAAAGACAGAGCAGTTTGCGCACTGCCTACTCGGATAAGAAAGCTTGGTGAGGGATTATGCCTGGCCCGGGGGCTGTGCAGCTCCACATAGCCCCAATGTAAGGTTGTGCCCTAAAGGCACAATCAAACCCTTTGAAATTAAATTACATATAAATGTCACCTTTTCATTTAAAGAGATTTGGAGGATTTTAATTCCAATCAACTTCATTGAGTGGCTGGTGTTTTCCTCTGAAACTGAAGGAAAGTACACATCCAGCAGCACTGATTTGACACAGAAACTGTTAGTAGGAGGAACTGGAGAAGTTCTGTGCACTGGGCATTCAGGGCTCTACCCTGCAAGCTGCTGAGCGCTCTGGCCCTAATAGTGGTTTGTGGGTTCAGGGAGAGCGTGCTCAGCACCTTACAGGATCCAGGCCTCAAGCAGTTATTTTAAGGCCAGCACAAGAAGTCAGTTTCTAATATGAAATTCTCTTGCAGTTTCACTAAGTGGTGCCCAAATTCTAATACCATACATGGATCAGAGTCCAATGTGTCTTTCCTTAAAAATATAGATATGTAGGGGTCGTGTTGTCTCTTTTTTATTTAATGTAAATGTTATTTTAGAGGAGAGGTAGCATGTGCTGCTGGATACAGCATTGTGCTTGAAGTGCAGGGAGCTGAGGTCTATTCCCAGCTCTGCCCCTGATCCCTGTTGTTTGATAACGGATGAGTCCTTGGCACCCTGTGCCTCAGTTTCCCTATCTGTGGACATGGCAGAATTTGATTTTTTTTTTAAATAAGTTTGACAGAGATCAGTTTATTTTGAAGCATTTATTTTCCAATTTTTAATCGATTTAAAATTTCACAGTTGTGGGAAATTATGGTGGGGTGTCACAAAACGTGTGGGTGGGTGGAGGGAAGAAAATAATTAGTGACCGTAGATGTTGCGATTCAAAAAGTTGAAGTTTGATAACTGTTAAAAACACAAATTGTCAACATAAATATCCTTAAATCAACCTCTAATAAGTTCTCAAGCAACATTTTTCTTACTATCTGGAAATTTCAATGGAAATATTTGTCAGTTTGTGTGTGTATCATGAAATCAACTTCTACTGATAAAAATCTAATCCTGACAAGCATACCTAGCTCTAAAATGGAAATAATGATACCTACCATCCTTTGAACTCTATAGATGAAAAGTGTTCTAAATAAAAAGACAGATGGGAACTGAAATAAGTCGATCGGGTATATTACAACATTTGGAGTAAGGTGCTGTCCTATGAACACATCAAAGAAATTTCATGTGTGGAAGTACTTGCTTGACATAGAGAACAAAACAAGTGGAAGGGAGGCCACTTTTATTGTTATCCATCCCTGTGGCATGTTATTTTGAATGACTTTTAAAAAGGAAGAGAGAGAGAAGTACTGGACTGGAGCCTGGATACAGCTACTGCCAAGACTGATGTCCTAGCAGCCAACCTCTGCATACATTAATTGCTCCTCTTGAATGGCTATTCAGCTAGATCCACTCCTGCTGGTGCAGCAGATTGAAGTTGTAACCAAGTGGGATTTGCCCTTGCAGAAAGGCTGGCAGTGTTTGCATCTCTCTCCTTCTCTGAGGTAGCCACTGGGCTAAGAAGAGATCTAGTTCTAGGCTGCGTGGAAGGTGAGGCAAGACAAAGGTTAGGTGAGTCAGCAAGTCTGGACTGTGCCAGACAGCTCTGGGTCCCTTGTAAGTTGGGAGTGTGGCAGGCAACTTTCCCACTACTGCTCCTCCCACCCTGTAGACTTTAGGTCACTGGGACCCAACAGGTTTGGGTTAAATGTATGGAATTTGCCAAAACACAGGACTGACTACAGCTCACTTGCTGTAGATATTACAGTTACAATTACAGACCCAGATAGAGAGGTTTATTAGAAACAGAGTGAATATATGGGCCTGACCACTTATCAGGAGAACACATTTTATTGCCTATGGGGATGTGGTATGTTCTGTTGCTGTGGGTGCATGATTCTCTTTGGAGATAATAATGGTTCTATGTGTGATGGTTATAGAATTACAATTGCAGAACAGGTGGGGAGAAAATGCTTTTGTTGAAACTCACTCAGTACAACATCTAGCTTGACCCAGAGCCTCCAGAGGCTACATTGCTTCTGGAGTCTTGCATAGAAGCTATCTGGATTCTAACTGTGAAGAGATGCAAGAGAAAGAGGAAGGAGAGTTACCAAGAGAAGAAAGTCAATTTGTTGGAGGTTTGAGTCCAAAACTTGTGAGTATGGGAAAGCTGGGGTCCTTCTTATACAGGCCCCACTCCCACAAAGTACATCCATGCTTAATGTTCAAAATGTGCTTAAACATTTTGCTGGATGGGTTGATAGCTGTTGAAAGTAGCCGTACCCTCAAAACCATGTTACCGTCCCCTCTATTTTATTTTCTGGGTTTTGAGGGTTTTTTTTAACTTCCTTGCCTCAGGGCAGGTGACTCGAACCTCACCTATTGCTCTTTCTTCATCTTAGAAGCAGCATTTCCTGTCTGTGATTGGGAAATTGTGTATCATTTCTATCAAGCTGGATTTTCTCTCTCACTTTACTGCTGTTGTTACCTTTCCATCTCTATTATGTATAGGGCCCTACCAAATTTATGGTCCATTTTGGTCAATTTCATGGTCATAGGATTTTAAAAATCATAAATGTCATGATTTCCGCTATTTACATTTGAAATTTCACAGTGTTGTAATTGTAGGTGTCCTGAGCCAAAAAGGAGTTGTGATGGAGTCGCAAGGTCATTGTAGGTGGAGTTGTGGTACTGCTACCCTTACTTCTGTGGTGATTCTGGTGGCAGCGCTGCCTTCAGAGTATCTGGGGAATGGTGGCTGCTGGCAGAGAACCCAGCTATGAAGGCAGAGCCGCTGCCAGCAGCAGCACAGAAGTAAGGATGGCATGGTATGGTATTGTCACCCTTACTTCTGCGCTGCTGCCTGCAGAGCTGGGCCCTCAGTCAGCAGCCACCACTCTTTGGCCACCAAGCTCTGCAGGTAACAGCACAGAAGTGAGGGTGGCATGGTCTGGCACTGCCATCAGAGCTGGGTGCCCTGCTAACAGCTGGTGCTCTCCAGCTGCCCAGATCTGAAGGCAGCGCTGAAGTAAGAGTAACAATACCACAACCTCCATAAAATGACCTTGTGAGCCCCTGCAACTTCCATTTGGGTCCGGACCCCCAATTTGAGAAACGCTGATCTTCCTCGTGAAATCTGTATAGTATAGGGTAAAAGCACACAAAAGACCAGATTTCACGGGGGAGACCAGAGTTCATGGTCTGTGACATGTTTTTCATGGTCATGAATTTGGTAGGGCCCTAATTATGTGTCCCCACTGTTTTCTGTCTTTTCTTCCCCTTGCACACCTGTTCCTCTTCTCCCCCACATTACCATTCTCCTCATCCTACACTGTCTCAGTCCTCTCACAGTACCAACGCAATGGATGGGTCAGAGAGTGTTAATCTTCTTTTATCCTAATCCCCTTGACCTCTCCACCTCCAAAAAGCTGTTGCAGAAACTACAGCTCTAGAACCTTCAGGCAGTGGTACATAGGCTGGTAGTGTGATTGTTTCCCCAAAAACTAGTCAGATATATGGACCACTCTGGTAATGCACTAGTGTATTGTATTGAAGGGGGCTGGCTGAACAAAAGGCCATGTGTATGACTTTGTGAAGGCTAAAATTATAACAGAGTTAAAAAAAAGAACTAGATAAATTCATGGAGGATAGGCCCATCAATGGCTATTATCCAAGGTGATCACAGATACAACCAGATGCTCTGAGTGTTGCTAGCCTCTGTTTGCCAGAAGCCGGGCTGGATGACACGGGATGGATCACTTGATGATCCCCTTTCTGTTCATTCTCTCTGAAGCATCTGGCACCCGCCACTGTCAGAAGACAGGATATGGGGCAAGATGGACCATTGGTCTGACTCAGTATGGGCATTCTTATCACTGCAGTACTTTATTCTCCCTGTGGAGAGAAGGCTATGTATCCAGAATATGCACTTCAGCATGGTGATATGAAGCATTTAGTGCATAGTCAGGCAATGTGGCTGCATGAACATGTTCTCATGACAGGAAAGTGTATTTCAAGGAGCTATTTGCTCAGCCACAGATTTGATCTAAGGAAAGAAGTTTCTCACTGAGCTACCAGAGCTGTGCTCCACAGGCTTCAGCATGGTACAGAGATAAAAACATTGTGCCTCTGACCTACAGAATCTGAAAATGGAATGTCTGCATAACAGTCTTGAGTTTTATTCCAACGTAGGAGAGCATGTGGACATTCCTAATATGAAGCAGAGAGCTGAATCCTGCTTTTCTTACCCATATTTTTAAATACTTCTATTCTGGTAGCTTCTAAAGGGTTCAGTGGAAATCTAGATTTTTGCTTTAACTTGGTGAAAAATTGAAATTTTCCTCAGAAACCAAACATCCAAAACCCCAGATATTTTGATTTGGCTGTGCTGCTGCAGTGCCTCCTGGGAATTGTCATTTAGCTGCACTTTAAAGACACAAACAAACCAAGGGCATGGGCTACAACATACTAGTTCTCTTACATGCAAATAGTACCAGTGATTTCATTGGGATTATTTATATAGATAAAGACTGCTCATCTGAATAAAAGTTAAAAGATCAAGCCCATGTCACAAGCACTTATCCATATTGTATATCACATCCCATGTAACCAGAGAATTGCTCTGATTTCACAGAAGTCCCCATGTAAAGTATGTTTATGTAAGCACTCAGATACCATAGTGAAGGGCCTCCATAGTGCTGAGTAAAATGAAGATTTTGTTTCTTTTTTCTTCTCACAGATTGACCATTTCTGCTGAATGCCCCATGCAGCTCGAAGACTTCCCCATGGATGCACATGCTTGCCCGCTAAAATTTGGAAGCTGTAAGTTCCTGTCACAATTAAGAATATTGAATATAGTTTTGATTTGGCTTGTCATTTTCAGCCAGTACAGTTTGTGTGCATCTTTCACTAGATATGGTTAATCTGATCCCACTCAATCTTCCCCCCGAGCTCTTAATCTCCAATAGATGGCAAACTATGTGTAGCACTGCTACTTTCCAGATCATGTATCCCTCTTGGCAACCTGTGTGTCACAAGGATGACAGGTAGTGGGGGTATTTTAACAATGCCTATTCAGTACTAGATGCAACCAAATCACTTTTTTAATAATTGTGGTTTTTACATTTATGGAAAAGTGGAACTTTCAGTGTCAACTGTGCTCTTACAGGGTTTCCATATGTACTATTTGGTCATTTTCTATTGATTACAAATATACAGTACAGATATCTAGAGGTTAGCAAAACAGGAAAATCTGCCCATCTTGTCTTTGATAAATCTAGTCCTATATCTTATTACATGAACCTGCGTACATACACATATAAACATTATACATATACGCACACTACTGTTTGTATCTACAGACACACACATTATCCTCTAAATTGCATGTTGAAGTGCTGATTTTTCTTGATACCCTGAATCTATAATCTACCATAATGCTGTCCTGCCAGCAGCTTACTTTAAAAATAACCTGAGGGGATTGTATGGCTATATTTAAATACAAAGCTCTTAATTAAAGTACAGACTAGGCTACTAGAGTAGACATTTTTTCTTTCAGTAATCGAAACGCAGATTCCAGGTGCAACGAAAGTCTCCCAAGGCTTTTGAAGTTACCAGTCAGTGTTTTTAATCGAGTCTCTGGAACAAGTTAACTCCCTCCCCCCATATCACTCCCCCCCATATCTTTTTTTCTAAACATCATATCAGTGTAAATTCTCTAATCCTACCAAGATTAATCTTTGCTTTTATCTGCTGTATGTGTGCTTGTTTAATATTGGTTATGCATTGTCTTCTTGTGATCATGTGATAACAAGTAAAAATACTATATACAGTAATGATTACCAAACTTAGTCACTTGATTTCCCTTCCCTTGAAGTGCAAAAAAGACTCAGTTTCATCTGTGTAGACCCAAATGTTTCTTACAGGGTCACTATAGGTTCAAGTGCATCAGTTGAGTGCAATGATGTTAACCTATGACAATATAATTTGAAGTCCTGTCACTCACTTGCATTACAAGATCCTAACTTAAAGGTTTAAGAGCAGACTATCGATTTCACTCCAAACTCATAAAATGTGATATGTGCATTCACATGAAAATATGATTTGTGTGAGAGAAGCTAATTACATGCTGCAATACAAATTTGGAAAGAATTCCACCCTCTAAGTTATTCCCAACATCATGGTATCTAAGCACCCCACAATCTTTCATGTATTTATCCTCATAATGCCCCTGTGAGATACGGAAGTGCTACTATCCCCATTGTACAGATGGGGAACTGAGGCATAGAATGTCAAAGTGACTTACCCAAGATAACCAAGGAAATTTGTGATAAAGCAGGGAATTGAACCTACATTTCTCAACTCTTAAATTAGTACCCTAACCACTGGACCATTCTTCCTCTCCCATTAAGGGTTTCAGATGTTTGCTAATGTTCTTTGATATAGTGACAGCTATGGCTTTTAAAGTGAAACCTGGTTAGCTATTAGTTCATAATGTAGAAGTATGCCATTGGGTAGATTTAAGGGCCTTACTGAATTTACAGTAAAGAATCCCTATGTGCATGCTGCAGAGTGTAAGAAGTACCTTTATACTGTAACAAGTATTTAGTTTAGCAGAGGCTCCAATTCAGCAAAGCATTTAAGCATATACTTAAAGATAAGCAAGTGCAGTGCTTAAGTGCTTTGCCAAAGCAGGTCCAATATGATTCAGTTTACTTCCCCTCTTTCCCCTCTCCCCCACCCTGACAGAGGTTCAAAAATGTAAATAAACCCATAAGAAGGCAAGACAAAAAGTTATGCCACTGGTTTGAGTAAAGCCCACAAAACATTTAGAAATAAGTTTTAAAAAATGCACTTGGAGGTTGCACTTATCTAAATGTAAAGTTATATGTCTGATGTGCCAAGAAGTGCAGGGAGTGGTGGGGGGCGAGGGCTTTTGGCAAATAAATAATTTTAAGCTTACAAAGAAAAATAAAAGGTGGCATTATTTATTACTTTTGTGACAAAGGCCACTCTAACTCTTACCACTTGACACATTTAATTTGTCCTCTGCAAGTCATCTTCAACATGTCCCACTGTGTCTAGGCATTGAACCGTTTGGTGTGTGACACAGCTCACTGTTTGAACACACCTGTAATTCCTAGATATATAGGGACAAGTTATGGGAAGTCTTTTAGCATTCTGAATGTCTTTATTGTAGATGAAACACCACCTAGGCACTTGTGAGAGCTGTATTGTGATTTAATATGCAAGTGCTTGGAGAAGGGGCAGCCAACAGATCAGGCTTTACTGGGTTAGTCTAGTTGTGTTTTCAAGAAACAAAATATTGTTACCAGCGATAATAAGACAGGTTTGTATTAAGTTATCCTCTTCAAGACTGCTTTACACTTCCACAGGGTCCACAAGGATTTCTTGCTGAGCCTGCTATAAGCAATATACACCCGGTCTGCTTTCCTCTTCATCTTTCCCCTAAAGACATTTTTAAACGGCCAGGAGAAGAAGAGCTTGGAATATAATAGAAGTAAATTTTAAACACCTGAACAGCAGAGTAGGTTGAGGAGCTGGGGAAAGAAAGAATGCTTACTAGTCAGAGGGCAGACAAAGTAGCAGGAAAGCAAATGAAAGAGTGATCACGTGGACAGGTGAGCAGGAGAGTCAATTCTGAGAAGCAATCCATAGGTAATCAGGGTGAGCAGGAGGTTATGGCTTTTCTGGTTGCATGTATGTACATTGCACTGCTGAAATTCTGCAAGGAAAAGTGTGAAATGTGGCATGACATTTCCTTCAATATTAAAAAACCCTCTGTTCCTGACAAAGAGAAACCTTGTTGTTTTATTTTTCATGTGGTTGATTTATAGTTAGGTTTGAATCACAGCATGATACAATCATAGGGTTAGAAGGGACTAAAAGGTTCATCTAATCTAACCCCCTGACAAGATGCAGGATTTGTTTACCTAAGTCAGATGGCTAAAGTTAGATTCTACAAGACCCTAGGATCAGAAGTTAAAGAGAAAGGATAGTGCAGTAGTTAGTCTATCACCTGGGGTCGAGTCCCTGTTCTGCTACAGACTTCCCGTGGGACCATGGGCAAGTCACTTAGCCTTTCTGTGCCTGAGTCCACATCTGCAGAACAGGGATGAATGTACTTTCCTACCTGAGAGGTGTGTTGTGAGGACAACTATGGATTGTTAGGTTCAAAGAGGCAACAGTTATGGGGTTATATAAGTACCCTAAGTAGATGGAAGTTCACTCTGTAGCAACAAGATATTTTGCAGGAGTAATTCAAAGTAAGGGATGGCTATAGAGTATGAGGGAAAAGGTGTATAATGTTACATAATAAGCACCACAAGTGTTGGGAACCTATACCTTCCTGGATAAGTCCCATTTTTAGGCACTTCTGCAACCCACAAAATTTCTGCTCAGCTGCCACCACACCCGGTAGGCACCTAAACTAACTCAGCACCCAAGTTTTTGCTTGGGGGCATGTATGCTGCAGCCTCACCATAGGCGCTCAGATACCTATGATTTGCTGCCTAAGCCCCAGCACAATTGAAACCAGGAAAGATAAACTTTCATCCGTCTATCTCACTTGGGGGGCCTGACCTGGTAGGCATTCTCAGTCTGGCTACTGGACCAAGCTCCTCAGGTGAGTTCACACAAAATGGCCTGGGAAGGAGACCCTCCTTGTAACCTTTAGCCCAGTGGTTAGAGCACTCACCTGGGCTATGAGAACCCCCAACTTCAATTCTCCATCTGCCTGAGGGGGAGAAGGGATTTCAACAGGGATCAGCTGCCTCTCAGATGAGTGCCCTAACCAGGGCCGGCTCCAGGCACCAGCCTGGCAAGCAGATGCTTGGGGCGACCACTCCAGAGAGGGGCGGCAGGTCCAGCTATTCAGCGGACGGTCCCTCACTCCCACTCGGAGTGAAGGACCTCCCGCCAAATTGCCGCCGCAGATCACGATTGTGGCTTTTTTTGGGGGGGGGGCTGCTTGGAGTGGCCAAAACCCTGGTGCCGGCCCTGGCCCTAACCAGTGGGCTGCAGAGTCACTCCCACTGCCCCCACTTTATATTTAATACTGAAGTTGTTTCACTTTAATTATTTGGACCGGTGAAAGAGTTAGAATGATTCTATAGCCTAGTGGTTAGGGTACTCACCTAGGAGGGAGCTGATCCTTGTTCCCCTCTCAGGCAGAGAAGGGATTTGAACCAAGGGTCTCCCACATCTTGAGCAAGTACCGGCTCCACCAGGTTATAAAGCAGGTACTGCTCCTCTTCCCCCCAGGTTTTATTTCAGACTCCCCCACCCCAACTTATACCATGGAACCCCTATCTTCCCCTAGTTTGCAAATGGCATGCGGAGATAGCCACCTAACTCCAAGCTGCAGGAATGTGCCTCTCTCTGTGAGAGGGGCAGGGCTTAGCATATTCCCCATTTCATTGGCCTATCTCATTGCTTGCTTAGTTGGCTATCCACCTAGCATGCTGGCTTGGGTGGAGCACCTTCTAAGGTACCTATCTAACCCCATTCATTGTGCAGGGAGTCAAGGTGCCGAACTCAGGCTGCGTGGACCAGAGCATTGTTCCTGTGATTTTCTAGGTACTTTTAAATTGGGTGCTCAATGCTCAGCATCACAGTGCTTAAGCCTTGCAAGACAGTCAAAAATACCAGAGTTCAAGTAATACCCTTTAGTATGTGAATACTCGTAGCCTCCTTGGGCCACATCTCCATATTCAAAGTAAGGGTGTTTATGAACCACATGGCAGCAATCTCATTTAAAAAAAAAAAAAAAAAAAAAAAAAAAAAAAAGGAGACTGAGGATAAACCTGGGAATGCAAACTCTAGAGGCCAAGTCCTGGGCTGGTGTAAGAGACTCAGCTCCATTTAAGTCAGTGGAACCACACCAGTTGATACTAGCAAGGAATTTGATACTAGCTGTGCACTCTTCTATTAAAACTGTTATATTATGGTAAAGAGCTAATTTCTTCCATGGGCGAGTTCAAAGTACGCCTTCCATTATAGGCCTGGTACTGACCTCTCACGCCCTAAATTTGCCAAAGCAAAACTGATTCACACTGAAGTTTCACAGGCCTGAGTTAAAAACCAAAAAAATTAAATGTAGGTAAATCAAGCAAGGCCTCAAAGCTGGAAGCTGTATTTGCACCTTGTTCACTGACTGGCCTTGATAGTACTTTGCAAGAAGAGTTCAGTTAGGGCTCCCGACACCCATATGGAGACAGGTAAATAGCTGAGGCAGAGAGAAGTTAATTGACTTTCCTCAAGGTCACACAGTAAATGAATGTCAGAGTGCAGATTAAAACCCACTGCTTTGGTCAGACAGACAGATGTCTAATCCACAGACCAGAGGACCCCCTGCCCAGACAACTGATTTCACTCCTACAATCTCATTTTAATCATGGTGTTAATTATATCCTTTTAATTTTGGTCACAGGATTGCCCTGAAGATGAAGTAGTTAATGTTTGTGAGTAAATGTTTGCCAGTGCTTTGACAGTATGAAATTCTGCATTATGGAGTGATAGGAATCTAGTTAATGTTGTGTGATTATCTGGTTAAACCAGTTTTCTGTTTGTACTATCTCCATAGTTTTGCAGGCATTTGCAGACCCATACCAATTAACTTCCCCCACCAACCTACACCAGGCAACTTGAACTTTTGCCTGCTGTTGTATAATGGAATGGCTAATGGTGTGAATCTAGCCACTTGCCCTCAGAACAATTCTAATATTAGTAACACTTAATGAAGATTCTCTTTTAGCTCATGGTTTGTGCTTTGGGAACTAAAGAGTCAAGATTCTATCACTACTGGGTATTCATTGGCCACAGAGGTGCAGCTGATGGGCTCATTGTAGGGATGCTCGTGCAGAAGGGGGCTATATCCTTTTACTTTTTCCTAAGTCTTTTAATTTATCGGTGCCTGCCCAGGATTTATTGCAGAGGGGTGAAGTATCTCTAATACTCTTGATTCTGTTCTCAGTTCCATGCTCCTAGGCTCTCTGACTACCCATCATATTCTAAAGTCCTATTCCAAGGATTTCTAGGCATCTCTTGCGGTCTCTCCTTGACACTGCGGTTCATCTGCATGAGTTATGTAACTTAGAAGGTATGACATTGACTTGTTTGACACATTGACACAGACTTCTTGGACTGTTATAAATATCAGGCATTCTATTCAACAACAAGCTAGTGCCTTTTTTTTTTTAAAGTCTCTACGATGCTTTCAATCTGGCATTGTGCACATTTTATTGAGGTGCAGAAAAGCAAACCCTAGATCATTTCTATGAAGGCCAGGATTTCTTTTTGTAATATGATGCCCATTACACTGCTAAAGGCCAAGTATTGCTGACTGCCATTTGCAAAGGCACTGAAAAAGCTTTGTGAAGGAGGCCTCTTCCCTCAGTATATAATGATCTAGGTTATATACTATCAATTTCATTGTCACCGTAATCAGTCTTTTTTTTTTTTTTTAGGGAAGGAATGTTAATAGTTAGTCTGGAATTTTTTGATGGAAAAAATGCAGATTAGCTGAAACCAGAGCTTTTTGCAAGAAAAAAAAAGTATTAAAACTGACCCTACCTATCAAAATTGATAAAAGTTTTGAAGTTGCCAAAAATGTTACATTTTGACATTTTCTAAACAAAACAAACAAATCTAGTTTTCAAGTTCTGAACAGTTTTGCTTAGAAATTTAAGCTATTTATAGTAAAAATTAAAAAAGATAATGGAAACAGTTTCAAAGTTATCAAAACAATGTTTCCGTGGGCCTGGACTTTTTACTTTCTTTTTATTTTTTTAGATTTTTGGGCAGTCAAAATCTGAGCTTTTCCCTTGTTTGGACTCTTGTGCTGAAGGATGCTGCAGTTGTATTCTGGTGATTAAATAAAGGTGTCTTCTGCAAGTTTTGCTTCCTCACCACTCACCTCACTTTCTAGCTCATTCAACAACACGGGTCCTAGTACAAAACCTTGATGAAAACTGACCATTTAATCCTACTCTTTGCTTCCTGGCTCCTAGTCAATATTTGATCCATGACAATATTTTGCCTCTCATCATATGACCACTTACCTTCTTCAGTAGCCTTTTGTGCAGGTACTTGTTAAAGGCCCTTTGGAAGCCTAAATTAATTATGCCAGCCAGTTCTCTTTTATCCACTATTTTATTTACATGTTCAGAGAATCCTAATAGATTCAATTAAACAATTTTTCTTTGAAGAAACTGCTGATCTGACCCTATCAGATCACAATCTTCCAGGTGTTTTGTTGTTCTGTTTCTAATTATGTTTTCAACCAGTTTGCCAGATTCAGTTGCTTATTAATCTATTATTCCCTGGATCACACCTAGAGTCATAGGCTCTGATTTTTTAATGTACCAGGGGGTGCTTCCCCTGGCTCTGTTGCAGGCCTCACCGCCACTCCACCCCTTCCCTCAAGGCCCCACCTCCACCCTGTCTCTTGCTGCCCCTGCTCTGCCCAGGCCCCGCCTCTTCCCATCCTGTCTCCCCCCTCCCCCGAGTGCACCCCACCCTCACTCCTCCTCTCTCCCCCACAGCTGATCTATGGTGGGTCGGAGGTGCTGGGAAGGAGGGGGAGACACTGATCGCTGGGGCCGCCGGCAGGTGGGAGCCACTGGGGAGAGGGGGAGGCACTGATAGGGGGGCTACCAGTGGGTGCTCAGCACCCACCATTTTTTTCCTTAGGTGCTCCAGCCCTGGAGCACCCATGGAGCCAGCATCTATGCCTAGAGTATTTATAAATAAGCACATTTGCTACCCTCCACTCCTCAGAAGAGTGGTTCTTTTTAATGAGAGATTGCATGTTTGTTAGTTCAGCCAATTCATAACTTTAGATTTTTTTTGGAAGCCAATCATTTTACTTCAGCTAGATTTATAGCTGAGATAAGGAGGGGGAAAGAGGGAGCTCAGAAGAAACTATTGCTAGCACAGGCTTTGTACCACATGAGCCCTGAATGGCACTCTTTTCCATCCCTTAAATTTGAACTTATATGTGCAGCTCATAATCATAAGTAATTCCAGGTTACAGACATGTTTGGGGCAAACTCTAGGTCAGCCGTTATAAATTGGTATAACTCCACTGAAGTAGACTAGCTGGGCATCTGGTGCACCATCAGTAGCTAAGGCAGCCACCAAACAGGTAAGATCACATATAATGAAAATGTTTTGATGGTTATTTTAAAAAGTGCCTTCCAGGGACACAGTCGGCATCTTTTGAAAGAGCTGCAAAGAACATGCTGTTACAAACAAGTTTATAAAGGTTGCAAGCCCCAAACTGTCTGCTTAGTAAGCAGTCTCTTTACTGGGACATGAACTGTGTCTGTCATAACTATAAAGGGAAGGGTAACAGCCCTCCTGTGTACCATACTATAATCCCTCCTGGCCAGAGACACCAAAATCCTTTTACCTGTAAAGGGTTAAGAAGCTCAGGTAACCTGGCTGACACCTGACCCAAAGGACCAATAAGGGGACAAGATACTTTCAAATCTTGGTGGGGAGAAGGCTTTTGTTTGTGCTCTTTGTTTTGGGGGGTTGTTTGCTCTTGGGACTGAGAGGGACCAGACATCAATCCAGGCTCTCCAAATCTTTCTGAACAAGTCTCTCATATTTCAAACTTGTAAGTACAGCCAGGCAAGGCGTGTTAGTTTTATCTTTGTTTTCTCAACTTGTAAATGTACCTTTTACTAGGGTGTTTACGTCTGTTTGCTGTAACTTTGAACCTGAGGCTAGAGGGGGTTCCTCTGGGCTCTTTAAGTTTGATTACCCTGTAAAGTTATTTTCCATCCTGATTTTACAGAGATGATTTTTACCTTTTTCTTTAATTAAAAGCCTTCTTTTTAAGAACCTGATTGATTTTTCCTTGTTTTTAGATCCAAGGGGGTTCTTGATCCACCAGGAGTTGGTGGGAGAAAGGAGGGGGGATGGTTAATTTCTCCTTGTTTTAAGATCCAAGGGGTTTGGATCTGTATTCACCAGGGAATTGGTGAAGAGTCTCTCAAGGCTACCCAGGGAAGGGAATTAGCACATTGGGAGTGGTGGCAGCGGACCAGATCTAAGCTGGTAGTTAAGCTTAGAAGTTTTCATGCAGGCCCCCACAGCTGTACCCTAAAGTTCAGAGTGGGGAAGGAGCCTTGACAGTGTCTATGAGGCTTGTCATGAAGAACAAGTTTAAAAAAAAAAGAGTTGGAAAACATTTTTTAAGGCAAAGGGAACAAAGGTGAAATTGGGGATTGGTTTGAGAAGGGTTGGGTGGAGACTTCCTTTGAAACCTCTCTCAATTTTCCACATGTGAGAGGTCAGGGCAGTCAGGTCTGAGAGAGACAGAACCTTGGAGGTTTAACTGACTGATGCAAAATTAACACAAATTGGCTTCAGATGTGGTGCAAACTTTTGTGCCTAAATAGTTTTATCCCTAGTACCCAAGACAGTTCTGGCTCTCAGCTAGCTCTGCCTACTACTCACAGCACCTCCCATTTACAGCATGCTGGGGGAAAGTTACTGCACATTCACAGCTACCCACAGCAGAACGCTGGATTACAGCTAAAGGCCAGAGATCATTGTTTTATCCATTGGCAATATTACGTCATTACTTTCCAATCCTTGCTTTATTTATTGTAAGGCCCTCATCACCATAATATCTATACACCTCACAAACAGTAATTACATTTAATCTCCCCCTTCCCTCCCCCCGTGAAGTAGGGGAGTATTCTCTCCATTGTGCAGATGGGGATTGTAATCTCTGCTGAATCAGGATTGTGGGTTTTTTAAGTGTTTGTATCACAACTGTTACCACAGGATCCCAGTCTTAATTAAGACCTCTAGATGTTACTGGAACACAGTAATAATAAAGTGATTTGTCCAAGTTCACATGGGAAGGTCTGAAGCAGAACTGGGAACCAGATCCTGTTCTCAGCTCTCCAACCAGTATCTCAGTCACAGCACCTCTTCCTCTTGTTAGCATGAGAATTCTCCACCTAAATCCCCAGATACCTAGTTTGCTTTAACTCCTATACAACTGCCCTTTTGTATTCAGGGATTTTTTTTTTTTTTAAAGAAACCTGCACCCTGTATTTTGGGCATGTAATCCTTTGGCTATTGGAAGATGCTTCCTTCTCCCCTCCCCCTGTGGGTCAGGAAGAATGGATTGGACACATGAAGGCCTTTTGAATATAGTGTTAATCCTCTCTCTGCCAGTCCCCAAATCAGGTTCACTTAAAGGTTCCTCATATGTTCAACCCATTCTACCAGCTAGAGATCACTGAGAATGTCTCCTTGTCAGCACTGCTCATAAACCAACAGGAGGGGACCATCACAAAGGGTTGAGTATGCTGTCTCTACATTGCTCCTTTTCTCTGTTAACAAGGGTCCAAGCTCAACCCCAATTTCCAATCCCCACTACAGTATCACACTGCATTAAAACACTGAGCCACCCAAGGAAGTTACAAAGTTCTTAAGTGTACAAGATGAAATGTATCATAACATTTTGACACACACCCACATCCACCCACACCCCAAATGTATGATGTGACTCCAGTGGAGCCGCAGCAATTTATGCCTGACAGAAAAACAGTGGTCTGTTGGTCCACAGAAAAGAGCAATTGTAGGCACTAGCAGTTTAGTATCTCAAGGCCAATATATCTATAACCTGAAGGGACTTGCTTCCATTGGTGGGACATTAGTTTAGTTTCTATGACCAGTGCCATATGAAATTTCAGTTTTTCTGATAAGAAACTGAACTGGAGCCACCAACTTATTTCACATATGCATCAACATAGAAATAGCTTTTTATCATTGCTGACCCAGGCAAAATATGAACAGGTGGCCTTAGCAATGGAAAGCTGTTGTATCCCTTTAGCGAAACAGTTCCTTTATGTTTTTATGAGAGGAACGGTGGAAAAGAGACTCAGTGAAACAGGAGAGAGCAGAGAGTGAGGAAGGGGAGAGGGAATGAGATTGTGAGCCTTGTCTGAAATGGGAGGGTTGCTAAGGATACAATTTCCCTGAGTAACTCCAATCAGTTTACAGGGCCCAACCGAGATTGGTCTACACACTTATGTCCAAAAACTTGAGACCGTCCCTGCTCCAGTAATTTTACGGTCTATACAGACAGTGGGTGGGAGAGGAAAATGGAGGCACAGAAGCTTCCATAAGGTCACACGGCATGTTAGTAGCAGAGACAGGATTAGAAACCAGATCTCTTGCCTCCCAGGCTATACTTCTTCTGAAGCCTAACTTGAAACACCAACTAGCACCCAAAAAAGGGAGGCAATCCAAACTAGTGGACATTGCTGCACAGTAAGGCCTGAGTGACTTGTGCAAGGTCAATGAGGGGTAGAACTAGGAAAACAGCTCAGATCTCCTGACTCCCACTCCCATGCTTTAACCTTGAAACTCTGCTTGCTCTATGCTTTAGCTTAACTGTGAGAATCTTCCCAAATGTGGAGTCGTTATCACTAAGGCATAATGCTGTTACATATGATCACATCATGCAGGATGTGCCAAGATGTTGCCATGTACTGTATCACAATTGGAAAACAGCCAGGCCACTGAAACAGAATAATGGAGGGATAGCTCAGTGGTTTGAGCATTGGCCTCCTGAACCCAGGGTTGTGAGTTCAACCCTTGAGGGGGCCATTTCAGGAACTGGGGTAAAAATCTGTCTGGGGGATTGATCCTGCTTTGAGCAGGGGGTTGGACTAGATGACCTCCTGAGGTCCCTTCCAACCCTGAGAGTCTATGTTTGTAAACCAGTGTTCTACCCTGTGGGTCTCCGAGTGGTAGATGTGGCAAAGCAGATCAATGGTGTCAGGATCTCACCCTATTGCTTTATATGTGGCTGAACAACAACCCGTTGGCAGAAGAACCCCACACAACCAGGATAAACTTCATATTTGCGGCAATTTCCTAAGAACTTATTAATACTCACTTAGAGCCAGATTCTGCCAGCCTTGCTGACTTTCAGTGATAACTTACAACATGAGTAGATCTATTGAAATCAATAAGACTACTCCTAAAGTAAGATATTATTCACTGTGAATAAAGGCAGCAGAATCAGGCCCTGAAGAAATAAGTGCTCGGTGTTTGTATTTTAGAAGATTTTTACCTATTTTATAGAAAATAAATGAAACCTGACATTTTCTGCATGTACATACTGTACTCAGCTAGCACTAACAATGCAGTTAACATAGCAGCCCAATACGGTGATTTCCAAATTCACAGCTTGACTAAACACTCACAGCGCCTTTGAGTCAGCAGCTCACTGAAATTACTGTGCATCTTGCCTTCAAAGATAATAATCTACCTGGGAACTCCCAAGATATTTTACATTTTTAAAATGGCATCTCAAAATAGCCCTACTGTCCAGTCTTTTTACCCAAAACACTTATATTGACATTAACATTACAGGTATAGCAGAACCACAGAAGCTGAAGTAATAGATTCTGGTCCCTTCCACATGAGAGACAATTGAAAAAATGGTCACCATCAAACATGGTGTAAAATCAATTCTCAAATTCATTCCACATCAAATCAGGCAACACTACATCCAAAAATAAAAAAGTTATACTATAAATACTAACTGCAGTGAGTAAAAAAGAGGAGACACAGAAAAGAAGAGGTGAAGGAGGAAGGTGTTAAGATGTCGCTGCTCAGGGTAGCACACATTACACAGCATCAGCATGTTTGAAGGCTTTGGGAGGGATTCTCCTCTTATACACCACTATAGTGACATACAGGAGCCATGAATGCCCTGCAATTCCCTGGGGCAGAATTCCGCCAGCATAGGCATTATGTTGGGCAGCCATAAGAGACACTGTGCTGCCCCCTGCTGGAAGAGTTGGCAGAGGCTCAGGAGGAACCATGTCAGGTTAGCACTGAGTGGTAACGAGATTATGTGCAGCAGTCCAGCAGCAGCCCTTGGAGGGCACAGAATCAGAAGAGCAAAAGGGTGGCTTAAAGCCACCTTTGCACCTCTTCCCTGGGTTGCACCTTCTGTGCTGCATTTCCTGGAGGCGCAGCAGAGATGCTCAGACTTCACGTAGTCCAAGAAAGACTTCCAGGGGCCATGATATTGATCCATATCATCTTGTGTCCTGATGACAACTCACTCCTACATGGCTGCTTCTGAAAAAACTGCCAGGCTTTCCCTTCATACAGGAGGGAGTGATATTCCCTGGACCAGAGAATAATGTTATTGGCTAGCAAGAAGTTTCTTTTTCCCATTTTATTTTTCCCTTTAACTGTAGTTTGATCAGATAGATCCTGCAATACACAACTCAACAACATGGCTCAGTATGCCACTTGTTTTTCTTAGCACATTGTTCCTGATGGTGTGGGTTTCACTACAGATCAAGACCATGACCGAGACTCAGGTTAGCCATTATATGTGGGGAGCTGAGGGTGGGGAGTAGGAGCCCCCATCCCTTGCATGGTTCCACAAGGGCCAGACAGCAGAGCAGCCCCTATGCTAGAAAGGGACTACTGTCTAATTACTCCCCCCTGGACTCAGTACTGCAAGAGAGGCAGAGAGTAGGTGGAGTCATTATGGTTCCACATTCCCTCCCCCTCATTACCTAGAGCTAGCCAGTTGTATGGTGGTTAGTATGCTGCACCTCAGAAGGGTGTCTCCAAGTGCACACTACCTTGCTGTAGACAAACTCACTAGTGCCACCCCCCCTCATGGCTGGACATGACATAGCAGGGTCTCCTCATCTAATGCCTCCTGCTGACAGACCCTGCAGTGCTCTGCTTCTTCTTGTGACTCAGCCCTCCAGCCAGGTCACTTAGGGGATGTCTACACAAAAACTAGACACCTATGGCTGGCCCATGCCAGTCAACTCAGGCACATGGGGCTGTTTCATTGCTCTGTAGACATCTGGGGTTGGGCTGGAGCCCAGGCTCTAGGATCCTGTGAGGTGGGAGGGTCCCAGAACTCAGGCCCCAGCCTGAGCCCAGAAGTCTGCACAGCAATGAAACAATCCCACAGCCCAAGCCGCGTGAGCCTGAGTCAGCTGGCATGGGCCAGCTGTGGGTTTTTCTTTGCTGTGCAGATATACCCCTGTAGTTCCACCCTTCCCCCCAGACCAACAGAGTCTGAAAAACCAGAGTCCAACAAATAACATCAAGACCTTGCATCAGGTCTCTGGGCCCAGTGGTCCTTACCTGCTTGCTTCAGTGTACCACAGCCATGCAGGATTCACCCTTCTTTTAGGCCAGAGACTCACAGGGTTCCCCCAGAGTCTTCCAACAAATGCCAAATTAAAAATATAAGCTTAAAACACTTCTGCCATGCACAGGCTCAAACTTTCATCCCTCTGTTCTGTTCCTCACTGGAACAATTCCCTGGTGCTCTGGGTCCCACCCCTTTGTCAGTGCTCATTGCCAGGGCTTGTTGCACCCCAGTGGCTTCCCAATCTTTCTCCTGCTGTTATTGCCAGAGCTCTTTATTCAGGAGACAATCCCAGGGCAAATTCTGCCCTCTAGCTTCCGCTTCCACACTGCCCATCTCGCTATTACCAAGAGAAGGACTGCAGACTTCTCTTCCTACATACTCTTCTACTTTGGGCTTCCTCTCTTTATAGAAACCACCCAGCTCCTCCCCCATCTGGAACTCATTTTTTAATTGGGCCCCAGTTAACTTTCCATTTGCAACCAGGTGCCTTGACTGAGCTCTCCCTCTGTTTCCAAATCACTGTAGGGTATATACTCCATCACACTTACATACTGGGATCTTTCAGGAGGAATGCGGCCTGGTTAAAAATATATATATGGAACTGGAATACAACTGGAAGGGACCCCAAAAAGTCATCAAGTCCAGCCCCCTGCCTTCACTAGCAGGACCAAGTACTGATTTTGCCCCAGATTCCTAAGTGGCCCGCTCAAGGATTGAGCACAACCCTGAGTTTAGCAGGCCAATGCTCAAACCACTGAGCTATCCCTCCCCTTGTGTGTTTTACACAGCCTTCAATGCAGAGCTGTACCTAAATGGCCCAGTCCCTTTCTGTAACAGAAGATGTTCCTGAGGGTCCTGTGGCACCTTTAAGACTAACAGAAGATGACTCTTGTGTCTGATGAAGTGGGCATTCATCCACGAAAGCTTATGCTCCAATACTTCTGTTAGTCTTAAAGGTGCCACAGGACCCTCTCTTGCTTTTTACAGATTCAGACTAACATGGCTACCCCTCTGATACTTGACAAGATGTTCCTGAGTGATTTATGAGTACATGTGTACATTAGTATTTGTACATTATCAGTACCAATTGGCACTTGTATATTTTAGTTTACATACTAGCTCCGGATTCCAGTATAGTCAATTGATAGTTTTTAAGTAGTCAACGATATAGTCAACTAAGCATTCAAAAAGCATGTTAGGCCTCAAAAATCATGAGATAAAAAAAATAAAAAGCACCCAATATATATTATTTGCCTTCTGGTTCCTGAGCTCTTAGGATGCACTCAGGTCACATTTTCAAGCTTTTCTCCACAACCATGAGGGCTAGATTCCTATTTATTTATTTTTTAATGGAAACTGAGATTCTCTCCTAACCATTTCCCTCCAGAAGCTGAAGGAGCTTTAAGAAAAACACCAAATATGGTGAGAGTCACCAAAAAAATCGTGTGTTGGCAACACAGAATCAATGTCAAGCTTGCATATCTAAATATCTTATAATCTGAGTGCGGTAATTAGCTCTATTTCTTTTCAGAGTAAGAAACATTTACTTCATATTCCCATTCCAACCTTGACTGTGATGGCTTGCACATCACAATCTGATATACAGCCATTTCTAGCTGTCTATTTTAGGGGTTTTTTTATAGTTCCAATCACAGTAGTATCTTATTGTTGCTTAGTAATGAAGCCTCATGAGGTCTGTCTGACACATTTTAAAATGTCCTGTTCTGTCTCCTGTGGAAAGGGAAGGCTAGAATCTAAGAACATTATTTTTAGCTGGAGAATATTGCCTTTAGTATAGAGACATATTTTTCTTTTAATTTTGGGAAGGACAAAAATTACAATCCTTTTAGTAGGCTTGAAATTAGAAAATGCCCATTTTGTAACTATGTGCTGCCCTCATTCTTGTTTCTCATGGACAAACACATGGCTAAGAATTTGCTCGCAAGATTGGCTTCAGCATCCTATACAGCTTACATCACACCATCCAGAAATGTCTCACAATGGGCTTTTTCCACTTTTTAGTCCCTAGTCTTTCCCCTGCAAGTCACTTAGCTATGCAAGTCACCATGCTCAATTTAAATTATTTATCCAAACCCTATGCTAGTTTAAAGGCCAAATGATCAATCTGAATTTAAATAATTTCAAACCCCTAAAATCTCCTTGTGAATCCATAATTCCCACTACAGTCAATGTGAAGATCCTGTTTGGTAAATCAGCATACTGTTTAAAAATATTCATTTTAGGCTATCATTCCATAGATATGTGGATTCAATTTTTTTTCACACTAGTTAAATTACAGTTCTACCTTGAAAACTGCCTGTATGAAACAGACCTGCTCTGTCCATATTCAGTACCACATTGCCTTAGTTTTTATACAAAACTACATTGTTACTACTTTTATTTCTCCTTTTAGCACTTAGTGATGTGTGAGCTGGATTGTATTCTGGCTCACGTATGATCAACAAAAATTTTAAGTAAAAGATCCAATTGCAGAGCTAAATTTTGCCCTCGGTTGCACAGGCACTACCAAGTACAGATTCCTTATTTATAACTAATGTTGATGCACAAACCAGAAAGAGCACAGTTTCATTCCTGGAGAGTAGGCTGAGTTTTCATCAGTTAGTAATGGCATCTTTTTATGCAAACAAATATATTTGGTACAGAAGTCTTCAAAAGACAATAAACCTGGAACTCAGCAATTCTATTTTAACAATCTCTTGTAAGTAAGTCAGGAGACCTGCATAAGCAACACAAAAAACAGATCAATTAACCGGAGTGTCATTATCCTGTTTAAAGCACAAACTGACCAAGAAGGGTAAGGTTTGGAAGCTCTGTTAAGTCTATCTCTTGGCTCTCTGATTAACAGAACCCAGATTGGCCTTAACAAAATTCCTTAACTCCATGTTTAATTTATGTCAAGTGAAACGTATTTTTGGTTTGTACAGTTCAAATTCCATATTTTAAAAACAAATGAAGCCCAATTCCATAAGATAAATATTTCAACCTTTAAAATGATATCCCCAAATCTTACCAGAAAAAGACATCAACATTCAAATATTTTGGATTGCATGACAGATAAAATCCTTTGTAATTAAAAGACTCCCATCTGTGTAATCTGATAATTTATGCTCATCTTTACCAATTAATGGCCCTGGGATCTCTCCAGTAGACTACTTCTGATAGGGATTAGAAGCAGTTCCAAGATTAAGTACTCTAATGGTACCATAGTGTGATCAATACTGTATGCCATAGTGATAGAGTATGAGAATGTAGCCTAAACAGACAAAACAAACAGAATGGAAGAGTGAAGGTAGCTTTCTATGGAACATCTTTCTTTATTTCTGCAACCAGTTATTAGTGGTTTGAGAGTAATTTTTTTTACTAAATTTAAAGCCAAATTTGGTCCAGATTTGTGGGATATGTTACACCACACATTAGAATTTGGTAGCAACTAGCAATGCAGCAGCTACTGGATACAATAGATCTTTAGCTTTCTATAAATTATGCAAAATTCTTCTTAAATTGTTTTATCACTTGGGTGTAAAATATAACTGTCATGGATGAGCTGTACAGGTAATTATTATTTTGAATTGGGTGGTGATTTAAGGTCAGATCCTGGAAATAATCCACACACAGAAAACTCCCACTGACTTGCAGGTTTGGCCTAAATCATCCTCATCTGGGTATTTTAAATGCAGGGGCCATGAAACTCTAAAAGTTTGGCCTTGAGTGCTGTATTTTCCAAGTGACTGCACTGTTGAGAATACCTATCCACAGCCCACAAACATGGGGGGTTCAGCCCATTGATTTAGGAGAGCCACTGTAGGCCAGGGATACCCTGTGTCTTTGCACTGCTGCCTGTTTTCCCTTTCCCACCTTCTATAACAGCGTGGCTCTAGCAGGAGTCATGCTCCCATGGACTTCCTGACCAGCAATTTCCCGTCAATCAGGTGAGGTTGGGAGTAGGTGGTTGGGAGAAGTGGGTAGATAACGCTGACTGGATTAGAATATCACTCACTCATTAACAGTTGAGTAGGAGGGACAATCCTCTGGCAAGCAGACAACCCCACCAGCAGATCCCCCACATAGAGAGTAGCTCCAAGGAACATGCTGGGGAGCCGGCATTGTAAACTGGTAGGCTGTTTCACCAGCATGGGAGGGGAAGCAAATGCTACACCCATGTCCTTTTAAGGCCTTGTCTCAGGACACAATTTATTTGTTTGGCCACGAAAGACATAAATAAAATAAAGCATCTCCACTAACTAACACGGGCTCCTGTGCCAAAGGCTTTTCTCTTGCCTGCACCAGCCAGGAAAAACAGGACACACTTGAGCTTCAGGGCTGAGCTTCCACTTCCTTATATACATATTCCATATGTGATAGGCAGGGATCCTTTAAGCCTTTTCAGGCTAGTGCTTTGCCTTGTTACAGACACTGTCTCATACTTCCTTATAGCAGTATTCATAAACCCCAGAGGTTCAAATATCATAAGTCAGATCCCCAAAATCATGAGACTTTAAAAAAAGATTATAGTGGGGTTTTTGGGTCTGTTTGATTTTTGAACTTCCCCCTGCCCCTCCCCAGTGTGTGTTTGTGGTCATTAGTGTTGCCATCACACCCAAATGCACTGGGGAAGGTGAATTTGGTCCAAGCTGAAGGCGCTTGCACCTCCACATCTGTCCACCCCTTGCCCAGCAAATAATTCTCCCTCCCCCACACCTCCAAATCAAACCTGTCCCCCCAGCCCCTGCATCAGTTCTGCCCCCACATCAGTTCTGCTCCATCTCACCTCTGCTCCTCCTGGGCTCTTCAACCCCCCTCCCAGGCTGGGGGGAAATGCTCCAGCAGGGTCCCCTCTCCCTCTTCTAGGCTGGAGGGGGGGCAGCTCTCAGTGCTCTTTATTCCCACTCCCCGCGCCCTGTCCCAGGCCAAGTGTTGCAGGGGGGAGTGGGGTCACCCTAAGCTGCTGGGCTTTTTAGCTCCCTCCTCCTCCATCACCGCCTGTGAAAATGGTGTGGGGCTGCTGAGGGGATGGGGAGAGAGCTCTGCCTGCTTCCTGCAGCAGCTCTGATTGGCTGTTCTATCCCAGGAAGCGGGCAAGTGGGGCAGGCAGCCCACCAAAGTGGGTGGCAGGGGAAATGGACTGATATTCACAAGAGGGTTGGAGCTTCCTGTGTCATTGCCAGACAGGCTCCAGCCCCAGCCAACCTTCTGTCACACACAGAAAAACCCATGAGAGTTAGAAATGCTGTCCTCCCTTCACAAGGCTGTGGGTGCTCCCCTCCACTCATAGAAATGAATGACTGTGTTTGGCCTTATATAAGACTCTTGCCATCCACATTAAGAAACAAAAAAAGGGAGAGGGGAACTCCATTGTCTTTGAATTTCTTGGAGTGTTTGTTAGTTTTGAAAAACTAGGGCATGGCTCATTGGCCAGGAGTTACCAGCAGAAATTATTTCATTTCATTGTTTTGGTAGATAGTAAGTCAGAATTCTCTCTAGCCTTTTATAAAATGCTCATTGGAAACATCTGTCAGTTAGCACTCACTCATTTTTGAAGCTTTTAATAGTTTCAAACACTTCTATATTTTTATATTATTGTCCCAAACTCTACCTTCTTTCTTTTTTGTTGGTAGTGTATGCTTAGAGGAGGAGGGAGGAGGATTCAAACCGGGTTTCCTCCTTTATGAAATCAGAAATATTCTGCTAAAGAATAGCAAATTAATCATTTGAGTTCTGAGAGAAAGAAAATTTCCCAAATGGTTTATTGGTCTTGAATCTGAATCTGCTTTGAATGAAATGAGATACGTTTTGGACCATCATACGTGTCACATTTTGTCTGCAGATACACACGCATATCCCTCAAGTTTCCCAACCTCTCTTTCACTTTACTTCACCATCAGTGATGTCCTGACAGTAGTTTAACAAAAATTGTCTACCTTACTGAGGGGGTAGGCTTTCAACTACCTGAAAGGGGGTTTCACAGAGGATGGATCTAGACCAGGGGTCAGCAACCTTCCAGAAATGGTGTGCCGAGTCTTCATTTATTCACTCTAATTTAAGGTTTCATGTGCCAGTAATAAATTTTAATCTTTTTAGAAGGTCTCTTTCAATAAGTCTATAGTATATAACTAAACTATTGTTGTATGTAAAGTAAATAAGGTTTTAAAAATGTTTAAGAAGCTTCATTTAAAATTAAATTAAAATGCAGAGCCCCCCGGACCGGTGGCCAGGACCCAGGCAGTGTGAGTGCCACTGAAAATTAGCTCGCATGCCGCCTTCGGCACATGTGCCATAGGTTGCCTACCCCTGATCTAGACTGTTCTCAGTGGCAGCAGATGACAGAACAAGGAGTAATGGTCTCAAGTTGCAGTGGGGGAAGTTTAGGTTGGATATTAGGAAAAACATTTTCACTGGGACTGTGGTGAAGCACTGGAATGGGTTACCTCGGAGGTGGTGGAATCTCCTTCCTTGGAGGTTTTTAAGGTCAGCCTTGACACAGCCCTGGCTGGGATGATTTAGTTGGGGATTGGTCCTGCTTTGAGCAGGGGGTTGGACTAGATGACCTCCTGAGGTCCCTTCCAACCCTGATATTCTATGATTCTATGATACTCTACTCTGCCCCATTTTCCTGGTGGGGGCGGAGGAGGAAGCATGGAAGAGGCTGGACCAAGATAGAACATTTATCTCTCAAATAGAAAGGCTTTCTCATAACCACACACAAGATGGGTTTAAGTTCTGGGGCACTCTGGCAGGGCAGATTGGAAGCCTTATGGAACCTTATTTTAAATAGAAAAACAGATTGTTCTGAAATTCATTATGATAATCAGTATGTTATCACCTGCCTTATCTTGATATTCCATTGATTTTATTCTAGGCTATCACCACACCAGCAATTTTCAATCTGACACCGCATAATTGCATTGCATAAATTGTTAAGGAGGAGGCCAGAGGTTATACCAGTTGGGTAGGGGGTAATTGGAGTTTTTGGCACCTACGAAACAGTGGGAGGCAATCTGTGACTGTGGGACAAGCACATATTGACTGTATGTGTCTGCTAAAATTATCAGAAGTGATATTATCAACAACGTTGATGCCCCATTGGAATGCATGGGGCATTTCACACTTCTCAGAGCTATTTCTTATAGACTGCTCACAGATTCAAGCAGTCACTTAATCTACATAAGAACAAAAGAATGGCATACTGGGTCAGACCAAAGGTCCATCCAGCCCAGTATCCTGTCTTCTGACAGTGGCCAGTGCCAGGTGCCCCAGAGAGAATGAACAGAACAGGTAATCATCAAGTGATCCATCCCCTGTCACCATTCTCAGCTTCTGGCAAACAAAGGCTAGGGACACCATCCCTGCCCATCCTGGCTAATAGCCATTGATGGACCGATGCTCCATGAATTTATCTAATTCTTTTTTGAACCCTGTGATAGTCTTGGCCTTCACAACATCCTCTAGCAAAGAGTTCCACAGGTTGACTGTGCATTGTGTGAAGAAATAGTTCCTTTTGTTTGTTTTAAATCTGCTTCCTATTAATTTCATTTGGTGACACCTAATTCTTGTGTTGTGAGAATGAGTAAATAACACTTCCTTATTTACTTTCTCCATACCAATCATGATTTTATATACCTCTATCATATCCCTCCTTAGTTGTCTCTTTTCCAAGCTGAAAAATCCCAATTTTATTAATCTCTTCTCATATGGAAGCTGTTCCATATCCCCAATAGTTTTTGTTGCCCTTTTCTGTACCTTTTCCAATTCCACTATATCTTTTTTGCGATGGAGCAACCACATCTGCATGCAGTATTCAAGATGTGGGCATACCATGGATTTATATAGAGGCAACATGATATTTTCTATCTTATTATCTATCCCTTTCTTAATGATTCCCAATATTCCATTTGCTTTTTTGACTGCCACTGCACATTGAGTGGACGTTTTCAGAGAACTATCCACAATGACTCCAAGAACTCTCTTGAGTGGTAACAGCTAACTTAGACCCCATCATTTTGTATGTATAGTTGGGATTATGTTTTCCAATGTCCATTACTTTGCATTTATCTACATTGAATTTCATTTGCCATTTTGTTGCCCAGTCACCCAGTTTTGTGAGATTTTTTTGTAGCTCTTCACAGTCTGCTTTGGACTTAACTATCTTGAGTAGTTTTATATCATCTGCAAATTTGGGCACCTCACCATTTACCCCTTTTTCCAGATTGTTAATGAATATGTTGAATAGTATAGGTCCTAGTACAGACCCCTGGGGGACACCACTATTTACCGCTCTCCATTCTGAAAACTGACCATTTATTCCTACCCTTTGTTTCTTATCTTTTAACTAGTTACCAATCCAGGAAAGGACTTTCCCTCTTATCCCATTACAACTTACTTTGCTTAAGAGCCTTTGGTGAGGAACCTTGTCAAAGGCCTTCAGAAAATCTGAGTACATTATATCCACTGGATCACCCTTGTCCACAGGCTTGTAGACCTCTCAAACAATTCTAGTAGATTGATAAGGCATGGTTTCCCTTTACAAAAACCATGTTAACTCTTCCCCAACAAATTATGTTAATCTATATGTCTGACAATTCTGTTCTTTACTATAGTTTCAACCAGTTTGCCCGGTACTGAAGTCAGGCTTACTGGCCTGTAATTGCCAGGATCACCACTGGAGCCCTTTTTAAAAATTGGCATCACATTAGCTATCCTCCAGTCCTTTGGTACAGAAGCTGATTTAAATGATAGATTACAAACTATAGTTAGTAGTTCTGCAATTTCACATTTTAGTTCCTCCAGAACTCTTGGGTGAATACCATCTGGTCCTGGTGACTTATTACTGTTTCATTTATCAATTTGTTCCAAAACCTCCTCTAATGATACCTCAATCTGGGACAGTTCCTCAGATCTGTCACCTAAAAAGAATGGCTCAGGTTTGGGAATCTCCTTCACATCCTTAGCTTTGAAGACCGATGGAAAGAATTCATGTAGTTTCTCCACAATGGCCTTATTGTCCTTGAGTGCTCCTTTAGCATCTCAATTGTCCAGTGGTCCCACTGGCTGTTTAGCAGACTTCCTGCTTCTGATGTACTAAAAAAAAATGTTTGCTCTTACTTTTTGAGTCTTTTGTTAGCTGTTCTTCAAATTCTTTTTTGGCCTTCCTAATTATATTTTTACACTTAGTTTGCCAGAGTTTATGCTCCTTCTATTTTCCTCACTAAAATTTAACTTCTACTTTTTAAAGGATACCTTTTTTGCCTCTCACTGCTTCTTTTACTTTGTTGTTTAGCCATGGTGGCACTTCTTTGGTTCTCTCTGTTTTTTTAATTAGGGGTATCCATTTAAGTTGAGCCTCTATTATGGCGTCTTTAAAAAGTTTCCATGCAGCTTGCAAGGATTTCACTTTTGGTTTGTTTTTTGTTTTTCCTGAAAACTAATATGGAGTGTGTTGATAGCATAGAACACAGTGGGTAAACTGAGGAGGAGGAAGGGAATAGAAATCTTGTAGGGAGGAGGTAGTGAGATAAATTACCCTTTTTACTAAAAAAAAAGCAAGCCCTGACGCTTCAAGTAGTTTGGGGCATTGCAAAGGTAAAAAAAGAAAAGAAAAGATTGATCGTCATATACTTTTTGTGAGCTCCCAGGTAAAATCATCCATAATAGGGATGATTAAGCAGTATTTATAGAGGGAGTGATTTCTCTGGAGGTCAGGAAATCACCCAAACCTTTATTCAGTTTGGTGGCAATATCTTAACAAAGCTGTTAAGAGCCTGGAAAGCCTCCAGCACACTGCAGCTTCCTCTTTGCTGCTTTGCACTGAAGAGCAGCCATCTGTATTTAAGAACACAAGACTTTTGCATACAATTTTTGCTGATCTGCTATCACAGTTCCCTGACTAACAGCACCTCTGGGCTCATCAAGTGGACCCTGTATTCCTGGAGGTTTCATCACATGACGCAATCTTTAATTAAAGAGCAATCTTTATTTCCTGGAGATTCCAGGACAATCCTGGAGGGTTGGCAACCTTACCCCTGCCCCACTCAGGTCCCAGGCCTGGAGGCATCACTTCTGTCAGGATGGAGACATCTGATTCCTCCACTCTCAGAGCTGGCCCAAGCTGCAGTCTGATGTACATCCACTGTGATTACCTCAGCAGACCTGACAATTCTGTTCCTTCCAGGAGCAATGACAGTGGTAACCAGTGATCAGACAGCCATCTTAAAGCAAAGTATTATTTATTGAAACTAAAAGCATTTAAGAGAAAATAGATTTTAAAATAATACTAAAGTAGTCTGTAGCAGGCCTGCCTTTCTCTAAGAGTTGCCAACTCCCTCAGACTCCCTCCACAGAGGCTCTATCTGAGTTAGGGTTGCCAACTTTCTAATCCTAGAAAACCAAACACCATAGTCCCACTCCTACCCTGAGGCCATACCCCCTGCCCTGCCCCTTCCCTGAGACCCTACTCCCCTGCTCACTACATTTCCCTTTCCTCGGTGGCTCGCTCTCCTTCACCGTCACTCACTTTCACTGGGCTGGGGCAGGGGGTTGTGGTGTGAGAGGGGGTTCTAACTGGAGGTGCGAGCTGTGGGGTGGGGCCAGAAATGAGGGGTTAAGAATGCGGAAGGAGGCTCCAGGCTGGGGAATGGGGTTGGAGTCCAGGAGGGGGTGAGGACTGCGGCGGGGGGTGTGGGTTCTAGGGTGGGGCTGGGGATGAGGGCTGCCGGTTGAGGTAGGGGGTTGGGATATAGGGGGGATGAGGGCTCCATCTGGAGGTGCAGGGTCTGGGGTTGGTTTGGGGTGCAGGAAGGGGCTCTGGGTTTGGGGGGGAGATCAGGGCTGGGGCAGGGGGTTGGGGCTCAGGGTTTGAGCACAAGCTTACCTCTGGTGGCTCCCGGTCAGTGGCTCAGCAGGGGGGGCTAAGGCAGCTTCCTGCTTGTCCTGGCACCACGGACCAGGCTGCGGCCCAGAAGTGGCCAGCAGCTGGTCCAGCTCCTAGGCGGAGGCATGGCAGGCAGCTCTGCGTGAATCGCTACTCTCACCCATAGGCACCGCCCCCGCAGCTCCCATTGGCTGCGGTTCCCGGCCTAGGAACCGGACCTGCTGGCCACTTCCAGGGTGCAGCTCGGAGCCAGGACAAGTAGGGACTAGCCTGCTTTAGCTCTGCAGCACCACCAACCGGACTTTTAACGGCCCGGTCGGCGGTGCTGACCGGAGCCACCAGAGTCCCTTGTTGACCAGGTGTTCCAGTTGAAAACCAGACACCTGGTCACCTTAACCTGAGTCAGTTGAGAAGCTTTTAACAACTGACCCCCTTTCTTCTCCTGAGAATGTTTTTTTTTAACTCTTCAGTGTCCTTTTCGATTTCATAGTTTAATAGAGTTTAAAGCCACCACTAGATCACCTAGTATGACTTGTTTTATATCATTCCATTTCACCCAGATACCCTTTATTGAGTTCAGAATTTAGTTAGACTAAACTGTTGTGTACTAGATACAGAGAACAGGAGATGTCACCAATGTCCAAGGCCCCTGCAATGGCAGGGAATTGATTAGGTGAGATATGTCTAGATTATCCCAGCAGGTGAACTATGCCCCATGCTGCAGAGGAAGGCAAAATGTTTCAAGGTCCATGATGATCTGACCTGTGGGAAAATTTCTTTCTGATCAAAATCTGATGATGAGTTTGAGCCTGAGCATGTGAGCAAGTCATGTGAGCCAGGCATCTAGGAAGGAGGATTCTCACCTCAGAGCATTCATCTGCCATGTCTGGTTTCCTGTCTCCAGCTGTGGCCAATCTCTGATGCTTCAGAGGAAGGTGGAAAACAAAACCCAAACAAACCCAGAACACATCTGGCCAATTGTGCACTGCGGGGGAAAAGTCCTTCCTGACACTTGAAGCCTTGAAACATGAGATTTGGTTATAGGCATTGTCTTAGTGCAAAGCTGAAAGTGTTCTGAGCATGTCAAGGGCTATATTGGCATTCCTGTTCTCCCCATGCTCCGTGAAGGAAGGGGGAATTCATAGAACCACAGCTTCCAAGGCCACAAAGGACCATCATGATCCCCCTGCCTGACCTCCCCCACTGCCTCCCGCTGACAGAGGCTGCAGAACTTCACCCAGAAGCCAGATGAAAGTATGTGTTATGAAATATGTCATGTCTTAAAGACTCCAAGTGATGGTGAGTCAAGTCCCTCCCCTTGTAAGCTGTTGCAATATTTAATTACCCTCACCATTGGGAAATCATGTGTTATTTCAAGGTTGAATTTGTCTAACTTTAACTTCCAAGCCATAATCTTGTTAGGTTCTTCTCAGCAAAGTTGAAAATCCCCCACTCTCAGATCATTTTCCATGTGTGAATACCTGTGCATACAGCGATCAAGACACGTTTCTACTTCCTCTTCAATAAGTTCAGCTCCTTAAGCCTCACATCAGAAGCCTGATTTTCTAGGCCCTGGACCATTCTTGTGGCCCTTCTTTGCGGCACACGAGCTGATTTTCAGTGGCACTCACACTGCCCGGGTCCTGGCCGCCAGTCCGGGGGGCTCTGCATTTTAACTTAATTTTAAATGAAGCGTCTTAAACATTTTAAAAACCTTATTTACTTTATATACAACAATAGCTTAGTTATATATTATAGACTTATAGAAAGAGACCTTCTAAAAATGTTAAAATGTATCACTGGCACGCGAAACCTTAAATTAGAGTGAATAAATGAAGACTCGGCACACCACTTCTGAAAGTGCCGATCCCTAGTATTTCCACAACCTTAATAATAATAATAAAACCACCTAGCTCTTATATAGCACGTTTTCCATCACTAAATTTCCAGGCACTTCACAAAGGAGGGCACTATCTTTATCCCCATTTTGCAGATGGGGAAACTGAGTGAGGTGAAGTGACTTGCATAAGGTCACCCCACAGGCCAGTGACAAATCTGGAAATAGAACCAAGATCTCCTCAGTCCCAGTCCAGTGCTACACTGCCTCCCGCTAAAGGGGAGTAGGGTGCACCATTCCCGGAAGCACTGCCATACCAGGCTGATGTGTGGAGTGGTTCGTTCTCCCCACCTGGGCAGCGGGACTCGGGAGCAGCCGCTGTTGCAGCTCCCACTGCTGCTTGGGGAGGAAGCGGCCAAGCACGTGGTGCTCTGCGGCTGCAGCTCTGGCGCCCGGGCCTGAACCCTCCGTGCCCGGGCTGCTGTCCAGCCCCTGGCCAGTCGCGTCTGGGCTGGCTGCCCAGCTGGTGCAATCCTGCGGGCGGCCCCAGGACGGAGGCATCGGCAGTCCCGTTCGTTCCCCTGCGGGACCCGCCCACTCCGGGGCCGCCCACAGGATTGCACCAGCTGGGTCCCTGCAGCAGGCCTGGGCGGTTCACGCCCCGGGCGCCAGAGCCACAGCCACCAAGGGCCACATGATTGGCTGCTTCCCCCGGCAGTAGTGGGAGCTGCAGCAGCGGCTGCCCCCGAGTCCCGCTGCCCAGGTGGGGAGAACGAACAGCCGCCGCCTGGCCCCGGAAAGTTGGAGCCCGGGGAGGAGGCAGTCCCCTTACCATACCTCCCTATTTTCCCGGACATGTCCTGCTTTTTGGAAATTCCTCCCAGATGGGGATTTGAGAACCAAAAAGCCGGACATGTCCAGGAAAATCCGGACGTATGGTAACCCTAGACCAGATGAGATGAAGAAAATATCGGGGTGGGGGGCGCAAAAAAATAAGCCGAGTGCTGCTGGCCAGCCGAGAGCACACACAAAAAAAAAAAAGCTGAGTGATCCTGGAGGCGCAAAATATCGTGACAAACAGCTCAAAATCGGGATGGTCACGATTTTATCAGAACGTCTGGTCACCCTACTCCTGCTTTTTAATACTATAGGGCTGTTGTTTTCAAGCTTTCCTTTGGAGCCACAAGGGTTTCAAACTTTTTTTTTTTTTAACTGTGAAAGCTGAAGTTCTCATATAGTAACATGATCCAGGTGCTGGGGCTTGAAGAAAAAAAGCTAAATATTGTGAGACTTACAATAAAGTCATGTGAGCTGGCAACTCTGCCGCTGCCTTTGATTCCTAGGACCTCCAGATAAAAAATATTAGGTAGAGAGAACTCATATCAAACACACATGTGCACACACACAATTCAACCCTCTCCACACTTGCAGACACATCAGCCTCCGCCCCTCCCCCCCCCGCCTCCCATGTGCACACACTCTCACCAACCCCAGCCAGGCATATATACCAGCCAGCACACCCCCACACCACTCCGTGCACATCTCACTTTTCCAGTCAAAAGCTCTCCCAAATCAAATGGCCCTAAAGGATTATATTTGTAAGTCCACTGTTCCAGCCTTTTACAAACCATCCCACACATCTGTTATGTCAGAAGGCTTCGACCTAACACTTTGTGAGCCGGACATATGGGAACATAGTTATATCATATCTATTTGTTTCCCTTAACTGCTGTCACTCCTCTCTTCTTCCCCCTCCCCTTCCCAAAACTATATAATTTCAGAGTCCACTAGGAAATTAATCTCTGTTTTAACCTGTCATCTTTATTTCCATTAACAGATGCTTACCCCAATTCTGAAGTGGTCTACGTCTGGACTAATAGCACTTCTACATCTGTGGTGGTTGCAGAAGATGGTTCACGACTTAACCAGTATCATCTGATGGGACAGACTGTAGGAACTGAAAACATCAGTACCAGTACAGGTGTGGTAGAATGCATCTTTCCACCACACAGTTGCTAACAGGAAAAGGAGGTGTAGTGGGGAGATGTATACGGGCTCCTGGCTCTTTGGTGGGGGCACTAGAGAAATGCATATCAAGTCTTGGCAACTGTACAGTAACACCTCAGAGTTACGAACACCAGAGCAACAAACCGACCAGTCAACCACACACCTCATTTGGAACTGGAAGTACACCATCAGGCAGTAGTAGAGGCCAAAACCAAAAAATGCAAATACAGTACAGTACTGTGTTAAACATAAACTACTAAAAATATAAAGGAAAGCAACCTTTTTCTTCTGCAGATTAAAGTTTCAAAGCTGTATTAGGTCAATGTTCAGCTGCAAACTTTTGTAAACTTTTGAAAGAACTATAAGGTTTTGTTCAGTTACGAACAGCACATATTTCAGAGCGATGAACGACCTCCATTCCCAGAGTGTTCATCACTCTGAGGTCCTGCTGTATTTGCTGAAATCGCAGCACTATTGCTGGCTTATTTCCCTGCTAGAGGAACGGCTCCAGGAGGCAAACACTGGCCACCCATTAGATCTGTACCAATCCTAGGTTTATAGTGATTTGCTTGATGAAACCGTTTGGGGGAGGGGGGAAGAGGGAAGGTGGCAGCTGTTGCCGGCCTTTGCAGCGTGTCCTGGGTACCACGTGGCCAGAGAGGAGGTGCTAACCCCAAGGATTCCCATTTCCTCCGTAACTGGAAGTGGAGGCGCCAGATGTGGCAGCATTAGAGAGGCAAAGAAGCTTTAATCCCAGCCCAGCCACCCACGTGAGGCCCCCTTCCCCCCCTCGCCTCCTGCTTAAGGCTTCCATGTCAGGGCAGCCCTGTGCTCTGATGGGGGTGGGGGATACCTGGGAGAGTGATGCCAGACCAGCCCTGACAGTTACATGGGTTCCGCAGCACAGAGGCTTTAACAAGTTATATAATATACTTGTCTTGAGAGAATTAATGAAGTAGAGTCTAAGGGCTCCTATGATTGGAATCAAAAATATCCTGTCTTTAAACAAAGCTATCCCCTCCCTCCATGGCTTCATTCACAGGAGGCTTTTAGAATGCAGATTTGAACAATGCTCTTGCAGAAAGTAACACTAGTAAAGCACTGAGACATATTTATTGTGAGGACCTGGCACCCCCTATCACTGGCTAAAAATGACAGGCTCTGAGGTCTAATTTGAGACTCTGAGGAGAAGGTGTAAACCAGATTGGTAACCTGGGCTATCCTTGGAAGGGATATTTAGGACACTTTATCATGTGCACAACCCGCTCCCCCGCACACACACACAATCACAAAGGTTGGTAGGATTAAGGAATGAAGGTGCTTAAAGCTCTCTATTCAAAATTAAACAAACAAACAAACAGCTCTGTGGAAGGTAGGACCCACTCTGAGCCCAGCTGGGCTTGCTGTTTACTCCCCAAACAATCCCAAAGCAAAGACAACCTTGCTCTACGTAGTACACGGCAACCACAAAGCAAAGTTATGATCCACTTCCCTGCAAGTTCTAATCATTCCCAACCCCTTCAATATCCATAGAACAGTTGCTAAATAAGCCAAAAGAATCAGCATCCAGGATATGCATGTAGAAATAATCACAGTCGTTACCCTAATAGCAAAGAGCCCCCTGGGGAAAGCAAGCTGCCTCCCATTAAAGAACAAAAACATGTTTCCTTACCAGTTCACCATCATAGCTGCATTGTTTTCTGCAATGAATGGCAGCTCCCCTCTTGCTTTCAAAACTGCCAAGAAAAAGATCCAGAGGATGTATGGGAGCATCTCCTAGAAACTCGCCCTGATCCTGGGAGAAAGAAAACAATCCAAAGCAGGCAGTGGGTGCTCCAGGGTGTCAGTTCTGGGCCACTTTCACGTCTCCGCTTTCCCGTGGAAGGCACCTTGCACTCCTCAACCTAAGGAAACAGCAGAATCCTAGGAGGGATCAAAAAGTTCGTGCACAGAAATCACGTCCCTTCCCAAAGATTGAGGCTAATAAATTACGGTTTTCCAACGTCAAGAATTTTTTTAATGTCCCAGGTTGCATCTGGGCAGGCTGGATTCTGATTGCAGGGTGGATCACAAAGAGCAGGACACAGATTGTAACCAGGGATTAGCAAAATACAAAAATCCGATTTTACACAGGGAAAGCATCAGTCAGTGATGGATTTTCTGGGCTTCATCAAGCTCGCAGTAGGCTGGTAATCAGGGTTACTTGTGATCGGATGTTTAAGACATTTCTCCTTTGTACAGAATTGTTGAATGCGGGGGGTGGGGGGGGAGGAAGGGGAAGGAAGAATACTGCACAAATCCAACAGTTTGGATCCTTTGGATATATTTTGGGCCATATGTCAAACTACACAACCCCTCCAATTGCACGGCGGGAAATGTTTGGGTATATAAAAATTTTATACACCTTTTATGCTGTCACTTCAAGCAGATGCTTTTTAGAAAGAGGTAAAATCTGGATCTCCACCAGGCTTACTGGATCCTACTGATTTTTGCACCCAGCTCCCCAAGTTCTGCCTGAAGAAAAAAGATACTTGGCTAGTTAGATTGCACACACAAAATCTTGGAATCTGGCACATTTTAGCACTGGCATGCTGCAAAAACCCTGATCCTGCTAATCTTGGCACTCAAGCCCCCAAATTCTACTGGCTACATAGAGAATACAGCTGCCACAAAAAAATTCCCCATGTAACAGTATTGCAAAAAACCAGTACAGAGCCCCAATACTTCCACTTCCTACATAAAGAACACATCCAGCCACTTGTATGTATCAAAATATTCCTGCACTGCCTACACAGAGAAGATATTCAGAACAAATAAAGAGAAAATAAATCCAGCCACTTCTGTTGCACCAAAGATCTTGAATTTTTGCACATTGCAGCACCACAGCACTACAAAAACCCAGACCCAAAACATAGATCCTGCTGCCAATTTTTGCACTCAAGCCCCAAATTCCAATATCTAAATACAGAACACAGCCAGCTGCTCCACCTATACCAAAAAATTACAGACCCTGGTGTATCCTGAGGCACGTGTGGTCTGGTGCAACAATGACACAATAACACAGATCTGACATACCTGAATTCTGCCAGAACCTGCCTTTTTTTTTTCACTGCAGGCCTCAGCCTACAAGTGTAGCCACCATTCCACCACTGGTAAAACAGACCTTGATGTATCCAGCCTAGCAGCATATGAAAAGCACATATCTGGGGTCCGGATTCTACCGGATCCTGCTATTTTTTAGCCATATTCGTTCTCCAAAATTCTATTGTCTAAATCATTTTTTTTAAATGTAGCAACTTCTAATCCATCAAAAAAATCTAAGCCAATGGTTCCTAAAGGATGGGCTGTGTCGTGGAAAGGAGGTAAATGGGTCATGGGATCGATGTGGAGGAGAGGCCTGGGGGGATTGGAGAGTTAGCCTGCCCAGCACTTACGCTGTACAAGTGGCTTCTGTCCCACGCCACTGGGCCCAGCAACCCCCCTTTGGGTGTTGTGACCTGGTATATGGGGTCACAGTGCCACTCAAGTTTGGCCTGCTTGCTCCTCTGTCATGACTCTTTGTTATCATTTTCCCCACTCCGTGAGGTTTTCTTTTCCTCTGAAAGAAGGATTTTGGTCTAAAATTCTATTTAAACTTAGGATCCTTAAAACATTGTAAAAGTCAGCATAACCTCAGATAAGTACCTCTTCAACAAGCTTCTGCTTTCAATGATCTGCTGCCTCTGTCTGCTGGACCTACTGCGGCAAGGGATGGCATAGGTCAAACCTGAGTGGCACTGACACCAAATGGGCAGGTCGCAATGCCACTCACTCAAATATGTCCTGGCCGCCCTTCCATCATAACAGAGAGATGCTGTGAACTCGTGTGCCAGGTTGCAACTCCCAGAGCAGGGAGTTAGGCCCAGCCCTGCAAGAAATGAGTCATCACTGTGGGATGAGAGCAGGGAAAACTCTTCAAATACCTGCCCCCGACACCTTGGGGCATCCCCTCTGCACCTCTCCGGGAGCAGAGTTGTGGTGCCAGGGTAGAGGATGCTGCTGAGGATGGTCAGTAGCCCCTCGGCAGGGTGAGGAGGTGGTGGTGGAGGAGGACACTGGCCTATTATTTCCCATCCCAAAATTTGGATCCTGGATGGGTCATAAAAAAACAAAACAAAATGCAGTTGTTTGGATGCCTTACTAAAACGTTTGGGAACCATTGATGTAGATCCTCTGCAACTTGGCACAGTTGCAGCACAAAATCACATAGCCTGCACTCGGCTCCAGCTATATCAGCTCATCTTTCACTCTAAGGCCAAAAATTCTACCACCTAAGTCCAGAAGAAATGCAGCAGCTCCATTTCTTCTTTATTATTAATTCTTTCTTTTGATTGTTGATGTTGAGAATGGCATCCCACTGTGATAGGTTCTGTATAAACATGTAACAAAAATTAGTTCCTGTCCCAAAGAGCTTAAGTCTAAGAGGGAAATCCTGGCCCTACTGAAGTCACTGGGAGTTTTGCCATTGACTTCAGTGGGGCCAGAATTTCACTCTAAGGCTAGGTCCACACTACCTGCCCGATTCGGCGGGTAGAGATCAAGCTTCTGGGATCGATTTATTGCGTCTCATCTGGACGCGATAAATCGATCCCAGAAGCGCTCCCCCGTCGACTGCGGAACTCCTGCTCGCTGAGAGGAGGAAGCGCTGTCGACGGGGGAGCTTGCCTACGCCGCGTGGACCCGCAGTAAGTAAACTTAGTTCGATCTAGGAAACGTCGACTTCAGCTACGCTATTCTCGTAGCTGAAGTTGCGTTTCCTAGATTGATCCCCTGCCCCAGTGTGGACCAGCCCAAAGTATAATGCTAGAGGCAACAGGTGGATACAATAAATGGCTAAGATGAGCACAAGGTAACAATGAGACAATACCAGTCATCATAATAAGTAGTGGTCACAGAGCACCAGCTTCCTCCCACCCCAAGTTGAGTTTTTTTGCAAGCATTGTGGCTGGAGAGAAAATGCAGATTTCATCGGGAGCTTCCTCCATGTGTAAGAGCAGCGTGAAAGAGTGTATTCTCCCTTTAAGAGACAGGCTGGAGCCAGCAGCTGCCCCCCACCCCGCCCCAATCCCCTAAAACTGGTAATGTGAACCTACTGCCACCCCAATCTGGGGAAATGAAGGTGGGGCATACTTGCAGTGCCACACTGGACCACAAGGGGGGATGTGGGGATAACTCACACCTTTACAGGCAGTATGGGGGAAAGTGCAGAGGTACTTACTGGAAAACTGAACAATGGGCAAAGTTGGCATCTTTGGTGGAGTGGACATGGGGGGACCAAAGTCTCAATACTATGTAAGAAATGACAGGATGTAAATCAGCCAGGACTGGCCTTACAAATGAAAACAAGTTTTGTAATTTGTAATTTAAAAACAAAAAAGAGCAGACTTCTGTGCATCCTTGCTGAATAGCACTGTAAACACATTTATCCAGCCTGCTGCTTCCTACCAGTTTTTGTCTCCCCTTTTCCCCTTCCTCAAGCTGTACTGTCAAAATAGACAGCTCTATTTGACTGCTCTTAGTTGACCAGGAAAATCCAGCTCCAATACATCCCAGTGCAGTAGCAGCTCAAAAGACATGTAGCTGGTACGCAGACACCTGCTGGATCCAGCCCATCTGTGGCCTCGTACACAAACTAATCCTGCTAAATAGAGAGCACATGCAGCCAGGTGTAGAGCACCAAAAAAATCCTGCATACCAGGTATGGGATTATCACAAACCAATGTGTATAGGAAATTATCCAGTTATAGGGATATGCTACCTGATTTTACAGCAGACCTTCTCCCAGCCCCTTTCCCCAGCACTCTTCCAGGATCCTTTTCACAAGAAAGCGAGAAGCCAGAAGAGAGCCCTTCCCTGGGCACAAGGATTGAGGCACTCTTTCAGGTAGATGGGTCCTGAGCTTTTTAGGGGTTTATAGGTCAAAGTCAAGACCTTAAACTTATCTGGGAAGCCATAAGCAACCAGTGCAGATCAGGGAGCACTGATTGTATGTGCTCAAAGAGAGCTACTCTGCTTACCAGGCAAGTCACCACATTCAGCATCAGTTTCAGTTACTGGGTGGCTAAGTGTAGAGTACATCACAGTACGTCTATACTTACCCGCTGGTTCGGCGGCAAGCAATCGATCCCAGAAGTGCTCGCCGTCGACGCCGGTAATCCTGCTCTGTGAGTGGAGTAGGCGGAGTCGACCGGGGAGCCTGCCTGCCGCATGTGGACCCGCGGTAAGTACCTTTAAGTTCGAACTAAGATACTTTGACTTCAGCTACGTTATTCACGTAGCTGAAGTTGCGTATCTTAGTTTGAACTGGGGGCTTAGTGTGGACCAGCCGTTAGAGAGAGTTTATAGGAGCAGAAAACAGCACTAGATGGGCAGCTGCATGAAGAGAAGCCAGGCAGTCTTAAATTGCACCGCTCTTCTCCTGCCCGCACAAGGGGGAGAGTCTTTCTACACTAGGGGCAGCAGTGTGGCAGTTTCCCCACTGCTCTTTTCCTCCAGACTCCGCTGGCCTCTTCCAGTTACTATAACCACTTCCTCATGGGGCCCATTAGAGACAGAGGCAGCCTTTACACCTCAGAGCCTTTACAACTCAGAGTGGTATCAGCAGTAGATAGCCAGAACTATTGTGCCCCCACAGCCTCATACCCCACTGAGAGCTTACCCAAACTGGGGTTAGATCCCAGAGTCCTGATATGGCAGGTCCACATCTCAGGCTTGGTCTATACTACACAGCTCTGCCAGTGTCATTCTGTCGGTCGGGTGTGTGAAGAGGTTTGAGCCCTGACTTACATAGCTGTGCTGGCAGAAGTCCCTTGGGTAGATGCAGCTGTATCAGCAAAACTGTCCTTTTGCTGGTACAGCTTATTTTGCACAGAGGGGCTGGAATAAATTATACTGGTGCAAAGCACAGTTTTGCTGATAGAAGCTGTATCCACACTAAGAGCATTTTGGCAGCATAGCATACCAGTACCAGTACCAGTACCAGCTATACTAGCAAAGCCATAGCCAATTAACCACACTGTCTCTCATAAATAATCTGCCAAATCTAACTACTCAGCTGTGCTGTCTGTAAAATATGACCATACATGCACATGTAACCTAGCTGTGTTACACATCCTCCTTTAGAGGCTGGTCTGCAGAGGACAACAATCATTGCATGCTACTAAATATTGTATTTGTAGTTAGTTATCCTTTAGCTCAAGTGGTAAAGGTCTATGCTGCACTTGTCTCTGAAGAAAATACATTTTGGGGTCGTGGCAAAAATGCCAGGATCTGGCAGAATTCAACAGTTTTATCACATGATTACACCAATCTGTATCAGAATAAGAGTGGCTATACTTGTTCTCTATTTAGAGGGTAAAATTGTAAGTGTGGAGCAAATATTAGCTGGATTGAATTGTAGGATGTGTGTGGCAAATTACACACCAGAGTGTGTCAGGATCTTGGTTTTTCTGATGGTGTAGGAGGTCAACAATTTTCTATATTTCAGTAGAGGGATTTGTGCTTTGGGAGCCCAAAAGTTGCCTGGATCCAGTAGGATCCAGGTGCCATATACAGGATTTTGCAGCAGCCTTGTGCCAGAACTGGTCAGGTTCTAGATTTGTCTGGCATATTAGGAGAGAAGCTATGGACTGTCTGTTTTGGCAGTGCATTTTGGGGGCTTGAGTCCAAACATCAGCGGGATCAGATAGGTCTCAAGGATGGCATAGGGATGGATGCAAAGAGATCTGGAATGTATTGGTGCAGTCAGAGCAGCTGGATGTGTTCTCTGTGTAGATGATGGAATTTTGAGTCTTTTGTGCCAAAATGAGAAAGATCCAGCTTGGTCTATGTCAGGATTGTCACACAGAGGCAAAATAGAACCAGTAACAACTTCATTGGTAAAATAAAGAATAAATTAATTAGTTTAAAAAAGACTGGCTCCAACACTTAGTAAAGACATGCAGCTATAATCTTCACACAGTGCCACCTAGTGACTAAATATTGTAACACAGTTTAAACTTTCCATCCTCTCAAAAAAAATAATTAATTAATGGAGATATCCTATCTCCTAGAGCTAGAAGGGACTCTGAAAGGTCATTGAGTCCAACCCCCTGTCTTCACTAGCAGGACTAAGTACTGATTTTACCCCAGATCCCTAAGTGGTTCCCTCAAGATTGAGCTCACAACCCTGGGTTTAGCAGGCCAATGCTCAAACCACTGAGCTATCCCTCCCCCCAAATATTTTTATTTATTTTATTTAGGCTGATTTGTATTTGTAAGGGCTGTCTCTGGCAGGTTTGGAATAGGTGAATCTTTTTCTTCTAGTTCTGCACCTGCACTTTGTAGAATTGTTCAGTGGATTGTTCGGTCTCTGGAACAAACTGAAGATGTTGACGATTTCTGTTGAACGCTCCATGGTCTGTCTCAATAGTGTATAATCAGGGTGAGGTATTTGTTTCCTTTACAACAGCTGGAGTTCTCCATCCTTCTCCTCTACCCAAGGAGACACAAACAGGCAATTTTCTGAGTGACATCAGTTATAAAAGTGTTCATATGCTCTTTTTGCTTGTTGATCTGACTTGGCTACTTTTTTTCAGGTCTGGCCATGCTGGGGCTAAATTGTTTTCCAGGATTGGAACAATCCTGAGTTGCCTTCCCATCAGGAGCTGGGTAGGGCTGTAGTCAGTAGCTACTAACAGTAGTAACTTGTTGCTCAGTAGAGCAAGGAATGGATCTTCCTGCTTCAATATTTTCTTGGATGAATGTATAGCCCCCTCAGACTCTCCATTTGCTTGTGGGTAATGTGGGCTGCTAGTGATCTGTTCAAAACCACATTTGGTTTAGAGTGACTGAAGTTCAGTTGTGGTGAATTGTGGTGTGTTGTCTGTCACTAGTTGTTGTGGAATATCAAAACTGGTGAATGTGCTTTTTAATTTCTCAATAACACTACAACTTGTTGTATCTTTCAAATATATTATTTCAATATATCTAGAAAAATAATCCACTACAACTAGGTAATGATGTCCTCTAAATTCACACAAATCCAGTGTTAGCCTTTTCCAGGGTCTGTCTGGTATAAGTGTTGTTATTTAAGTCTCTTCGCACACATGTATCTGTAAAGGTTCTCACATGCACATTCACTTGCCAGGAACCCCTTTTCAATCTATGCATATCATTTTTCTTCTTCTGTAAGTGTATGAGGGCAGAATGCAAATGGTTTCCATTCAGATCCATGTAGATGCAATAACGCACCACCAAGGCCAGAGTTACTGATATCTGCACTGACCATGGTAGAATTTAACTACCCCAGTTCTAGAGATAATTTCTTTGCCCTTTTGAAGGCAGTCTCCTGATTTGGGCCCCATAGTCAGGAAGTATTGGACCTTAGTTGTTCATTCAGTGGTTTTGTCACTGTAGAAAAGTCTTGCAGCTATCAACCACGATAGTTTACCATCTCCAGTATGTGTCTCAGTTCTAGTACATTTGTTGGTGCATTCAGTTCTCTAATTATATTTACTTTCTTGGGTATAGGACTAATTCCAGCTGTTCCAAAAATTCACATTGGAAAACACACTTTTCTTTATTTAGATTGAATCAGTACTCACTGGTTTAGGTCAGGACTTCACTGAAGATTTTGTTATGTTCTTCCACTGATGTGTTGTCCCTAAGAAGGACTACCCCATTTATGTTCTGTAATAGCTCTGCCATCTTTCTTGGGAAATTTTCAGGAACATTGGTAATCCTGAAATGGAATCTTTGAAAGCAAAATGTCCCAAATGGTGTAATGAATGGAGTCAGTTTAGCTCTCTCTCTCTCTGGCTAAATGAAATTGCCAATTTTTGTGCATTTACAGCATTTGTCTCCTTTATTTAAACAATCACCTCTTGTATTGTCATCTTTCCCACGTTTTGAGCATCTAGTCTGAAAAGTGTTTATATTTTGCCTAGGGCTCACCCCACATTGCCTTTGAGGATTGATTACAATTTGCTTTTTGCAGCTCTGCTATATCTCCTATTGCAGTGGTTCCCAAACTTTAACAACCTCTGAACCCCTTTCACGAAAATGTCAAGTCTCGCGAACACCCTCCTAAAAATGAATATTTCCAGGGATTTTCTCCTTTACCTGAGTATAAATTATAAAAGCAGCGATCTTGGAAATACACAATTTGTTTTTATGACATGCTTATTACATACTATTTATTATTAATTATTATCTATCATTACAGTATTTTTATTACATTATGAAAACTACAACACTCCAAGATCTCACTTTCGTAGCTTGTATCACTTTGAATAAGCCTGTTATAAGACAAGGCTCCTATGTTTCATCAAGGAGTATCAGATGTGAAACAGCAGGAAGATATTTAAGAAGTCAACTCAAAGAGTTCCTTCTACACAAGCATTCAGGTCTTGAGCAGTCCAGGCAAACAACACACGTTACAACAAAGCTTAAACTTGTTCTTCATAATAATTTTAAAAACAGTACTAGCTGCCTATTTCATTTTAAAAACAGCAAAAAATATCCACCTCCCCTTCCTTTTCTTATAAGGAGTCTTGAAGTTTAAATCTCCTCAGTGTGATAGATAGGCTTGCTTTGATCTGCTTAGCTCTTGGAAGTCCAGGGGCTCTGGGCTGCTGGCCCTGTGCTGCCTGAGGTCCCTAGGGACAGCTCTGTCCGCCATTAGGGATTTTTTTTCCCGAGAACCCCCTATAACATTTCACGAACCCCAGTTTGGGAACCACTGTCCTATTGTGATTCTATTTGTAAGTCACTTCCTCTAGGTTTCTTTCTGGTGGCCCTGGCCTCTGTTTGGATTTTTAATACTCTCCAATTGTCTTGCTATTTCTACTGCTGTGTGAAGGTTTAAATCTTCCCTCATTTGCAGTTTCTCTGTCAGTCCCTTGTCTAAAATGCCAATCAGGACTCTTTCTCTGGTGTGCTCTTCCATTTTGTCTTCAATATCAGTTTTCTACCATGTCATACAAGCCTCTTATAAATGATTCCACAGACTCCCCAAGTTTTTGGACATGCTGGTAGAAACGGGCTCACTCATCAGCCACATTACACAGAGGTGTAAACTGCTCATCAAACACAGCCAGCACCACAGCGTGGCTCTCCTCTCCAAAGGCAAAGGATTTAAAGATGGGTTCAGCTTCCCTGCCCATAGCATAGACTAAGGCCTAGTCTTCACTTACCGGCTGGTCCGGCGGCACGCCATCGATGTTCTGGGATCGATCCCGGAAGTGCTCACAGTCGGCGCCGGTACTCCAGCTCGCCGAGAGGAGTACGCGGCGTCGACGGGGGGAGACTTCCAGCCGCGTCTGGACCGTGGTAAGTCCGGACTAAGGTACTTCGAATTCAGCTACGTTATTAACGTAGCTGAATTTGCGTACCTTAGTCCGAAGTCCGGACTAAGTGGGGACCAGCCCTAAGGAACACAACTGGACCAGGCCCTTCTCCTCCTGGAGTTTAGTTGAAGTGCAAAACCCATAAATCGATCCTTCCAGTCAGTCCAGTCTGCTCCATCAAAGCTGAAGCTCTGTGGAGCATGAAATTTAGGCACTTTGACAAAATTCTGCCATTTATATTGTTTTTCTTCAGAAACCATGTCAGATTAGTCAGCCAGAGATAGAGGCAAAATGGATACTAGCAACAGCTTTATTGTAAAAAAGAATGTAGACTGTCTTCAGTGCTAGGTAAAGATAGGCTGCAGTAGTCTTCACACACCACAGCCTACTGACAAACCGTTATAATGCAGCTCAAACTTTCCATCATAATCTATGTCTGAGATCTAGGATTTTGCAGTGCTCTGGTGCTAGAGCATGCCAAATTATGTGGTGCTCTAGGAGTGGTGAAAAGTATTCTGTGATAGTGGGGTGGAATGTCAGTGGGATCCATATTCTAGATCCAGGTTTTTGCAATGTTGCATGACTGGAACATGCCATAGTTTAGACATGTTCAGTGCAGTGCAGTCTGGTCATGTTTCCTTAGTAGAAATCTGGAGGTTTGGCTGCAAAAATTGTCAGGATCAGGTTGGATCCTAGTACCAGATCTTGTTTTTTGCAGCATTGTACTGCTGGAATGTGCTGGTTCTGTACCTTTTTGATGCACTAGGACCAGTTGGATTTACTCTTTATTTTGGTGGTGGAATTTGGGGCCCAGGACTCAAAAATTGGCCGGATCTAACAGAATTCATGTCACCTATCCAAATTTCTGAAGCCTTGTGGCATTAGAACATGCCAGATTCTGGAACTTTTTAATGCAGTAGGAGCAGCTCATTGTGTTGTATAATTATGCAGTGGCATTCTGGAGGCATGGGTACAAACATCAGCAGGATCTATGTTCTGGAACCTGGTTTTTCCAGCCTTGCAGAGCTAGGCTGCATAGAAGACCAGACATTTCTGGTGCAGTGGAAATGGCTGAGTGTGTTCTCTCAGTCAGTGACGGAATTTGAGGATTTGGGCACAGAAATCAGCAGGATCCATCAGTTTCAGGCATGGTCTGACTTTTTCCCACCACTGCATTTTTCTCCTTCTAGGTGAATACACTATTATGACAGCACATTTTCACCTGAAAAGAAAGATTGGTTATTTTGTCATCCAGACGTACCTTCCGTGTGTTATGACCGTGATCTTATCACAAGTGTCCTTTTGGCTAAACAGAGAGTCTGTTCCTGCTAGAACTGTCTTTGGTGAGTATTTCACTCCTTTGTGGCGGTTATGAAAGGATTGTCTTACTCAAAGGGGTGACTTTGTGTAAGGAAATAATAGTTTACTCTGACTTATTTCTAGTCCAGGTGATTCTGTTCCCCCTACTTCTGAACCAGTTTAAACCATATGCTCTCTTCCTACCATGTTTCCAAGTCCTTTGACTTAGTTCTGATGAAAATTACACAAGAATTAAATGAGGGTTGGTGTAGGAAGAGGGAAGAAGAAATCAAATCTGTGTGTTTTTATTGTAATGGGGGAGGGGTTAATACATACCCTACACACAACAATGAAAACACTGATTTCTCTTCAAAAGTTTTAGTGTGTCTGTATTTCAAGGTGCTGATCTACATGAATCATAAAAGAGGTTAATTAGTGCCAATTAATTTATACTGATGATAATAGGGGTATTATTATCATCAATACAAATTAATATAATTACTCATTTACAAACTGTATCCATATTACAGAATGTATAATAGGTAAAATCCTTTTGGGATCTCTAAACAACTTGAATTATCACTAGAAGATTGCTTGTAAGCAGGAAGTAAACACCCAAGACTGATGCAATATGAAAACACAGTGGCTGGGAAAGGGAGGAGTGCAAAAATCAGTTTTGTACAAAAGTGTTTTCCCACTAGTAACAGGGAGCCAAATCTTGCTATTGATTTTTATACAGAACTCTCCACTGACATCAGTCAGGCATTTTGCTTTAAAATCAGTGGTATGAGGTGGGCCAGGACACCACAGAGACTACCTACCATGATGCCAAAGGATTGGGGACCTAATTCCACTCTGTTACACCTTTTTAAATCCAGTGATATCAGTGGAATTTTTGGATTTACAGAGGTGTAATTGACAGTAGAATTTACTCCTTTGAGTGGAATCAGTAACAATTTTGTTATTAATTTCAGTGGCAGCAGGATGAGATACCTACAATGGTTGGAAATGAATTATTGAAAATAATTTATGTTGGTTTTTTATCTCCAAATATTGAAATCTTGCCTTATTACTGCAATTACTGCTAATTAGTTTAGTTATTCAGATCCTAATAAAGTGACTTCCAAGTTTCTTTTTATTACCTGTGATAATCTGCATTGTTAGGTTGTTCTACAAAGTTCATGCTCTATATTGGCTGAAATCCAGAAGGAAAAAGATTATAGGATTTACATGTATCTTTCCACAAACATATCCCTGCAAGTATTAGAAAGTCCGAAGATTACATTAATTCCTCAGTACACGGATAGCAGATTTTGTAATGTACTTCTTTATAAATGAGGGCTGCTATAAACGTACCACACATCAACGTGAATGAATAAAATAAGTAAGATTCTGGTTTACACCACTAATCTTTATGCATACAATTTTTAAAATGTTCTTTCAATATGTAGAAATTAAAGATGAGCTGGGTGCCCCAGAAGTCAGAAATAAGCTCCTCAAGGCAGGGACCTTGTTTTTCTATTGTTGACCAAAGTACCACGCACTTCTAAAATGCTATACAAACAGTTATTTCCTTGGGGCTGCTTAGGCATCAGGGCCTAAGTCACAAAACATTCCAAGTCTCGTGCAGAATCCTAAACTTAACTTTTTTTTTCTTTTTAAAGGAGTAACTACAGTCCTTACCATGACCACCTTAAGTATCAGTGCCCGCAACTCCTTGCCAAAAGTGGCCTATGCGACTGCAATGGACTGGTTTATAGCTGTGTGTTACGCCTTTGTATTTTCTGCACTGATTGAATTTGCAACAGTCAACTATTTTACAAAGAGAAGCTGGGCCTGGGATGGCAAAAAAGCTTTGGAAGCTGCAAAAATCAAGGTTCTTAATTTACACTTTTTGAATTACTAGAATAAGATTCAGTTACCTTGCACAGCACAAATAACTGAATGTACAATTTGCAACTGCTCCATAAAAATGTGTTTAATTCACTCATGTCACACTGTCACTGACCTTCAGGTGATAACTTGCAGGGCATGCTGATTTTTTTTTTTTTTAATGCATATGCTGTCAGAATAGGAAATATTTGTCTCTACCATGCATATGAACTGATCTGTGTTTGGAAGTATGACTGCGAGAGAGTTAAATGTATGTTACAACTAGAGCTGGGTAAAACTTTTGGGACAAATATTTTATTCACTGAAAATGCAATTTCAAGTTGACCAAAACTGTTCACAAATTCATTCTGAATTTGGCAAATAGTTTCAGTTGAAAAAAAAAATCAAAATACTTCATTTCAGTGTCTTCAAAACAGGCATGTTGATTTTTCGTTTCAAAACTATGTTCCATTTCAAAATGTGCTTAAATTTTTTTAAAAGGTTAAAAAGAACCCAAATCTTTTTTCATTTCACTGATAGCATCTATTTTTTTTTTTGCATCAATCTGAAACCATTTTTTTCCTTTAGTCCCAATGCCAAAACAAAAGATCAATTATAGCTCTAATTACTATGGATTTTCTTCACTGAAATTAAGAATTTAAACAAATGTGTAGCATAAAATTAATATAGACAGTCCATTCCTGCTGTTATTGAATCAGTGGGAAAGCTCGCATTGAGTTCAGTAAATCAGGATCCCACAACAATCACCATAAATGCAATACAAATAAAAATACAATATGAAAGCATGAACATTTCAACTGCAATATATCCAGAGTTATTACAAATGTAGGATCTGTGTACAAATATTTAGACTATTTAATGCTTACAAGCATAACTTTATTCACAGGAGTAATCCTGTCAACTTCATTGAAACTACTCCCATGTGAAAGTTACATGTATAAGTATTTTCAGCATCAGAACTTTACTGGGCACTTTGGTGACTATTGTCAGTAATAAGGGCTATTCTAATGTGTTTTATCAAATGATCCCATAAAGAAAAATAATATTTGCAGGCAATATACCTTATATCAATCCCCTGTGAAATAACTAAATACCAAGACAAAAGCTACTTTCATGACTGTTGCAGCAAGCACAGAGGTGCCGGGGCTCAGCCCCGGCAAGCCCAGCACAAATTAAGCACTGACCCAAGGCAAGGATCACATTGATAAAGGATTCTGCTAATTTACATGCTAATCTGAGACCCAGTCTTGAGGGCCCTGTTCAGCGTTCACTGATGTCAGTGGAAGTTTTGTTTGAGTAAGGGCAGCTAGATCAGGACATAAATAGTTTGTTGGGATTTTAAATGAGAACAACTAGTGAACAGTTTGCATGACTGAGTACTAAACTGATATTTTTGTTTAATCCCTGAGAACATGTTTTCACCTGCCTTCTATGTCAAATGGTATTTCCTGATTTATATTACAGAGAAAAGAGCGTCAATTACTAGGAAACAAATCGATTAATGCTTACAGTGCTGGAAGGACAGCCCCCACACCAAACGTACCAAAGGACTCAGCCCCATCAGTCATCTCAAGCGCTCCAACTGTTGCAGTGAAATCTGCAGAAGAAAAGCCTGCTGAAAGCAAAAAGACTTATAACAGCATCAGTAAGATTGACAAAATGTCCCGAATAGTTTTTCCAGTATTGTTTGGAACTTTTAATTTAGTCTATTGGGCCACATATTTGAATAGGGAACCTGTTATTAAAGATGCTACTTCTCCAAAATAAACTGAAGGACTCCAAAACCACACGTGAGCCATATTAATAAAGCAAATGCTACCACGGAGAATATGAAGGCCAGAAAACTTTCTATACTTGAGCAATATTCTTCAGGAAGTTTTTGCATGTTTAATAATATGTACAAATAATATTGCCTTGATTGTTTCTACATGTAACAGCAGATGTTTCAGAGACAGTGACATTAATAATTACAGCCACAGATCTTTTTAGAAGAACACAAGAGAAGTCATAGAACATGGCTTCTATGCTGCACAGTATCTTACATTGATAGTTTATAAATAAAATAAGTTATATTTTTAACTGTTCAAGTGTATTACATATCTGAAGTTTTTATATGTCTAATGTACGTCAGACATACATAGGTGTAACCTATATTTTACAGAAATGTTCCATTATTGTCATCTAATAGGGTACCATGAATAATGCAGGTTGTAAATATAATAATTCTCATGTAGGGTCACATTCCACCACCCTTACTCTCTCCAAGGAGCACCTTATTCCACAAATAATCCCATCAATCCAGATTCTCAGCCAGTGGACCTGGACATAGTACCTAGTGCTGAATGGAACTATGCTAATTTACACCACCTGAGAATCTGGGTCACAGATTTTTGTGGGACTGCGGAGGAGCAAGGTGCTACTCAATGTAAATAAAGGTTGTAGAATCTTATCCTTAGGGGGGGAAGTCAGTTTTTTCACATTCCAACTACATTTTTCTCTGGTAATTCTCATTGTTTATTGCAAAAATTAGGCATGCAGTGCACAAAATTATCTTTAAAAATAGACTAAGAACATACTGTGCAGATAAAACATTAATGTCCTTACTATATACTTTCATTAGGGTAACATAACCAGCGTTTGGCCAACATCTTCCATTGAAGAAGAAGATGCCTCTGAAATAATGATTATTTCTTATTCCCAATAACAAGAAAACAATCACCCAACACAAAAAAAGGGTGTCAGAGAAAGAAAGCTACTCTTCATGACAACCAGGTCTTTCAGAGACAATACGGGCATTTTGGTCTTTATCTGAAACTTTTCTATAACCTCCTTGCTGCTGCCCGTGTGTTTTGCTTCAACCATGAATAAGAAAGTGTAATTTGAGTTTTCAACTCTTTTTTAGACGTTTGGCATGACTGCTCCATTGCTCCAGTAGCTTTTGTAATTTAATCTTAATGTTTAAATAAAAAAAATGCATTCAAAACTTGGTTGCAAAATGTCCTCCATTTCTAGCTTATCATTTTGGGAAAATTTAGTCATACTGAATGTTTAGCTTTAAGCCAGCTAAGGACCTAATGCAGCAAACACACACAAGTAATGGTGTGCATACGAGTACTCTCACTGATGCCAGTAGAGCTATTGAATATGTAAATACAGTTATTCATAATGTGTCAATGTTTGCAGAATCAGGCCCTGAGTCCATTCTGAATGTGTGTGTTGGGGAGGCTGTGCCCAACCTGCACTGCAGGCTTCTCTTTTCCCTACCAATTTTTGGCAAGTCCTTTTTAAGGCTTCTACTCCATAGAGAGGTAATGAACAGGCCAGGGGTTGGAGAAGTGTCTGGAATTCTCTGGCTTCTTCCTTGCCTTTCCTCCATTTCACCACTCTGAAACTCCTGAAAGGAAACAGCAGATTATAAATAAAAGGTGTAGTAAGTTTTGCTGCTCTACCATCCATGTTATAGGATTGCATCTTTAGGGAGGATCCAGGGGGCGCTACAGGAACTGTGCTCTCTCAAAACCAGCAAGAGCCAACAAGGCCAAAGAATAGAGTGGAAGTTATCAGAAAAACAGTAGAGAGGAAGAGGGTCCAGTGACTAGGCTGGTAGCCTGGGACACAGGAGACCAGGGTTCAATATTCTGCTCTGCAGTGTTTTAACTGGAAAGATAGGATGGTTTTTAGTGGCTGGCCCTTGGCTCCTGCAAACTTCATGCATTTAAAAGATCCCCGACATAAGGAGTACCCTGTTTCTTTCAGCATATAGCTGCAACCACTGGGGAGGAGGAAGGTGGAATGAAAGGGACATGTGCCCTCAATTCTTACTCTTCTGTGTTCCTTTCAGTGTGGTCTCATGCATTCTCTCTCATGGTGCCCAACAATTTTTTATGAGGTTGCTCGACTACATCTGGGATCAAAGGGAATGGAAGAACGAGTAGGATATTCAGTGAGTGGCAACTCCAATGTTTCCTCTCCCTTATGTGGGTTATTCCTATGCAGGAGTGAGTGGGATCCAAAGAGGTCTTTTTGTTTTGCTGTGTTATTTCTTACATTATAAAAAGAGGCCCAGTTTGATACTTTGGTGAAAGATGATTATTTTTAAATTATCCTTGCTCGGGCTGCTTACAATTACTCTTGAACGATCACTTACACTTTTTGGTTCTCATGCTTAAACTCAGCGCAAATACCTACCTTTCTGAGTACATTTCCTTAGATGAATAGTCACCTTTACTTAGATGGAACTAATCACATGTGTATAGTTGCTCAAGTGATCAAGTGTTTGCAGGACTGAGCCCTTTGTCTGGTTTCTTTTTAGCATAAAGTTTCTAAGAGTTTGGTTGATGTGTAAAATATATGGGTGGGTGGGTGTGAACTGCATTCCACTACCCCCTCTATGCTTTAGAGAGGATTTGCCTCCAGAGAAAGGTAGGAAGTGTTTAATATTAGAATATTGGTGGGAGTGAGGGAGGAAATATCTTGGGATCTGAGGACAAAATCTTGTGCATTAAAAAAAGAATACGTACAAGGACAAAACCAATTAATAACCACACCGTAGGGGAAAGAGAAATTAACAGGGACTGCCCACAGTGGTGTTTAATCTATTAGTGACTGAAAGAAAATTAGGAAAGTTTATGGGTGCTGCTAAGTCATTTGTTTCAGTCAGGTGGAAGTTTGAAGAATTGCAAGAACCTCCACATGGATTTGGGCATATTGGACAGAACGATAACAGATGAAATTTACACCTAGGAAACTTTAAAATAATACACCTTGGAAAAAAAAGCTCGAACTTTTCATATATGTTGATGGGCTGTGGTGGAAGGATGGTCCAGTGGTTAGAACACTAGCCTGGGGCTCAGGAGAGCAAGGTTCTGTTACTTCATCTTCCCCAGACTTCCTCTATGACAGAGATCCTCATCTGAGGGGTGCACCTCCCTAGGGAGGACACGGGGAATGTTTGGGGGGGGCACGACAGGACCTGGGCCACCCCCACAGGGGTGGTGCGGGAGCTCCACCCAGCTCCACTCCACCCCCAGCTCTGCTTCGGCCCCACCTCCAGTTGCGACCCCTGAGCGAAGCCCAGCTGCAGCTCTGCCCACAGCCAGGCCCTGATCCCAGCCCTAGCCCCACCTCAAGTCCGGCCCCATCCCCTGGCTGTGGCTCCATTCCCAGCTCTGTCCCCAGACTCACCCCCAGCCTCAGCCCCTGGTCATGGCTCCATTCCTGGCCCTGGCTCCAGATCTGCCCCCAGCTGCAGCCCCAGCCTCAGCCTCATCCCTTTACCCCTGTCCACTTCCCCCCTGGGACTCCCAGCCCCAGCTCCGGCGGGAGAACAGGAGTAAGGGTGGAAGTGACCCTGAAAAGTTTGGGGACCACTGCTCTATGATCTCTGGACAAGTCTCTTTGTGTCTCAGGTTCCCGCCTGTGAAATGGGGATAACACCACACCCTTCCCTTGCAGGGGTGCTCTGAGTAAAGACATTAAAAGATTGTGAGGTGCTGAGATGCTATAGCAACAGGCTTTTGGGGAGGGAATGTATCATATTTAGACTTGGCCTCATTAGCCGAGATAAAAGATTTGGCGTCTTTATTGGTAGCTCAGTAAAAGATCTCTGCGCTGTGTGAAACAGCAGTTAAAGATAAATTACAAAATAGATATAATTTATTATATAGAACTGTCAAGGCTGATTCCCCACTCTGGCACTTCGAGTGCAGAAGGTGGGGGCCCACAAGGATTCTAAAAATTAATACTGGCCACTCCAGGCTGTATTAAACTCCCAAGGTTACAGCTTTTCTCTGACCTTGGATGGGTAGATGTTGCCACCACCCAAGTGCAGAACCGCTTTGAGAACCCAGGAAGGTGCATTTGGGAATTCCTTCCTGTGGGGTATCCTCAAGCCCTTTCACCCCCCTCCGGGGAAGAGCTGAGAAGAAAAAAAAAGGGAAATCAGCTGTTGCCATCAGCTAATTAAACAACATGTGCACAAACCTCTTAAGACACAAAAATCCAATTCTGTTCTTAAAAAAGGCAAATTTTATTAACTAAAAAAAAAAGAAATAAAATACATCTGGGAACTCAGGCTACTGCTAGATTTTAAAAGAGCAATTACAAGAATTAAGCACCAAGAATAGATTTCTTGAGATCCAGCTTAAAGGTTACAAGCAAAACAAAAGCACCTGGGTTTAGCACAGAGGAATCCACAAGCCATAACGAAATAAAAGCGATAAACCTAATTGTGTCTTCCTAGACATTTCTTGATCTACTTACATATCTGGGGTTTTAAATGAATAGTTTCTAGGTATGATCCTGATGATCTTTCATAACTGGCCCAAGCTCTTACAGCATAGCTGCTGTCCTCTTCACATCTCCCCGGGAGAACAACAGACAGACAGACAGACAATAGGGGAGTCTTTTTTCAATTTTAAAAAGTTCCATTTGCATCTGAAGAAGTGAGGTTCTTACCCACGAAAGCTTATGCTCCCAGTACTTCTGTTAGTCTCAAAGGTGCCACAGGACCCTCTGTTGCTTTTTAAAAAGTTCCATTGGCTCTTTAGGCCAGGCGCCCACTCACTTCCTTTTACCTATGCATCACAGTGAGACTTTTTAACCCTTTACAGGTAGAGCAATTAGAGAACAGCTACTAAGAGGGATTTTATAGCTACTGCCTGGCTGGGTATCCATAAAAGTAAGCTACCTCCCCCACTTCATTTATCACAAGAACATATAAATACTATGCCATTAAATAAAACAATAGTATGTCCTTTTGTTGGGGTGTTGTTTTTAATAATGGTCATGTCACTTTAATATAGCAAAGCTGGAATAGGTCCAGAGAAGGCAAATGGTGTATTTAAATGCACGAGGAAGAGGATATCAGTACAAAAGGACAAACAAGAACTAGACTGAGATAGTTAATGTTATAAATGGTGGAGTAAAATGCTCATTTCCTTCTTTTGGTCCTGATCCAAAATCCACTGACAGCAACAGAGAGACTCCCTTAAACTGTGGTTGGTATTGATGTGATGGGTTCCCTCCGGGGTGCCACCTGGAACTGGGGTACCACTAAGCCCCCCCCCCAGCCCACTAGCCTGGGCTCCCTTTTACACTGTATTGCTGTGACAAGCTACAAAGCCCTCTCTAGCCTGCATTTTCACCAATATAGATACAGTTAGGGACACACCCAGCTGCAGTTACATTCAGGCACTTTGACCAGCTGCTGCATATGAAGACAACAGCAAGGGCAACAACCAGATGATGTCACTCCCCACCTTATATAGCTTTTACAGATATGGTGAGAACCCTTTGTTTCAGAGCTTGCTCCCCAGACCTGTCTGTGGAAAAACACTGACATTCCAAGATGGAATCTAGAGACATGTGGTCACAACACATGTCTTTGTAGAGTCATAGCAGCCATTACTCACAGGCTGTCTGTAGCGTTCTCAGGAAGGCTCCCCAGGTGGGAGATAAGCTTCTCCTAAGGCCGATTGTTTTCCTAATGGCCCGTTTCCAAACCACTGTCTAGAATGAAAGCATCTTGTCTAGTGGCGTTCCCGGGTGTAACTACATTGGAAATGCAGAGACATAGTCAATATTCATAACTTCAGATCCAAAAATGATACATGCATACAAATGGGATAATCATATTCAGCAAATCATAACCTTTCCAATGACACCTCGCATGACTTATCTTGCATAAAATACATCATAATTTCATATCATATCACTGAGAAGAATATGGGGTGCAGGATCACAGTTGGATCAGGTCTATTTTTTCTCTATTACAGAAATAAGGGGACTCTTGCTTACAAGATTTAGAATGAAGGATGGGTAATACAGCACTATGAAGTTATAGTTGAGTTCTGTAATTCATTACCACAGGAGGCCATTCAGTTAAATAGCACAAGAGGGGTTTTGTAAAGGGCTGGCTGATTTGATGATAACGTATAACACTTGTAGCACTATCTGCTTGCCTAACAACAGCAATCAGTTCTCTTGCTTCAGGTTGCAAGGTAGAATTTGTGAATACCAGGAAGGGATTTTTCTTCAATGTAGACCCCCCACTGTACAGTTGGACAGGTGTGCTAGAAGGGTTTCTGCTTTCTTTGATAGCATCCATTGAGGCTGCTGCAATGGAACAGTAAATGATCCACATGCATGTGTATTTCAATGCAACAGAAGAAATGTACTAGGATTTGCAGCACTGTTATGATTTGTATTGCAGTAACAATGCCCAGAGGCCACTATCAGGACCTGAGTTCCATTGTGCTGTATTGTGGAGGCCTTGTCTGCACTAGAAGGGTTTTGCTGGTATAAACCAGTAAAACACTCCTAGAGTAGACATATTATACTAGCATAAAAATGTGTTTGCCTGGATAGCTTATTCTAGTTCAGGGAACAAAACAAGTTATACAGGCAAAAGTGCTTTTATGCTTTTACACTAGGGGTTTGGCTGGTATAGCTATGTAGATAAAAATCACGCCCATAACCACCATAGCTATGCCCAGAAAACTTTTAAGGGGTACTTATGCTTGAAGACAGGGGTCTCTGCATCAAAGAGTTTAGAATCTCGTTTGGGACAACGTGAGAAGTGGATGGAAGAGACAATAGGATGGGAATGGGGAAGGTGGACAAGGCTAGCTGGCTTGTATGCTGTAAAGGGTAGGGGGGAAGTAAGGGACTGCTTAACTCCAGTTCTAGGTGACAGTACATGGATTGATTTTGATGGAGTTATGGGAGTGAAGCAAGGCAGTGGTGAATCAGGCCCTGAGCTAGTTATAGGAACAAGCTTCACCCAGAAACAGGCACTGGAGCCTTTTCTATAGGAGGTATATTACACCGGAGGCGCTTCTGTATAAGATTAAAGTTGCTGCCTCTGCTGTACTGGAAAGAAAACAGAGGAGCCAGTTCCATCATTGTTTGGTGGTGACGCCCAGCTATTTAAATCCCCTTGAGCTATTAGAGAGACAACGTGAATGAGGTAATATCTTTATTGGACCAACTTCTGCTGGTGAAAGAGAAGAGCTTCCCAGCTACACAGAGCTCTTCTCCAGATCTGGGAAAGGGTCACAGTGAAGTACAAGGTGGAACAAATAGAAGATGTGCTAACGACTTCCACTAAACGAAGGGACCACTCAAGATGAAGTGGGCCGTTGACATACTTGTGCATTATGGACCAAGCAACCACCTTTTGTTTGATTACAGGTTTTTCTAGAGGGGACCCCCTGAGGACGAGATGATCAGCACTTCAGCTTTAAGAGCTAAACCGCTTTCAGTCTGTGGCGGCTGGCAGGACGGGCTTCCTTACCAAAACTCCCCATCTACCGCTCATTTTAAAAACCTGTCTCCCCACACTTTTTTTTCCTGGTGAGCACTTGCCTCCTGCTATTAAACCGCAGCCTTTCAGACAGCTGCTGGAGGATCCGGCGTTACCCTGGGATTGCTTGCAAATCGCCTATAACCGGTGCTTCACGTGGCTCGCCCCTAGCAGAATCTACTAGTGAGCTCAGCTGGAAAAGGAAAGCAAAGCCCCTCTCCAAGTGTTTGCTAAGAAGTATTTCTCAGAGCAGCCGCAAGAGGCTCCTGCAGCCAAGGAAGAATCGTGCAAGTAGCAGCTCTTCCTTGTCACCAGAAGAAGGAGAAGCAGCGGGATGATGTTACACTCCTGCCTGTGAGCAGGAGAGAGCCACTTAGCTCTAGGACACATTTCCCTCGCCCCTGGGGTAGAGTGAAATCAGTCTGGGTTTCCGTATCCGCTGCTCCCAAAGACGAACTCTTCAGCACGCGTTGGAAGTGGGACCCTGCAGCTCTGTGTGACTTGCAAGTATCGATCGTCTCCTAGTGTTCCGGGCATTTCTGTGGCTGTACAGTTACCCATCCCCCCACTCGCAGACCTGGACAAACCTACAGGAGGCGGCCCAGGAAATGCCGCGCCCACGAAATGCCGCGCCCACTAACCGGCTGCGGCTCCCCTGGAGCTGGCCACGCCGCAGGTGCTGAATTTGGGGATAGGCGCTGAGACTGGATAACAGCGAGCGGAGGCTGCTCATGCGCACACAAACACCACTTGCGAAACTCCCCAACACAAATGGAAATCCCCGGACAGACAGCCACATATGATATAACATCCGCCTGTCCTATTCCAGCTGGGACACCAGTCTAGCAAGGTCTCGCGCCAACTTTTCCCGATTTCACTGCTCTGAATAATTGCACACAATGTTGTATCCAGCTCCGGTGCAGTGTGTCCGCTTTAGCAGCCGTCCTCGGACAGTCTGCTACGATGCAATTTCCTTATGTCCTTAGAGCTGGCAAAAGTGTGGCTGGTATTTGTAAAACCGTTGTTTATATAACCCGCTTGCCTCTCTTCCCAAATCGCTAGGAACGTTAAGGTGGGAGTTTAAGATGAACTTTAAATTTAGCTAATATACTTTCCAATTGGGAAGACAAATGCATGTATATTATATACCATATGCTACATTGTTGAAGGAAGAGCCACCTTTCACTGAGACCTAAGATATCAATAGTTCCGTTCAGGAACAATGAGTTATGCAAAGGTACTAAATCAATTCCTTCAATAACATACCTTTATACATCTAGCTTAAACTGTTTTAGACACCTGAAATATGGTCATTTATCCGAAAAAAACATGTTGATAATTGCAGATAACCTTTCAAATGAGCACAGCAAAGTATCGCAAAAGAGGCTCTTCATTGATATAAACATTTCAAACCCCTGCACTATGACATAGGCAGTATGGTGAATTTTAGAGCACTGAAAATGAAAATAAAGCTTTCCTTTGAACTTCTGATCCCTCTTATTACAACGAACTGGAGGTTTCACTGTTAGCCTGGATTCCCCTGCTGGCGATATGAGAGAGATACAGATTTGATAACAGATGATTAATAATTAATAATAATTTGCATTCAATGCAATTAGATAAAGTCAACACATAACAACTAATGTATAATAGGACAAATGAAACTATAGGTTCCAAGAAATGTGCATCATTGGAAGTTAAGTGCCCGGATCACGGTGGATTTCCTTTAAGCTGTATCATTCCAATAATAAATAACTCCGGGAACATAAATCCTTCTATCAGATGCATCTGAAGAAGTGAGGTTTTTACCCACGAAAGCTTATGCCCAAATAAATCTGTTAGTCTTTAAGGTGCCACCAGACTCCTTGTTGTTTTTGTAAGTCCTTCTAGTTATCTCTGTAACTATTTTTTAGACTTCACATTACAAGTTATTCTGAGCACAAGATTACAATTTAATGTATAACTCTTTTTTTCATTTAATGTCATTTATGATCACTCAGAAGCCTTGGAGGCAGGAAAGGAAGAAAATATGCCTGATGTACTTTCACAACAAAATGAATATATAATGTATTTTTATCAGAATTTCTTGTTTCTATATTTGTGTAATGTAAATCAAATCTTTTGACTGCTTTTGTTCTGTTTCCAAAGTAACGTGGGTATTATTCGTCTGATACCTCAGAGGTGCACAGACCTGAAGTAGTAAATCAAAAATTATGTCCACGATATTTTTTAATCACAGTGTGTTCAGGTCCAAGCTTCAGGTTCACAGGCTGTTCAGGTCCAAGCTATTGTTTGTTGGCTTGAAAACACTTTGGGTCAAACTTGCTTCTCAACACTTATTTCCTATGGTGGATAATACATTATTTAGACGTACCCATTGCAAACATATCAGAGACTTGGGTTCTTTACTGTACACCTATTGTAATATGCACCACCACCCTCTAAATCAATGATCTCAGTTCACAGTCCTAAATAGAAACCCATCGGGGGCCACAGTTACCAAGTGCGGGTTGGACTGGGGGGGGGGGTTACAAGTGTCCGCATTACTATGCAAAGCAAAGGGTTCCTATTTTGGCCCGTACCCCGAATTGTCTCAAAGAGGAGGGCAGATTCAGGCTGTACCTGTACCAGACACACACACACACTCCCTTCCACTTCAAGTTGTGCCTGTGGGGATCTGAACCTCCCCGCCTCAGGCTCGTTTCTATCCTTCTAATTATTGCAACTGTTAGAGACCTCCCCGCGCGTCCAAGGAAACCCACAGCAACGGCTCGCCAAGCTGGGCTTGGATCCCTCCTCGCCCGTTGTCAAAAACTCGTCTCCTCCTCGCCAGGAGCGAACCGAATAGAATGGGCTCCTCTCGGTGGGGACGCTGCCAGCCCAGCACCAGCAGCCACGCCGGGGCTCTGGGGGAGAGACCAAGCCTGCTGCTGGCTGTCATTTAACTGCACCGGGAGGGAGTTCCCTCTCCCTTCTCCCCCTGTCCATCGTTACGGAAGCGGGAGAGCAGGGGGTGGGGGAAGGGCTCTCTGGCAGACTCTGCTCCTTTCGGACAACCCCACTGGTACCTGTTGGTCAGGGACAGGGACCCAGGGGCTCAGGGCGTTCGGGCTGGAGCGCCTGGCTGCAGGGCAGGGCCCGGGCTGAGTGTGGCTTCCACTGGGGGGCTGGTGCGCTACTCCCCCCCCCCCCCACCCCGCCTGCTGTCCTGGTGGTGCCTGGTCTCGCTCGCCGCTCCCCACCGAAGGTGCCTGGCTAATACACCCCTGAAAAGCAGGAGGGGCCGCTTCCTTATTCCAGCCCAGTGACTGCCAGCGAGGGGAAGCGCTGGAGCTTCCCAGCACCTGCCCGCCCGTGGAGCCGGTTTTACACTGGGAGCTGGGAGTGTCTCCTTGGGCTTTGGGGTTTTGGAGCAGTGCAAGGGGGATATTCTCCCCCCCGGGCTAGAGCTGGGAATACACCAGGAGAGAGAGGATCCAAGCGCTATCCCATCGCCTCGTTATTTTTCGTGTGAACGTCCGGCAACATTTACTCCATCCTGCTGCACCTGGTACCTGCTCAGATCATGTCAGCTAAGCTGCTGGTGCTTTTCTTCCTCCTGGCAGTGTTTCAAGCCTGGTAAGTCTGCGCCGTGCAGCCCCTTCCAGTGTTTCCTCCCAGGTGCTTCCATGTAATGTTTGTTGCTCATGTCGGAATATCACCCACAGAGTTGGGAAAATACTTAGTCCGAGAGACACAGGAGGCTATTCCGCCCCTTTCTCTTGCCCCCGTTATCCTCTGCAATATTTGTATTCTGCCTGCTCTGTAGTGTAGCTAAACTAGCTAGTTGGTATCAGCCCCCCCATCCCTCCATTCACTGTCAATAGCCGTTATCTCGGACGGGTTTTTGTACTATTCCCGAGCTCCGGATTGTAATTTAAGGCTCGAGAAACTGAGATCCTTAGGCTTCTGCCACGGAGTTGGATAAAATCTCTCCGCTTCACCTGGCTCTGCAAAAAGTTTCCCCATTACTTCGCTTGTCATGGAATTAACCGAGCCCCGAGGGTTGCCAACTGGGATCTCTCTGCAGCTGTACCCACTTACTAGACATGGCGCGGGTCTTTTATGTACTATGCAGCGTGTGGCTAGGTCAGGAGTATCATTCAATTAGGGGTTTAGTCTTCAAAGTACCTGCCTCAAGGATTCAAGAAAGCCAAGGAAAGCAGGCGAGGGAAGAATGGGATATTCTGGCTGGAAGCAGGTAAGGTCTGCCCAGGAGAAGGTAACTCAGACAACGACCAAGCCAGTAACCAAAAGGCTAGTGCAAGCTTCACTAGTTCTATCACTGCAACGGATGCAAACAGGTCTTCTGAATTTCTTGCGCTGGTAATTTCTTCGGCAAGATCAATGCGATTTTTTTGCCTAAATTTCTCCTCTGAGGTTATCCATGGGAAGGTTTTCCGTTGATAATAGTATGAAGGGGTTATGATAATACCTTAATAACCACACAACAGTCCCCCGTGGAAACATCACTATGGATATGTCATCCTGGCAATCCGGAGATTGTGCAGTTTGTAAGTATGCCCCTGCTTAGCCTGTTGAGAGCTGATCTCTTCCTCATAGGAACACCCCTTGTTCACCTGAGTGCCATTCAAATGAAGTGGAGAACTGCAGGAGTAAGAGTTACTCAGGTGAGCAAGTGTTGCAGAATCGGGCTTTTCAAGGAAAGTTCAGGGCATTTAACCACGAGGGAGTTTGTCACTAAGGGCTTGATCCTGGGAGTGGCCGATTATTATTAATATAAAATACTTAATGCAACACTTGAAAACGTAGGTGATTGGCCATCTCTTACAACAGAAACCAAAGACTGAGACCTAGGAGGAGAAAAACTGACGAAGAACTCTTCAGGAAACTCTAATGAGGAGAGCTGGGGTAAATACCCTGTCATTTACATGGCAGGTCTGGTGTGCAATCTGCACAGCGAATACTCTTAGTTTAAACTCCAGAGTCCAGCCCAGTATTTCTCACTGGCTAACTTTCTGTAAGACCATTATGTCTCCTATGGAACAGTTGCTGGGAATACTGCCAGCGGCATCTCCCCTGAACACAGCACACTGAAGTATAAAGGCGCAGACATATTGAGAGTTAACTTGCTCGCTGTCTTTCCCACGCACACGCACACACACACAAACTGAAATGCTGAATTCCTGATTACGTGGACATTCAGATTTTTCTTTGTAAACCAAACCCTGGGGAGAGAGTGCGTCTCAGACCCCTTCTCAGCTCACCTCACTATCTGGTACTCATTTCCCGCAGACACATTTTTTCCTCTATCCCCCACAAGCCCATGGTTACCTCATTGTTTATTAAATATCAGCTCTTCAGAGCAGATGGCAAGATTTAGAAACTGAGGCTGCAGACAACTTTTCCCCGTTAAAGAAAACACCTTCCTACAGCATTTCAAGCTTCCTTCTCTGTTGTGTTTTTGGGGGTGCACCACGGTTTTGTTTCCCTCTCATAATAATAATAAAGCTAGTGTTACATAATAAGGATTTGGAGGGGAGACAGCCCTGCTTTCCATTTTACAACATACCTAAAAAACAGCCCCTCTTTCTCTGTGGCTGTTGAAAAGTCTTGGAATATGGTTGTCAGCTCCTGGGAGTGGGGACTAAGCAGTTTAGTGATGACAATGCATTCTAAATGCTTATAGGAGCCTATTGGGTTAGAAGCACATAAATAAAGGTAATAAAAGTGCCTGTAAAAATAAATATTTACATCACTGTAGTTAGTACATTACTCTGAATATTTTAGTTACCTCTCCCAACCCCCAGTTGCAATCAAGCATCTAGATGCAAACACAAACCTCCAGTATGTAGCTTTCTGGGAAACAATTTACTGGAGGAAGAAGATTTAAAAAAATCTGGCAAGTGTTATATTATTGTTGATTATGAGTTTAAAGAAGCTAGTATCTAAATTGTGAACCACTATACAAAATCAACGTGCTAGAATGAACACGGCCCTCATTTACACCCATGCAACTCCACTGAAGGAATCAGGTTGTAAGGATACAGCGCAGGTCAGAATTTGTCCAAATGCCTGGTTTTCATTCATAGTTCGTCCAACAATGCAGATCATTAATTGTTGAACACAAGAAATGCATATCTAAAAATAGTGCATGATTGAGAATGATTCTGAAAATGTTGTATTACAAATATTTGGCTTATCAGGAGTCTCAAAGAAAAAAAATCTTAGATTGAGTGATACCAATGAGCAAGAGGAGCTGAAAGTTATAGCTCGTGCCCCAAAAAATAAAGTTTCATTATTTAAAATGCTTCCCTTCCCCCCCCTCCCAATTTAGTTATATATCTTTCAGGCTTCATCCTTCAAGTCTTCCACACATAGAATTCCCAGTGGCTCCATTTAGAAATAATTCTATATAGGCTTCATATGAGCAGGGGAAAAACTGCATCTCCCCCACCCCCCCCAAAAAACCACAACCCTTTACACATATGGTATATTCTTTGAAGGGTTCAGAGAATGTTCCCCTGAATAAAATCTTTATTCACTATGATAATTGTGGATATTTTTCTATTTATACATGGTGCCCATCACAGACAGACAATCTAGACTTTTAAAAGCATTATAAAAATAATAATAATCCAATGTCATAATACACACCCCTCCCAAAGTACTCCTGAACCCACCAAAGAAGAAATACAAATAAATTCTAGGCCTAACTCAACTCATCCTTTCATAAAAAGCCTGAGCAAAGAGTTAAGACTTGCAATGTGCCCCAGAAGATCAACAAATTGGTACTGAAGGAAGGGGAGAAAGCAAGTTTAAGAGTTTATGGCCTTGTCTATATATGGGGCTTGCACTGATGCAGCTTTATAGATAGCTCTAGTTTGGGGAAATCTCTAGTGTAGATATGGCCTATGCATCTGATTCGCCACTGCTTTGCACCTTGTGTTGTTCTTCACACTTTGCAAAATGGGTGTAAAATTACACCCAATCAGAATGGCATAGGCAATGTAGAAGGCTATGGAGAATCAGGCCCAAGGTTCCACCACTGAGATCATCCTTCTTCCAACTGCATATATGCAACTCTCATGACAGTCTGTGTCCAGATGTTCTCAAATGTGATGGATAAAGCAGATGTGGTCTCTAAGATATTGAAACCCAAACCATAAAAGACTTTAGAGATTGAAGTCAATATTTTGCATTGCACTCAGAAAGCAATTGGTAGGACAGATGAAAATGGATTCCCATGTGTGAAAACGGCATGTATGTTCAGCCACATTCTATGCTAGCTAGGTGTGCTGGAATAATTTTTATAGCAGGGGTGCTGAGAGACATTAAACCAAACTGTAAACTCGGTATATAATGGAAACCACTTAAAGCCAGGGGGTGCAGCTGCACCCCCCCACACTCTTAGTTCCAGCACCTATAGCACTAGCTAAAGTTTCTGGACAATTATTAGTTGTCAACTTGTTTTAATGCCTTATTCACATAACAAAGATAATCTACCTCTTGTAGAAAGAAGAATCTTAGCTCCTGAAATGCCCCAAATACAGAACTATAAAAACAGAATGGCTTAGACTCTGAGATTCAAACAGACTTATGCAACATATTTATGTATTGTGATAATTCATATTGCATTCAAGAAGCATGTACTTAATTCTAACCCATGTACTGCATTAAGTTCTGAAATTCAAAAAACATTGAGAGTGTAATAATTTATTAATAGGATGAAACGATCAGGAAGTATTAAAAGAGCTGAATTTTTAATATTCTTATTAGCCTGCTGTACAAGAGATGAATCAGTTGTGTTGAAGGAGTCAGTATAATACTGCAGGATGTTCACCCACCATAGAATTCTGTTACCAGTTACCCAGTCACCAGTGAGTTATCAGTTACCTATCAGTTAATCTGTTGATTTTTCAAAAAAGTGATCTAGTCTGCTCCCTGCATTAATCCACAGATTGAAGTTCCAGTGAGAAATCAGTGGTGTGAGATGGATTATATAATTATTTTCAGTTAGTGCCCCCTACACAGACTCTTTTACTTCTGGCAATAAATACCTCCTTTAATAAAATAGTTCTAAAACTAGATAGCTGAGAGAGAATAAAGAACTCAGACTTATTGAAGTGCCTGTTGAGATTTAGTCAATGTAAATTCAGATTTTAGTTACGTAACATAACATTTGATTTTTTTTATTGCAGTTCCAGAAAGGTTGAAGAGGATGAATATGAAGATGTAACAGGCAACCAAAAATGGGTATTAGCTCCAAAAACGCAAGACACAGATGCGACTCTCATATTAAACAAGTTGCTGAGGGAATACGACAAAAAGCTACGACCAGACATTGGAAGTGAGTCCTCTTTTTCTTTCTGTGGAAAAGATACATCATTGTCTAGATAGAAATATTTTGTGTTTCTATTAACAATGGGCTTGATTTGCAAAGTTAAGATCCGGATCCAAACTTTGACAAAGATCAGGAATGTTCAGGTCCAGGCTTTTGGTTCAGGCTCAGTTCTAATGTAGTGTGGCAGAGTTCCAACCATGTCCCCGTGGGTCCTGCACTTCTAGGCAGTTTATGCTAGCCTCAGTGGCTCACTGCAACCCTCCATGTAGCCCTTCTCTCTCTAGGGCCAGGGTTACAGTCTACTGAGCCCTTTTCATCATAAGCCAGCAAGGAGGTTGGTGAGAGAACTCCCAGAGTCTCGGTTGTCCCTAGGGGCTTATTTCAGAACAGTTTAGCCTCTTGTCCTGACAGGGGCCTGTCTTCCCCTCCCAGGAGATGTTTCTGTAGTGGCAGGTTGGGGGGAACCCAGGCCCGCCCTTTACCCTGGTTTCTGCCCCAGGGAACCTAATGGGAGCAGCTGTTGGCAGCCAACCTTTCACTGCCAGAGTTGCTACATTTCCCTGGGCCACTTCCCCCACAGCTCTCCCATTTCTCTCTTCTTCACCCTTACCTTAGAACTCTCTTACCAATGGCTTGAGAGTGTCTTCATTAACCATCCCTTCAGCCACACTTCCTCTCCTTGGCTTTCTTCAGCCTGACTGGAGTGAGCCCTTTTATAGGGCCTTAATTAGAGTCAGGTGTTCACATTACCTTAATGGCCTCACCTGACTCTTTGCAGGTTAATTGGAGTCAGGTGTTCTCATTAGCCTGGAGCAGCCCCTGCTCCGGTCAGTCAGGGAACAGAAAACTGTTAATCCAGTGGCCAGTATATCTGCCTTCTACTACTTTGTTGTACTGCCCCTTCTGTGGCGTGAGGGAGACCATGGCACACGTTTACCTAGAGTGTGCCAGGTTGCAGCCCCTATTCCGGCTCCTCTTGGATATATTATTACATTTTTGGTTGCATTTTTCCCCTCATCTGTTCATCTACGCACTCCCCATCCGAGACCCCACAAAGTCGCGGGACCTCCTTGTCAACCTCCTCTTGGCCCTGGCCAAACTGGCCATTTACAAAACCAGGGAGAGGAGGTTCGCCGACTGGAGTTCCTGTGACTGTGGGGCCTATTTCCGCTCCTCAGTCCATTCACGCATCCGGGCAGAGTTCCTCTGGGCGGCATCCGTTGACTCCCTTGACGCCTTCGAGGAGCAGTGGGCGCTGTCCGGGGTTCTCTGCTCGGTGTCCCCATTAAGTTTCCTACGTTTAGCCCTTTGACCACACTCCTGTCCCTGTTATTTCATTTGTTGTCCCCCAGAATTACTTCGTTATCCAGGTCCTGTGGATCTTCCCCTTAGGCTGCGGGGAGGTCCTTTGGCAGTGCAGGGAGCCACTTCCTGGCTACCAATAAGACTACTTTATTGTACCCAACTGGCCTGGGTTTATCAGAGTAGGTATTCAATCCTAGCATTTTATAGCAATTTACAAATACCAATTCTCACAGCACCCTTAGGAGGATGCTCAACATGTTTAGAGCTGTTTTACAGAGGGGCAATTTGGCGGACAGAAATATTAAATGGCTTGTCCAGGATTATATGATTGGTCATTGGCAGAGTCAGGAATATATTTATTTCCATTTGAGTACACAAGACAAAAAAGCTCTCTGTGCATCCTGACGAATGATTAAAATAACAGTCCACAAAACCAACAAAAACAGCAACAGAAGCCCAGTGGACTCATATCCGGCCCCCTTCCAACAGTGCTGTATAACTACCTAAGTTCCCTTGCCAAGGGGCCTCCTGCAGCTCAGAAGGAGGGGGCTGGACTTGCCTCTCAGAAGATGAAGGGCAACTTGTGGGGGGTTTCCTAAATCTTCCAATCAGAAACCAGGGGAAATGTCTCCCGGGTGATCAGATGGAATGTGGGAGTCTAGTGGCAATATGGATATATGATAGGAATTGGATTAGATAAGAACCAAACAGATATCTTTCTATAATCAATTCTTTTGACTCACTTGCTCATACAGCAAGATTTTTTTCTTCCATAACAATATCTATGTAGTTCTAGCTTCCATTTTACTATCCCTTGTGGTTATGCACACTTTGGTCATAACCTTTGAGAGAGAGAAATAAAGAGTCAATTTAGCTTTTTCATTTCCCTCACTTCATGTATAGGTAAAGGAACCAAAAAAAAAAAAAAAAAAAAAGGTGAGGGAATTAACCTAAAATGCCCAACTGTGCATGCTCTGCTATTGATAGATTTTTACAGAGAGATCAGGGAGATAATCCCTAGCCCTGAGTACAGACAGAACAGAAATGCGGTGACAGCAAGTGTATTTAATGTACCCTCTAGAAGTTCTCTGTTCTGGTCAGTCCTTATTGTTATAACAAGTGCCAACTAGCTAGGCAGTAGTACGATTCTAATAAATCTGTCCTATACTAAACATCTCTACATAGGGTTCTTTAATTAGCAATTACAATGATATTTCCATCATGCTGGAAAAGAGCATAACTGAAGTTTGTGCTTTTCCTGTACAGCAACAGTTAATCTTTCCATCTCCCTAATTTGCTAGACTGGTTTCAGCAAATCTTCAATACCCGATGGAATCATGTTCTTCCGAGTTGCAGCAGGAACAAGGTTCCCAGCCATCAGTAACATCTGCAAGAAATGTTGGGACTGATATTTCAGTTTGCTTGGTACAACCTGTCCTCAGATCACTAACTTTGGAGATAAATCATCTCTCCCACACAGACCTGAATGAATAGGATAAATTAGGTATGCTTCTGGGGGGCGAGATAATAATTCAGAATCGGGGAGTGAGCTTCCATAAGATTAGTAGTGGTCATATATTTTCTCCAGCATTGAAAAGGTCATTTAGTGCCCAAATAATTCCCATTATCTTTCCTGCTAAACAGTCACAAATCTTGTTTTCGTTAAAGTAGTTGCATTACACAGCACGGGATAAAGCATTTACAGTTCTGGATTCTGTCAATGAAGTTTATGTATAGGGTTCCCATAATTTCAGTCCTACAACAAAGCACTCCCCGACCATTAATTAACTTACCCCCACAACACCCCTGTGATGAAGGGAAGTAAGATTGCTATTTTACAGATGAGGCACCTGCCCAAGGTCAAACAAGAAGCCTGAGGGAGGATCAGATAGTGAACCCAAGCCTCCTGCATCCCAGCCCTTACTGCAATATCACCTCTTCATTCCCATAGAGCACAGTCATAGGTGGCTTTACAAAGCCGGAGCATACAAAGCTCCTAATGTCAAAGTATGTGAACTAAGGAAAAGAGCTAAGCTAAATTTTCTCTTAAGAGCTTCCAGAGATATAAACATATTGCTTGAGATAGATTAATGTAGTATATTAATCCTCCTACCTTAACTGTGGTATCTGTCTCATAAAAGGATCAGGGGGGGAAATGCATTAGACATCCTGGGGCGTAAAAGAGAAAGCACACAGTTTGGAATATTAAGAAAAAATTGGAGTTACATAAGATATTGAATATACCACTGGGTCGAATACAATGTTTAGTATCCAAGCAGAAGTTAAACTGATGATAGACACAGAGTTAAATCTGTCCTGGGGTACAACAGACTACTCATCAGGGGCTTTTCATTTATTCAACATTTCCTATATTTAATGGAGCAGTGGCTACTCACCATTCTATGCAACTTTGCTATGCACTTGGTTATTCCAGTTCTTTACACAGAGGCCAAGATTTTTGATAATGGAAACCTAAAACTAGGCTCTTAAATAGGTGGCCTGATTGTCAAAAGTACTAAACACCCAGCAGCTCCCAGGGAAGTTAATGTGAGCTGCTGGTTGTTTGGCACTTTTGAAATTCAGACCATGTCTTTAGGGTCCTATGTAGGTGGAGTTTGGCACCTAAATGTGGGCACCCATATTTGAAATTCTCATTCCAAAAGCAGAGGGAGAAGAGGACTGTGAGTGGAAAAAGGGGTATGTGTGTGTGATTGGCACAGCATAAAGCTCATGCAGTGAAATGATCTATGGTCTTATAGTCTGCCCATGAGATCTGAGGGCCCACATGATATATTTCAGTCACATACCATCCCAGCCAGGAATAACACCGTGCAGGGGATCTAAATGCACAGGAGGCTCACGCTACTGGAAAATATGGCAGTCACTATCTTTCCAAACCCACCCTCAGAGCTGTGAGACATGACAACAAATCTGCAGGCACTGGGTCTGGGTGTGAGGAAATGTCTGACTCAAGCATTAGGCAGAGGTGCTACAGGGCATCACCTCTCTGATGCCTTTAAAGGAGGTATCTAAGTCAAAGGTACCTCTTGGGACTTTATAATCAAAGCAGTATTGTACTAGTGGTACATCTGACCCTAGTTTCCTATGGCTGCACGCTTGGGAGAAGTTTTCCCTCCCTAAGCATCACAGCTTCCAAAGATTTGGGTTTTAACTGTTGTATTTGGCAGTTTTCCCATTATGTCACAGAGCAATAATTATTTCCTGAATAGAAAAAAAGAACACATCCTAAATTAACAGTTTATAGCAGAGAACTGATAAAAATGTCTAGCATCTGGGCCACACACTTACTACTAGCCATAGTCATGGGACTAACAATACCTGCTCTGGGCAAGTTATTGGTGCAAACAGTACCAAACTCAAGGAGCAGGATGCATTGGCTCTTACCTGGAAAGCACCTCCAGCGTGCTCTGAAGCCTCTCCCACAGCCAGATACTCAAGGGCCTGATCCAAATCCCACTGAAGTCAAGGCAAAGCCTCCTATTTACTGCAGTGGGCTTTGCATCAAGCCCTAATGGCTAGAGTCACAAAGGGACCTAGGCTGCAATACTTCACCCCTCGGTGCCCTACTGCCTAGTGGAATTCCCAGTCCAAGAATTCCCAGAACCTGGGCAGCCAGGCTCCCCAGGCATTGTGTGGGGAGAGCTGGGCTTCTAAAAAAGAATTCACTGAAGCCAGCAAGCTGATTTCTGCCATTAGGCATGCAAAAAAACAACTAAATCCTGAGGCTGCTGAGTTGCTTGGCACCCCTGTTCATGCCTAAGCCTTGGTAGGATTGTCAACTAGGCATTTCCGCATCTACCTTGCTTGCAGGGCTTGAGCCAGTAGGCAGACTCTGAGCATGCCTAACCCACGCAAAGGATGATGGGGGATGAGAAGTTTGGGGGCTGGCTGGCATGTGTGTCCCCCATTATACCCAATAGTCAGGGCACTTACCTGGGATGTGAGAGATCAAGTTCAAACTGCCTCATGTGAACCCTCCATCTCCCAGGCAGGTGCCCTAACCACCAGGCTATGGTATAGTCAGGGGAGCTCCCAGCCCCGACTCTTGAAGCTGTTCCACTCTCTGTTCATTAATGCGGGGGGGGGGGGGGGGTGATGCTGATTCACACACATCCCAGTGCCCTCATCACAGCGCTATTGGTTATAATGAGGAGTGGCTCTCTTCCCTAGAAAGGGCTGATTTGGCTCAGGTGCCTAACTCCAGGAGGGAGTTCACATCTGTGAATCCTGATCAGAGACAGGTGTCTCCTTCTGGTCTGTTGGTTAGTTCCCTAAGACCCGTGGGGGATCTGGGTCCTTAGCCCCACCCCTTCCTTAGCATTTCATTCCTGGCTAGCTTAGGTGGCTCCCTGCTCAGCTTTTTGACATCCCTTTCTTAGCATCTCACTCTCCCCAGACAATGCATAGGGAGCCTGTGTCTAACTCAGGCCTGTTAATTCCATGCATCAGCGCACCTAGGAGTTAGGCATTGCCACGATGAGCATTGCAACACCTAAATCCCCTTTGTGACTCTAGCCCAAGCGCATATCTGGCTATGGAGTAAGGTCAGCCCTCACCAGAGGAACAGGATTTTCCCAACACACAGGATTAAGCTCTGACATTTAGTTTGAGTACAAATATTGGCCCTAAGACCTAACTTCATATTTATTTATCTAACGACAAGTGAAATAACTGACAAAGCAATAGGCCACTGAGTGATTTACAATAATGCAGCCTGAAATCCAGACAGCCCAAACCTCACTTATCCCCCATTAATTGGTCACATTTTGTCATTCCCATAGAGGTTTTTCATCAAACAATACTAACTTGCCTACTAATATAGCTAACATTTTTTAAACACCAAAAAAACTCAGTAGCACATGACAAAATATATGCCCTTTTAAATTAGTTTATTTTAATGTCTCTTTATTTCCCAACCATCTTATGTCCAGTTTAGTCCATGACTGGTTTTCAATTTTTAGAAGTGTCTGGAAAAATGAAGTTTGTTTTATTATATTGTTTAAATCTCATTTTTACATGTAACATAGTTCATCTTGGACACACCTGCAGAGATCAGAGGAGGCATCATTGCTTCAGAAATACAATTTGTGACACCTTACAGGGAGAGTCATTGTGTTCTCTGATGTAGTTTTATATCTAGAAGATAACATGTTGTCTGTTTCTTTTATGGTTGGTGAAAGTCATATAAGGGAGAAACTTCACATGTATAGTAGGACTTGCTCAGTATGCAGTGGGGCACATAATGCTCCTCCCCCACACAGGAAGTCTATGTGGGCAGGAGGAGAGAATGAGGGGCAAAAGAAGGATGAGAATAAGAGAGAAGAGGGGGCATCAAAGAGAGGAAAGGGATGTGACAGGACAAAAGAAAGAAGGTAAGGACAAAAAAAGAGAAACCGTGGATGTAGCAAGAAAGAGAGGAGATGGAGAATGGTGTGAGGGGGACAGGGGCAGGCGGAAGTGAACATAGTAGAGAGACCACCTAGAAGTGAGAAAGGAGGGTAGGAGGAGGAGCATCGCATCACCTCTCCAAATTTACAACAACAAGTAAGACAAAAAGTTGTTCCATAACATTTGACAGTAACATGCCGTCAAACTAGGTATGTTTTTAACATTGGCCCACAGGAAGGTCCCTGACACACCCAGACTTGTGGCTTACAAAAGCAAATTGAGCCTCTTGCTATGAGATCTCTCTTTCCTCTCTCCAGAGCCCTTAGCCTCCCATCCATTTCTAACACTGCAGTAATGACTATCTAGTGCTACCTGCCAGGGCTATGCAGCTGAACCCTCATGAGGGCCTATGCACCTTCCATTCTTCCCCCTCACGTGAGGCCACTGTACATTTATAAGAGTTGTGTGTGGTTCTTTTCAAGTCTACTACTTCACCATTGCTGATGAGACCACAGGTTTCTCATGATTACTTTTATGTCATCTCGAGTACCTGATATTTCTATAACCTGAAAAATAATATTACCTCTCTTGACTCGAGCAGTTAACCAATATATGGGGTCCTACAGGTTGTTTCTCTGAGGAGGAGAAGTTGATGCTGGAGTCAGGTATTTCTTTGATACAACCCTGTTTATTTACAAAGAATGTACATTGAACAAAGCAGGAATCAAACATCAGGAGATAGTCTCTTTGCTCATAATTCCAAGCCTCTTTCAGACCGGCACTCTACCCCAAAAGGGCTCCCTCACTAGGGTTTTTCTCAGGCCTACACTCCCAGTAGTTGTCCTGCTGTCTCCTTGGCTTTCTGCTGCTTCTCTGTTAACTTCTCTGGTGCTTCTCTTCTCACACACAGCTCCACCATTCTGCCCACAGTGAAACCCCTCTCCCCACATAGCTCAGACATGGCCTGTAGTTTGGGTAGTAGCTCTTATTGTTTCAGTTCTCCCATTCCATAAATGAACTTAATGGTTTTGTATATTTTGCATAGATGAAGGGTGGCTGTTTCATCCACCAGCTTTAAGGAGGTTTCACTCAACTCCTGGGAGAGCAATAACATCGGTAGGAGTGTTAAGTGTGCTGCTACTGTGTGCAGCAAAAATCTTTGAATTCATAGATGGAACAGAAACCACAGAGGACCGATGATATCACACCCACAAATTATGAGAATGTTCAAATTTTTTGTGGTCTGTTTGAATCTTCTTTGGGGCAGAGGGGAACCCTGTCTGGGAAACAGCTTGCAGAGAGATGGGGAAATGGTCAGTAGGAATGGAGTGAGAGGAGATCTATGATAAAACCCCCAAGCATTTACACCTGTGAAGAGCAAGTCTATAACACCATTCTGGGTTTCTATGACACCACACAAGCTCCCTGAACTCAGATCAGAAAAAAATCTTGAACACCATTATTAGCTCTTTAATGCTCATACACTCAATTTATTCTACATATGGGCCAATCATTTCTATCAACAAAGCTTCTTACAAATGTAGGTCTCACCCCTATAACTGGTAGCCTACAACCTTCATAAAACCCAATGGACTTCAGTGGGCCACTGTGCAGGCACAATTGTCTGTGCACATGCCGTCAATTGCAGGATGAGAATTTTATGTCTTAAGCCAGCAAACACTTGTGCTCATGCTTAACTTTCCTCAAGTCAGTTGAGCTGCCCACGTGAGTAAATGTAACCACATGCAAAATAAATACATAAATAATAAGAGATAGCTCTTAAGTAAGAATTTCCAGGACTGGAGCCTTATGCATGGCTGCTGTCCAGGGATAAACCCTTCTTAGAAGAGCTAAAGGGCTTGAATCCCTCCACTCTGAAGTGGAAATGAGAACATATCCATTCATCACATCAGTGAGCAAGATTGCCCATTCCAGACTCAGTCTGGGCTGTAAACCGGGCATGTAATTCTTCAGTCATGTTGAAGTATGAATGAAGATCCTGAATGGATTTTTTCCCCTCAATGTTTCCCTCTCTTTAAAAAAACGTAATTCAAGGAAAATGAATTACATATTTTACACACTATCAAATGACAATTACTGCTATAAAACATAACAGGAATCAGATCTGCCCAAATGGGGGGAAATAGAAGACCTAACAGACACAGACAGTCTGTAAGAGTCTCTCTGATTGGTGACAATGGGCAGGCACTTCTCTATGAGCCTAGTGCTTTCACCAGAGGAAAAACAAATCTGAGCAGAAAAGAAGGGCTTGCGGGATGGGAGTTGTTTCCAGGCATGTATTAAACCGTTGTTGTTTTTTTAAAAATTACAATGTTATTTATATGTTAATTTGAGGGACTTTTTATGGACCCTTCCTTCTTCTGTAGAGGAGGCACTAGCAGGGAGGAAAGCCCTGATCCTGCAGTCAGGTGTAAGCCCTGTGGCCAATAGGATATGGTACTCTGTGGACACTAGGGTCTATATGTGTGGGTTCACGTGCAGAATTCGGTAGACGTTTATGCACATGCTTAACTTCTATTCACCTGCTTAAAGTTAAGCATGTGCATGCATGTTTGCAAGATCATTCTGTCAGTAGCCAGGAAGAAGAATATAAACATTCTTTGTTTAAAACTTTAAAGCTGACAGGAGATTTATACAAAATAAGGGATTATCATTAGCCTGTTGAAGGAATTACCTAACAGATAATCAGGATAAATAGCAGCCTGATGTTTACTACTAGACCCGGGCTTCTCACTACTCGTATCGCTCCCGGAACTGCCTATGCAAGACAAGACATCCTTGTTTTTTCAAATCAGCCTTCTTTATAGACAACCCATTATCCGCCACCCACCCAAGAGTAGTAAAGCCTTCTTCTTCATTCATTCATTTAGAAGCAAGCTACATGTGATGCAAGAACTAGAACTGTTCACATTTTTCATGCAAACCTATTTTTGGAAAAATGACAGAATGGCTTTTTCATCAAAATGGAAATTTCCATGGGAAATATTTATAGTTTAAAAAAAATTCAGGTTTTTGTAAAAAAAGAAAATTTAATCAAGACAATTCCAACAAAAATGAAATCTTATTGTCATCATTTTTTTTTTTTGTGGGAACAAAAACCATTTCCTGACCAACTCTAACAACTCTCATCATATTTCAATACAAAGAATATTTCTTAAAACCACATTCATCAATTTTCTCAGTCACATACTAGTATTCCTGAAACAAAATGTCTTACCCCAGCCCCCCTAGGGAACTACATTTTGCAGAACACCATGGCCTCGATTCACAAAGGAACTTAGGCATGCAACACTCAGTATCACTATGCTGAATGTTTAGGCTCTTAGAAAATCAGTGGAATTCACAAAGCCTACGATAGGTGCCTACACGCCCTATACAATGAATGGGGAGAGAGAGCGGCCTAAAAATGGGATTCACAAAAGCCAGCACACGAGGTGGCTCTTCACCTTAGGTATCCAATAGGTGATGCCAAGGCAAGCAGGGTGCCCTAAGCTCAGAGAGTTCGGCACCTAAGTCAAGGCTGGAGGGAGGCACCTCCCTCTTCTTGGGAGTCTCAGCTGCAAACACTCTCTTGGCCTATGCCTATTGTTGTTAATCCTCTCACATAACTTTTAGCCTAGTGCTTAGAGTACTCATTCGGGATGTGAGAGATCCCCAGTTCACCTCCACCCTCCACCTCAGGAAGAGATGAGATTTGAACAGGGATCTAATACCTCTCACTTGAGTGCCCTAACCATTGGGATATAGAATGGGGCAAGAGGCTCCCTTCATCTCTCCTGTTGAAACCATTCCACTGTGGATAAATAGTGAGAACCCTTAAGCTAGCCAATGGGAAATGCTGACCAGAGGGGTGTGTGCTAAGCCCCACCCCTCTTTGAGTTCAGCACCTAAGTCCAGGCTGCAAAGAGGCACCTATTTCTGCTAGCGAGTCATGAATTGGGGGGAACATAAGTATTTGGTTCCCTCCCCTAAATCATGTTTGGGGCTCAAAACAATACAGCTGGGGGAAGACTCCCCCTTATAACCTGTTACCTAGTGCAGGGGTTCTCAAACGTCATTGCACCATGATCCCCTTGTGACAACAAAAATTACTACACAACCCCAAGAGCGGGGACTGAAGCCTGAGCCCGTCCGAGCTGCGCAGCCCCTTGTGTAGGGGAACAAAAACCAAAGCCCAAGGGCTTCAGCTGTAGGTGGGGGGCTTTGGCCTCAGCCTTGGGTGGTGGGGCTTAGGCTTCGGCCCCGGGAGGTGGGGCTCAGACTTCGGTCCTGGGCCCCAGCAAGTCTATCGCCAGCCCTGGCGACTTCATTAAAACGGGGTCGTGATCCACTTTGGGGTCCCAATGTAGAATTTGAGAACCCCTGGCTTAGTGGATAGGGTACTCACCTAGGATGTAGGAGATGCCTAGCTCAATTTCCCCCTCCTCCTCCTCCCGTGGGGAAAAAGGGATTTGAATGGGGATGAATCAACTAACTCTGGACTACAGAGTCATTCTAATTCTAGCCCACTTAATATTTAAATAAACAATTATTTTATTAAAAATGGAACATCTTCAACAAGAAAAATGGAGGGAGACCCATATCAGAATATTCTGTAGTCTAGTGGTAATTCCCCCTAGGCATGCCTACCAGATCAGGCTCCAGGATGCAATCTATGCGGCCAAATGCTTATCTTCCCCCAGTTTATGAATAGCTCTGGGGCTTAGGCAGGAGACAGGCATTTGAGTGCCTAGAGCAAGGCCGCAGTGTGCCTGCTCAGGTGAGAGATAGGCACCTGTGAACATGCCCAGAAGCAAAAACCTAGATGCTGACTGACTTTAGGTGCCTACCTACAAGGTTAGGCAGCAGCCTAGCAGGAGGTTTGTGAATCTCAGTGATGTCTAAAAACGGAATCTAAGTGCCTTTGTGGATTGCCCCTAAAGCTACTAGTTGAGATTCCCATGGCTTACAGCCACCATGCACGGGGATGGGGGGTTCATGTTTTCTAGCACTTGGACAAGGATTTAAAAGGGATCAGTTCTTGCCACATGCAAAGGTGGCCTTGTGTACATGAGTTAGTTTATCACCTTGTTTTATTATTGCTCTCCTTCACAAGAGCTGGCTTTTTAAGTTGTCTGAAGTTGTAATTAAAAAATGACAAGTGGGCAAGAAATTGACTTCAAGGCAACTCATTCATGAATCCATTTTAGCTGAAACAAGACAAGAATGGCTTATAGTGATTTTACAAATCTAGTTCATGAGGGCTGTTTCAACCATGGGGACTGTGCTATTTTTAATTAGCAAATTTGAGTCTTACTCCACTTATGTTAGCATTGGTATTGATGGAGCTAGGTAGACAGTCCAATGAGGGCAGGCTCTCGATTTTACAAGGCCTTATGTTTGTGTGTATGTGTTTTTTTTTTTTTTTAAAGACTCACTACCTCATGCCACCAATGTCTGGGTCCCCATCTCCTTTGCATAGGCACCAGCACCCTAGCTGCCTCCTCCATTCCCTTTGTATATTTGAGCCTTCACAGCTTGTGGTAACCATCCCTTGGATACCCATGAGTCCAAACCAATGTGCTCCATTTAAAAGTAAAAACGTTGGCTGCTTCTGTCAGCCCCACAAACTCAATCTGGATTAATAGTCAAGCTGTGTTTTTTTCTCCCCCCTTGCCTGTTCATGACTAGTAGGAAAGGTTCTGCAGGCAGAATTAGCCCCTTAGCCAGCTCTGCAACTCCCATTTGCCTTTAGTGGGTTTGCACAAGTGGAGCTAATGGAAATTGGTAAGATATTCTGTTGATGATGTGCAAAGAGGAATCAGATCCATCTCTGTCACTCTTTGCTGTGCTGGCTTCACAAGGGTTTACAGGAGAAAAAAGCATTTAAAAACTTCTGATTGTAACTAAAGTAAGCAGTTTCTGAAGACACACAGAGAGCAGATCTGTTAACAGAGAAGCCAGCACTTTGACTCAGTCACTCTTTAGACTAGAACTGCATTTGAAGCACTATACAAATTATAATCTTTACTGCTCAAGCTATATTGGAGTCTTTCCTCAGCCTGTTCAGCCTTCCTGGAGTGCCAAACAGAAATGCACTCTGAAGTGCACTACAGACTACTGCTTCTGTATGGTTTGCCTCTATTTCTGTCAGCTGCCGATTGCCACACCTGATTCTTTAAATCAGCTCCAGCTATGCTGTCCCAGACATAATGGTAGGGAGCTGCTGACTGCATCACAGATCAAAATATTTTCTAGATCATATTGGAGAGACAGCTTTGCCATATCTCTGTCTGAGCAGATAAAATCATTACTCACCAGTGATAGTCTTCTCTTGGGGCCTCCTATGACAAAGACAGACAGCATTGAGGCATCCCCTACCAGGAAGCAAGGAGACATGAGTTGTCAATCCAGGATCACATATACACCCCAGTTCTCCCAATTCCTTCTAGTTACACTTCTAGAGCAAGCAAGTGTGTAAGTACTAGAAATGCTATTGTCACGCTATCTGGAGTGACTCAGGAGCAAGAGTATCAACCTCGGCGCGGACTGTTAAGAAGCAGGGCAATGACCTTAAACTGTTGGTATGTTCTATAATGAGATTTCACCAACCCAGGCATAAATGTGAACTCCCAAAGCACTATAACAGTCTTACCATGGAGCCACAGACAATCCCCCTTGGGCATTCTTGTCTATCTTGCCACACAGGCAAGCTTGGCTATGTGATATGGTCCCTTACACCAAAAATTACAACAATATTCAGGTCACTCCCAGTCCCAAAGGATCATCACTTACCCCTGGTCAATTGTATCTCAGATCTCAAACCAAAGACAACTCCTGTAGCTAGTCCTGTAATAAACTAAAGATTTTATTAACTAAGAAAAGAAATTAGTTCTTTACAAGATTAAAGAAGGTAATACACACACACACAAATAAGTATCATTCCTAACTTTCAAAAGATAATAGAAACTTATATCATAAACAGACTCAATATGTCCTTTGGGGCTACCCCAGCCAAAACAGCTGGGGGTCTTTTGCTTATGCTTGGTAATTCTTGCCCCTTTACAGTCCAAGCAGCAAAGAGAACCAAGTTTCTCCTTGTCAGGGATTTTTATTCTCTTCACCTCAGAGCCCAAACTGATGGGATGAGTTCATGTGCAGATCTTCCCTTAGATAGAATGAGGAATGCAATCAACAAGGTCTCTGTCCTTTGATGCCACACAATGGCTCCTTTGTTTCCAATGGGCTTTTTTTCTTTTTTTCTTTTTGTGCAGGACAAGTACTTTACTTTAATTAATGCTTTTTTCCTGTTTGGTGAGTTACACAATTAGAGGTTTACAATGCAATCGTTTGCTATCACTCTATAACATGGTATACAGATAAGTGAGACTAATGCACGAAGCATCTTGCAACACATTCATAAGGTCTAAACACTAAACACATTCTTATCAATTTAACATCTATTTTAACACAGGTAAGCCAGATTGTTTTTCAGCTATGCATTTGTCAATGTTCAGTGAGGCCTGGGGCCTTGGCATGAGCTGACACCTGGTCTGCCAGCATCACAGATATCAAGAGGAATCTTCACATGGGAAGAAGAGAGGGATTTAAGACGGGTTTTTTTTTAATACAACTATTACAGTAGCACTTAGGACCCCAAGCCCCCATTGTGTTAGGCACTGCAGAAACATAGAACAAAGACGGTTTCTTTCCCAAAAAGCTTGCAATCTATGCAAAGTAGCATTTAGGGTGCAGGAGCGAGTGACTTGAAAGAACACTCAAGTGTCATTTGTGCTCCATAATTCACATGCATAGGCTAGAAAGGTTGCTAGAGTGTGGGATAGAATGACATTTAAATAGGAACAACCTGACAATCTTGGACGGAAGAAAAACAGATTTTCCCATCACCCCTTGCAGAAGATTTACTGCCTGGGATCCCTAACCAATAATGGTAAAAACAACCCCAACATGCATAACAGCAGCAGCTATATTTTGCTATGGAAGGTCTATGAAGGGCTAAACGGAAGGGCTAAACGGTGAAATAAACAATTACCTGGGCAAAGCACCAGTGTGTTCCTCATGTTTGAAGTAGCACTCAAATTATGTTGGTAAAATCAGTATAATCTATCCTTGGTTTGTCTCAGCTACAATGGATTCATGAATATGTTGCTTCAAAACCAATTTGATGTAAGATTGTCCAATTTTGTAAATCTAAAGGCAATGCATTGAGCCCAATAAATTGAGCATTGCATAAATAACTGCCGATGGATACACATTGGATATTGGTATTGTTTAGAGAAGTTATTGAGAACTGGAAAAGGTTCCTGTGAGTCAGGAAAATTGCTGACATCATCATTTTATATAAATGTGTATGACCTGGCAAAACTAGATTAACACAAAACGCATTGTGTAAAATCAGTGTAGCTTCATTAGAGCCTGCAAAATAAACAAAAAGCTTTTGTCCTTTTGTAGAAATACGGGCTATGTGAAAGGTAAAACTCATGCAGTTGGTGGAAGTATGCTGATTTACACCAGATGAGGACCTGGTTCTGAATGGTATCGCATATTACAACATGTGCCAGCCCTTTTGAGAATGTGCCTGACTCAGGGTGTATTACCAGTTAGGACAATGTGCTAGAATGCAGCTGTTTGGTGAAGGAATGATGGGTTTACCAAGCATGAGGTGCATGCTGTACAACAGAATGAATAAGAATGTTGGGTTCATATGTAATTCATCTGGTTGATGGGGTTTTATTAGTTTGTAAGCTATGGAGGAGTTCAGTGACCTGTGCTCCTAATCAGAGGTGATTCCTACCACCAGAGCTTCTTAAAACAAAAACAAACAAAAGAAAAAAATCAGAAAAGGTCTTGCTATGTGAACGTAAATAATACTTAATCCTACATCAGATTGGGTTACTCGGAGCTCTCTGTTTCTAGGTGATGACTATCTCGGGAAAAGTACTGTATAAGTTCAAAGTTTAAATATTCATTATCTTTATTTTCTTAAGTACCATTCTGGCTATGGAAGTATGGCAGGCACTTAACGTCAGTCAAACTCATAGACTCAGTAGTTGTAGCTATTCTGTGGTTAAGGCTGAACGTGACAGCTTCCCATTATATACAGGATTTTTACTACCATTCCATTGCTTCCTGAAAAGAAACCAAAAATTTATATGCTGCATCTTAATCTCAGTGTAGAGTGTTTCTTGGGAAGTTTGGTTAAAATCAGACAATGTGCGGTATGGTGGTGATATGCACCACACTGAAGTAAGCTTTTTCCCAAAAAGCATTTTCCTTTATGACTGCCTGGTCCATGCTAATTCTTCCTAGTGCAAAGATGCACTCTTATAGGACATTTTTCCCTTTTAGGCAGGCCTTTCTTGGCAAAAACTAATAGCTGCTGCTCTAGAGTTGCTATTGTGCAATTCGGCCAGAGAAAGGTGGAATACTTTATGTTAATTTTAAACAGTGAGAATTACCTAGATATAATATTTTAAATGCTTGAAAATGTTTCTATTGGTTGACTTCCTTTCCCCCCTTTCATTTCTGCCCAGTGTGTGTTGTCCCCATATTCCACCCAGGTATAAATCCACCCACACCACATGACCACCTGTGGACTTGCTAAAGTCTGCAGGAGGGAATCCCTATCTTGTTGGACCTCATACGAACTCAGAGGAGGGAGTCCTTCTTATGGATATTGTAGTGGGGAAAGCACCCCGCTCCGGAGAGAAAGGGGTTAAAACCAGCTCTGGCAAAGGGCTGCCCTGAGGAGCCAATCAGGCCAAGGCAGATAGCAGCCAATCCAGGCCTGGTGGGGCTGGTATAAAAAGGGCTGTGAGGTAGGCCCAGGCTCCCTGGGAGCCCAGGGCAGGGCTGGCTCCTGGGTTTTGGCTGCCCCAGGCAGCCAAAAAAAAAAAAAAAAAAAAAAAAGTTGCGATCGCAATCTGCGGCGGCAATTCGGCGGGAGGTCCTTCGCTCCGAGACGGAGTGAGGGACCATCTGCCGAATTGCCGCCAAATACCTGGACGTGCTGCCCCTCTCCGGAGCAGCCGCCCCAAGCACCTGCTTGACAAGCTGGTTCCTGGAGCCGGCCCAGGCACAGCGTACCTTCAACAGAGTAGTGCAGGGGCAGGGGCAGGGGCAGGCTGAGTTGGGGAGCTCAGGCCTGGTGACCTCCCAGGCTGAGGCCTAAGGAGGTACTGGGGCTGCAGGGAAAGGAAGCAGGTCCAACCCCCAGCCAATGATGAGTGGCCACTTCAGACTGCAGTCTGCCCCTGGGGGATGGGGCTAGATGAAGACTGGCAGGGGATCACTGAGGTGAGGTGGGCTCAAGGGAGTAGGGCTCCCTGTGTGAGGGGCAGCACCCCAAGGTCAGGAGTACTGTATTCCAGGAGGGACGTGGGCCCTACACGTGGTGGAGATAAAGGGACTGCAGAAGGGCAGGTAAGGGCAGGGAGAAACTAGCCAGAGGAGGGCACTCCTGAGCTCGATAAGCTAATTCCTGGACTGAGCAGCAGGAGGCGCTGTGGCAGTGAGTCAGTAGCCTTGCTACAGATATATATTCCCCAATACATGTAAATTTCTAAGGCTGATTCAAAAACTAGTAAATCTTATGCCCACCCACAAATAATTCATTAAAAATATTGTTAAGGCTGAAAGTGGATATCAATGGATTACTGTTTTTTTTCCCCTGAAAAAAAAATTACTTTCTGTACAAAAATTCTTCAACTCTAAAAATCTCAAAGGTTAGGAAGTCTAGAAGGAACTTGACCCACCTAGTTCTTCATTCCCATTTAATCCTTCACCATCATCTCACTTGATTTACATTACACAGCTCATTTTGCACCCTACAATTAAAAAAATGCAAGTAATGGTCAAAGTAACAAATTACTTTGTTGGGCCAGGCATCCTTTGGCAGTGTAACAAAACTACACACATAGGGTACTCACTGTAAGAACATTACTGCAGCACTTAATGTTCCAATAACCCCCATTTATCAAGCTATATTTACTAAGCTGGGATAATAATGACCACATAAAGTATGTAATACCTATGGCCTGATCCACAAAGGTACTGAGGTGCCTAAACCCAGATTTAGGCACCTAAATCCAAGTTTGGGCTTCATTGTAATCCATGAAACTCCTGCAGATCCTGGCAGACACCTATACTCACTTGGTGTCTACAGTGACAGATTAGACACTGGGCCAACAGGACCTGTGCCTGGGGGCCCCTGAAAAAATGGGCACCCTGACCTCGCTCCTCAGCACGAGTGCCAAGCGGGTGGGGGAAAGCCCACGTGCCCTGACCCTGCTCCCTGGCAGGAGTGCCAGGCGGAGACTGCAGGCAGAAGGTGTGAGGAGGGGCCCCCACTTGCTCTGGCCCAGGGCCCCACAAACCTGTAATCCATCTATGGGTGCCTTCATTTTCAGGGTAAAAGTTCCTTCACCACCTAAGGTCTTGTCTACATGGTGCAGCAATGTGCACTAGAAGAATATGAATTATAATGTGCACCAATATGAAATGCACTATCAAGTCTGAGTAGACCCTGCTAAACTAAAAGCTCCCCACAGTGTGTTAATATCAATACATTGGTGTGCATTAGAATTCACATCCCTGTACCATGTAGGTAAGTCCCAAGTTTCTGCTCCTGTGCCAGCCCACCCCCAGGAACTCAATAAGTGCATGCTCTGGTGTTTAGCTGCCTATATCCTTCGAAAGCCCAGAGCAATCTGTGAACTGGGAGATGAATGCGTTCGAGGCCCAATCTGGTAGGTTTGCTCAGAGGCTGCTGATCAGATCTGGTCCCATTCAAAATATAGCTGAAGGAGGAGCTGCTGCTGCCCATCTTATAACTTTTAGCCCAGTGATTAGAGCATTTACCCAGGATGTGGGAGACCCAGGTTGAATTCTCCCATCTCTACCGGAGGGGGAGAAAGGATTTGAGCAGGAAGTCTCCATGAGGGGGTGTTCACTCCACACCAATACTGAAAGGGTTAATGAAGCTCAGAGAGGACCAATTAGTGTGATAGATCTCACATGAGAGGATTAGGCAGGAAGAGCAACCCCTGATTGGAGGATGAAGCTCACCTGAGCAGGTATGGGCTGGGCTAGTATAACACCAGGAAGCTGCCACAAGAAAGAGCTGTAGTGAGCATGTCTGTAGCCCATTTCTCTGTGTGTTAGAGAGGGAAGGCAGGCTCACAGGAAAAGAGTAGGACCCTTAGAGCTTAGCCCTGAGGAAGGGGTGTACCCTGAAGAGAAAAGGATGGAGAAGAGATCCTGTGAGTAGGAAGCAGGCTGGGGAGTGAGCGGAGAGAGAGAGCAGATACATGCTTGAACATTGGATTAAAAGTTATAAGGTGGGTGGCACTACCTCCTCCACTGACCATTTTATGTGAAGCGACCCGGGCACCTAACTCATTCCTACAAGAAACTACCTAGGTGCCTAAGCTGCTTGATTCTGGGAAAGAGGTTCCCATTTGTGGATTGCTCAGTAGAGATAGGGACCTCCCTGCAGCTGGGAACTCTGAGGGAGGAGTGGGGCTGAGCACACCCCTCCCCCACTCCCCCGGTTGGTATCTTCCATGGGCTAGTTTAGGCAGCTCCCCACCTAGCATGCTGGCTTTTGTGCAATCCTTTCTAAGATGCCTATTTCTCCTCATCCAGTGCATAGAGACCCTAGGTGCCTAAGTCACCCTGTGTGGATTGCAGTGTTACTTCTGTGATTTTTCTAGGTACCTAAAGGTTAGTCTCTGACGCTCCCTGTTGCAATGCCTTTTTTGTGGGTCTACAGCTGTACTGTTAATGACCATTTCTCCCCAAAAGTCTTGTGTCATCAGAAATACTTCAACACTTCAATTACTGCGTGGAAAAAATAAATTAGGGTCATGTTAATAATGAGGGAAAAATCACAAGCACCCTGAGACAAGATGGATTGTCTCTACAGATCATGGGAGCTGGGCTGTAAGGCATTGTTCAGTCAGCATGATGACTTTGCAAGAAATATTAGCACCTGAGTTCACTATTAAATACATTCATGCAGAATGATCTGCACTCAGCTAGTTCTCATCCAAATGACACCCCTGGCCCATTTTTCTCTCCCAATCTGAACCCATTTTTCTATTTCTCTTTTTATCTTCATTACTGCTCCCTTTTCTCATGGAAATTCACTGTTCCACTCAGAACCCCCCAGGTCCCCCTGCATCATCGCTGTGGATTTTACTGTGATAAAAACTGCAGCAACATATCTCCAGCAAGCAGTACTTTAGGAGTGACCTGGAAGGGGGCTTCTACTACACAACACTGTCTCAGAGTCCTTCGGATTGAGGTCTTCATGAAGACAGAGTTCCATCCTTGGGCTATAGGCAATGAAAGGCTATGCCCCCTACTCCTTGTCCAAAAACACGAACTTCTCCTACAAATGAAAAGCAAGTCAAGAACTCTGAGTTAAAATCATAGTTTTTCTCACTAGCATTCCCCACCGATATCATCAAGCTGTCTAGAATGTCTCACAACTGTGAGTGCCAATTTCAGGAGAGACTGTTAGAAATCAGGACACAGACGCCAAACTGGCTGTGAGTTCTGTACTTAAATTTCTTCAACCAAGTAACAAGTGCGATCTCAGGCACTACTACAACCTTAACATGGAGTAACAGACAGGCCCCTTTGGCACTCCAGTCTATCTTGCCACCAAGGCAAGTTCACCTTTGTGACAAATGGTTCTTTACATCAAAAATCATAAGAACATTCAGGTTACTCCCAGTCCCACAGGACCAGGCAATTGCATCCTAGATCTCTCACCAAAGGCAATACTTGTTAATCCTGTAATTAACTAAAGATTTATTAACTCAGAAAAGAAATAAGTGTTGCTTACAAAGTTAAGGCAGGTAAGCATATGCACACAAATGAGTCAGTCTTAGGTTTCAAAGATGATAGAAGCTGCCGTAATATGCAGGCTTAATATATCCTTTAAGGCTAACCAAAGCTACAAAGCTGGGGATCTCTTGCTTATGTTTAGAAGTCTGACTCTCTCCCTGAAGTCCAAGGAACATAGGCATAATTTCTTCTTGACAAGGATTTTTATTCCCTATCCCCAGAGTTCAAGCTGTGATGCAACAAGTATTTGTGTGTATCTTCTCTTCGTGGGTGTTGGGGGCAGGGACAATCAACCAAGTCTTTTGTCCACTGATGTTTTACAGCGGTTAGTCTGGTGTCTATGGGCTTCCTTTTGTTGGGCAGGAGATGACACCTCTTGTGGTAAACTAGTATCTCACACTTGGTATAATGCAGGGGTCGGCAACATTCGGCACATGGCTCGCCAAGGTAAGCACCCTGGCAGGCCTGGCCAATTTTATTTACCTGCTGACGCGGCAGGTTCGGCCGATCATGGCCCCCAGTGGCCGCAGTTCGCCATCCCGGGTCAATGGGGGCAATGAGAAGCAGCGCGGGCAAGCGATGTGCTGGACGCAGCATCTCGCTGCCCCCATTGGCCCGGGACGGTGAACCGCGGCCAGTGGGGGCCACGATCGGCTGAACATGCCGCGTCAGCAGGTAAATAAAACTGGCCCGGCCCGCCAGGGTGCTTACCCTGGCGAGCCATGTTCTGAATGTTGCCGACCCCTGGTATAATGCTTCTCGCCTGACTCTGAGGGTTTAGAGTTTGACCAAACATTTTTATAGTTACAGAACAAACACTTAAATATTACCTTAGAGCATGTGACACGGATATTATAAGTAAGATCAATACATGCAGCAACTCAGAAGCATTTCATAAAGTCTAAATACTAAACACACTTTTATAAGCCTAATACCTATTTTAACTATACTAACACACAGGCAAGCCAGACTGGTTTCCAACTTTGCATTTGTCCATGTTCAGTGAGGCCTAGGGGCCTTGGTATGAGCTGGCACCAGGTCTGCCAGTGTCACAGATGTGTTTGCTGGAATGGGATAACTTGGTGCAAAAATATAGAGGTGAAATCTTGAGCTGTCTGAGTAGGTATCCCACATTGCTCAACACCATTTAAAAATTAGCTATACTTACTAGACATATTCTTATAAAGACATTTTGGTAGGGGTAGCAACTTATTTTAAAGGGACAAATATGTAACTATATGAGAATACAGTACCACTAGAGACAGACATTTTTCAGATGAATAATTTATTTGCCAAAATCTGCAGTTTTGGATTGACTGAAACAATCCACTGACTTGACTCAAATCTGCTGAATAATTGTGGAAAAAACATATTTTCAGGCTAGATTCACAAAAGGATTTACACCCATTCACAAAACAGGAGGAGGGGATGGTATAGGTGATTTGCCAAAAATTAAAAAAAAAAGAAAAAATTCAGGTTGAATTGTTTTTTATTTTTTTGGGAACTGCCAGTGAACCAAAAGTCAGTCAGTCTTCCAGCTCTAATCATTACTCAATTATTTAAACTACAACCTTACCACAGTCTAAAAGTGGCAATGTATGTGGTAATTAGTTACTCTTTGAATGATCAGATAATTTGGAATATTATTACAGAATAATTTTCAAGAGCATCTAATTACTGTGGGGTCTAATCCTGCTAGCATTTTGCATGCAGAACTCCTGTAGAAGTTTGACACCTTGGAATACAGATTGATTTTTGGAACTGGGATCATATAATGTTTATACATTGGTTACATGATTATATGCACGCTTTAGGAATAAAAACATAGCACTTTATTTTAAACAAAAATGATTTAATTATTGATCCATAATATTTGCATCAATGTTCTAAAGAAAGTGTAGGATAACTTAAGGTTTGGACTGTTTGACTAATAGCAAAAATAAAAGGTGGACATTTAATAACATTAAAAACTTTCTTTTCCTGGGAATTTTAAAGTTTTGAACTATTTCACCTCGCTCTATTCATGTTAAATAAACTTCCAGCGAGGGAGATTTCTAAATATTAAATATTCATGAGCCCTGTGCAGCAGCATACATTTTGTCTCCATAGGTTTCAAATATGGAGATTTTTGTGGTCTTTCTGCAGCTTTCTGTAGAAAATACCCAATTATGGTCTCATGTTGATGGAATTGCTGACACGGGCACAACGGCTGAACAGCAGCTACAAAAGAGTCTTGAGATCTTTAAGTAGCAACATCCTCTAAAAAACTAAATTAGAAAAATAAGTGATCAGAATCGTATATCCCTCGGTTTTCCTGTGTGCGACAAAGTGTGAAGATACTTACAGAAAAGAACAGGCTGTAAAATAGAGATTTAAATTTGCCATCTAATTAGCCTTCATGACATAGGGTGTCTGTCAACAGTACAACATAATCCCAGATTAATAGAACTTGAGTTAGAAGACCCTGGGTTTGAGCCCCTATAAATTTGTAACCCTCGATTAGGAATTGTTGAACCCTTGGTCCCAGCCTGGGGCTCCAGCATCTACCCTGCATTAGGTGAGTCCCAGTCCAACCACCCATATCCCAGACTTCTTAGGATCCTCACAAAATGTGGCTAGCCCTTTGTTCATGCTGCAGCATGGGAAAACTTGACTGTCCACTAAACCTTGCTGTCCAGAGGACAAAACATTGATCCATGGGATTGGGGGATACTTCTAGGCAGACTTCCAGAGCACAAGTCCAATGGGGCTGCATCTATACTGCAAAGGACTATGGTTTGAACCCTCTACCCCTGTGGGATCCTAGGACCATAAGTCTTAACCTTGGGTTAGCATGATTTGTGTGTAGACAGAAGGGGGCGGGGAGGGGAGGTTAGTCTTGAGCCTGAGTTCAAACCCTGGTCTTACACTGCAGTGTAGACTTACCCAGGGATTGATCCAGAGCCCAGTGAAGTGAGTAGAAAGTCTTTCCATTGACTTCAATGGGCAATCAAGTCCATGCAGTATAGATATGTCAAATTCTGCTATTTTTATACCAGTGTAATTCTAAAGTACAACTTCACTGAAACCAGCAGATGTATGTCTCTCTTACCCTGGTATGAATGAGAACAGAATTTCTCTCTGCAGTGATATTTGAAGGGAATGGGAATTGCATGATATATACCAGAGATTGGCAACCTTCAGCATGCGGCCCACCAGGGTAATCCCCCGGCGGGCTGGCCCAGTTTGTTTACCTGTCCCATCCGCAGGTTCAGCCGATTGCCGCTCCCACTGGCCGCGGTTCACCACTCCAGGCCAATGGGAGCGGCAGGAAGTGGCGCGGGATGAGGGATGTGCTGGCCGCCACTTCCTGCCTCCCCCATTGGCCTGAGGCAGCAAACCGCGGCCAGTGGGAGATGCGATTGGCCAAACCTGTGGACGCAGCAGGTAAACAAACCAGCCCAGCCCTCCAGGGTGCTTACCCTGGTGAGCCACGTGCCAAAGGTTGCCGATCCCAGATATATACATTTGGTACTTTCCTGACATAACCTTAATTTTGCAGATATTTCAATCAGCTTTATAAATTCCCTTTAACACTAAGATGTTTGAAAATTAAAAATATATATGGTAAGCAATTAAATAACCCTAAATACTATAGTATGGCAGTACTTTGTCAGCATTACACTGCTGTAATTTGGACTCATTTGTGTTGTCTTTTAGCAAAAGTAACTGCCATAGAATAAACAATGTGTCAAAAAACTTCATTTGAGAATGCTGATATCTCTTGACAACCTTTAATCACACGTCCGCATATGATATACATATGGTTCTGTCAGGAATTTCCCTAGGTTTTTGACAGCTCTTTAGAACTATTTCTGGCTGATTCCTCTGACAAAACTGTTCTGAGGACTAGGGTATCATCTGTAATCTTACTGTCCGTTTTTAGTGTGGTATGAAAATGTTGCTTGCCTGCTCAAGGTCTGTGAGGTCTGAGTATTTTTTAATACAAGAAAGAAGGCTCCATCAGCAGCTCAACAGCTCCAGATAAGGCTAAATCAATCCATTAAGATGTGCATTTGTGAACATTCAATTATACAGCCAGAATAGAATAGGTTTACTGAAATAATTGCTAATGTAACTCTTTCCTTCTTTCCATTAAACTCAGTTTAGTTTTGAAAATTAGTGTAAGGAGAGTTTTTGTATGCATTGTGTATAGAAACAGTTGAGACCCAGCTGGCTTTTTCTTAACACAATATACACTTTTTTCAGTGCAATAATTCTAGAACCTTTAAGTTCAGAAGGCATTGGGTATCCCTGAATTAAAGTCCTACCATAACCAATCTAAAAATCTGTACCTGTGGGGGTTTTGTCTATGACCATTTCTAATCATGAGGCTATACTTTTTAACAGAAGAGCCAATTACATTTCTGTTAACATTTATAGAAACAACATGTGGCACTTGTATCTTCTGCCACTACCAAGCAAAACAATCTAGTTCTAGGGAGCATCCTATCTTCTCCTATACTAGGAGATGTAATAGTGTAGCAGGCTCCTTTAAATTTGGAAGTAGGAGGTTTTATGAGGAAATCTGAGTCTGAACCCTGACTTTCACTGACATGATATCAGCAGTCTTCTTCTTAATTCTCTTCTGTTTATAAATCATCTGGAGCATTCACAAAACATAGAAGGCCACATTCTCCACTGGTTTAAATGGGCCTTTTCTGCTGCAGATTATTTGACTCAGTTTATTCAGTAAATTAATTATTTATAGCATATTTATATAAATACAGTTTAACTAAAATGTGGATTCAAAACAATGCATGATCATTTAGTCCCCAATCCTACAGAAACTTATATGCCTAGCCTGATGCACTTTGGGTAGTTCAATGGAACTACTCAGTGTGTAATGTTGAGTATGTGCATACGTCTTTGCAGTGTCAGGGTCTTGTTGCCCACATGTAATATCTAAATAAAACTGCTTGTGCTTCCCTGCCACTTCCAATCCTTACCTAAATTATGTCAATTGTAGCTTTCTACAGTTCTACCTATTATTGCATTTTGAAGCCAGTCTCCTTGCTAGGAGCAGTTAGACTCCTATTTTGTTATCAGCTGGGTACAATTAGAGTTACATTAATCAGCTGTGTTTGTTCAACTGAGTTCAGATTTCCTTTTGATTGCTGTAGGCAGGATTTGAATTTTATCACCACAAGTCAATTCTTTAGACAAAATTTCTGACCTTAAGTAACCCAAACTGTCATACCACACTTTTCTAACAGTATAGGACCACTTTATGAATTATAGACAGGGCTTATTGTCTTTGGCTTTCTATTTCTGCTCATTTTAATGTTTGTCTTTTGTATTTTCATAGAAACTTCTGTTTTTATAAGTTTATTGTAATGGTGATTGACAGGAATTGACAGTTATTTCATAAATACTGAAATAAGCACAACTTAAAAAAAGCTAAGCACTTTTAAAGCCTCATTTATTGTTTGCATTCTACATGCAAGATAATACTACATATTATCTACATTCTAGACAATACTCACTCCTGCCATGAGTGCAGGGACTGGGCTAGATGACCTCTCAAGCTCCCTTCCAATCCTACACTTCTATGATTCGATGCATACAATGGGCTAAATTCAGAAATGTGGTGTAAGGTAGGATCCCTTAGAGACAGTAATTATCATACAACTGGTATCTGAATTGGTATAACTTGCATGCTGGGGAGATAGAAGAACGTGTAAGTTAACGTAGGATGGGAACAACCCACTTAAAGTAGCCCTACCTTATTTAAAGCTTGGCTTCTAGACATGTAACCTATATCAGCACTGATGCTCTTAGTCATCAGTGGAGTGAGGTAAGTAGTAGCTTTAAGGTGGCCTGTTAATGAACCAAATCACATCTCAATTTAGCCCCCTGAGTCTGAGGGAGCCTAAGACCTCGTTTACATGAGAGAGCTGCACCAGCTTACCTAAATGTGATTTTAAACCAATTTAGATAAACCAGTGCAAAAGGCTATCTTATGTGGGTTTAAAACATGGTTAGTTTAAGTCGATTATGAATCAGTTAAATCTAAACAAAATGAGGTGGGAGGGATTGCTCTGGCTGAACAAAATCAGTTTAAATAACTGATTTTTTTTTTAGTTAAACTAGTGCAACTTTCTTGTGTAGACAAGACCTAAGTCTCGAAGGAGTTTCCTGGGATAGCCAAGCACATGGGGGAAGGCCGTGTAGTTTATATGAAGAGGGGACTGGAGAAATTTTGTAAGCTAAATCAGTTTGGATGCCTTATAGCCTAGTTTCTGAATCTGGGCCATTGTATAACCACAAAAAATCTGTTTTCCATGCTGGTACTGAGATAAACAGAGATTATAAAGAGAAACTGACCCAGGCTATAATTTACTGCAGGGAGTACATATGCAGCAAGCATAATAGAAAGGAACCTTGCCAGTCCTTCAAAATGTATGAGCTGTTTTGTTTGTTAGTTTTTTGGTTTTAATCAAAGATGGGTATCTGTAATTATGAAAAAGTTTAACATGATGAGCTGTGTCCTCCACAGGGTGGTATTAAATGCTGCCTTTTGTTTTCTTCCACAGTAAAACCAACAGTTATTGATGTTGACATTTATGTTAACAGCATTGGCCCAGTGTCATCAATAAATATGGTAAGTGTCTTGCTAACAATGATTTTATCTGGACTGCTTGTCTTGGCATCAATACTTGCTGTTGAAAGCGGGGGGTGGGGGGGGGGAGAGAAAAATGTCACTAGGATAAGATGTTTTGATTGAAAGCAGTGAGAAATAAGTCAGCAGACATAGTTCTACTTTTTAGACATAGTTCTACTTTTGTGCCTTTCCAAGGAGAAATAAACCAACTCAGCAGTATCATGCTGAGTGCTGCCTGTCATAAAATGCTGTTATATCTTGAATGATAAAAGTATGATGTTCAGAAAGACACATATGAAACAAGCCTGTTTCCAGGAAAATGTTGCAAGTGATGCTTAAATAATATCGTTTAGGAATACAGGAAATTAAAATTAAATAGAAACATGTCTATGTAAAATTAATGTTCATCTTAAAAATAAGCCAGGTATTCGCAATATGTCCCTGTATAGAAATATATATGTAAGATTTGGCTTTAAGTGTTGAGTTAACTCTGGATCAAAATCAGTATTAACTCTATCAGTGCATTTATTTACATGAGTTTATCAGATCTCCAGTGTTGTACTATAAATCAATGAGAGAATAGTGTCCTTCATTTTTCCCCTTGAGCTTTTGGAAAAAAAGGTCATCTTTAGTTGTACTGTGTGCATGAGCCAGGGAACGCAGAACTGTCAGAAGGCATGTGAAACACTGCTCGTGTGTCTGATACCACTGGTTTATGCTGGACCTAATCTAATCATAGAAGTAAAACTCTCTTCTAGCTCACTGTTAACAGACGGTTTAACATTCAGGAAAGGGCTCAGTTTTTGCAGTGACAAATACTATAAATTGTGCTTCTTTATCTTGATGTTGACATAGTTACATAGGCTTGGATTGTTTTTGTGGCACAACTTTTGGCTTCAATTCATGGATTCCAAACACTCTCTGTTGTGTGGAAGGATGAATTTTGTCCTAATGTGGTTCAGAAATGGGGGCAGGAATTGGGGGAAAGGAGGTTTGCTAATATTTTGATCTGCTCACATCTAAAATCTCCTACTTAAATTCTTCAGGGCAGACACTTGGAATTCCATTGTGTGTGTGTTCAAAACCTAGCCAACGACCCAAATTTGATTGCGCTCTGTGTGGTGCAACTGTAATATAAATATTAAACAATAAGTGTAATTGTTCTTCTAGCTTACTGGGGAGGGAGGCTGAGTTTTGAAACCATTGTTCTGAGTTTGAATGCCAATGCCTTTTTTCAACGGCTTATTAATGTATATTTAAAAAAAAAATCCAAACACGAGACTCTGTGCAAATGGGAGATTTGGCAAGTGAAGATAGAACAAATAATCAGTACTGGGAACATCTCAGTGTCACACTCTGTGAGAGAGTGAAACATTTGGTTATATTTCTTCAGTTGAAGCACAGAATGTGAAACAATGGAGGCATCTGTGTTATTCTTAAATTGATAATTATCTTTCCTCCAACTACAATTCAGAGGAATGTGTCTACAGGAGGATCTCCTCTGCATGCATTCCTCTGGCTCACATTATTGCAGTATGTATCTTATGTGTGCCCTGCACAAGGGGAATGAGAAAAGTGAACAACTGTCTTATTAGGTTGGAAAGGTTTATTTAGTTCCTTTTCCTTGCTCTGAGCTGCTGGAGATGTAGATGTATCTTCTGTCACAAAATACTTGGATTAACAAAATTTTATACGAACTGCCCAAACTAAGGGGATGGAAAAGAAAAAACCACTTCAAGTGAGCCAGCAGTATTTGGAAGTCAATTTATGCTACAGTATAACCACACCTGGCTTACTTATGCTTTAAGCCCAAATTCCGAGTACCTCATGAAATTCTGGTGAGGAAATACATTAAGAAGTCAGTTATTTTTTAAAAAAATCCCCAAATGTGGCTGTGTAATATTTGGAGTGTGGCTGGCATGTTGATATTTATAAAGTAGGTTGTTTTCATGTAACGATACAGAGTTACAAACAACATAGCCTTGCTACATGTGGTAAGTATTCCGTCTATATAAAATACAGTAGAGTAATAAGTAAAACCACTGAAAGCTATGTTCAGTAGAGCAAGAAGATGACTGAGCTTGTATTGTGGGGTAAATAGATAAGGTTTGAGGAGAAGACCAACTCAGGAAAAGCATCATTCTTGTCGTCATGGGCACACACCTCCAGCTCTTCCCTTAGTTCTCAGCCTGACAGTGGCTTCCAGCCCTCCATCACACCGCTGTCAAGTTAGTAAATACTGAGCTACTCTGTAAAGGTAACTGCCAAACAGTTTCTTATTGGGCAAAGAAAATCAGGTTAAATTAGATTCCATCCGCCTCAGTATCTCAAGCATGAGCTCACCAACAGGTGGTGGAAAGGAGTTAACCTGCTATTGCTTTTTATTTAACCTGCACCACTCTGAGGTTAAATTGTACATTGCTCTCCTAGAGCTCAAATGCCACTTATGTGTATATCAAGTTTCATCCGTGATTTAATTCTGTAGATGAAATCTAGGGGGTAAAACCCTCTTCCTTAAATTACAAAGCAATCTGAGCAATGGGTGTTCAATTGAATATTTGAGCAAATTTTGTAGATCAAGTTTTGTTAGAAGTACATACCTTTGTCCTGCTTATGATCAAACCTTAATATAAATGCAAATTCCCTTTTCACTCACATGGAGAAAAAAATGAGGAAACAGCTGACAAAACATGACTACTACAGAGACAGTATGAAATGAATTTAATGTGAATACCTGCGTCCATGATAGGAAAGCGAATATACTCAACCCAGGGCTGGAGTCCTATTAGATATCTGAAGGGGAGGAAATATCACTGGGGATCCCCTTAAGGAATCTTCCCTGGGGGCGGAGTTTGTCCTCTGACTCTGGAGGACACCCAGAGACACACCTGGATGTGTCAGGAGGTCAGGGCCACCTGCATGGAGGCTTTGTGTCCCTAGCAGCTCAATCCCAAACCTTCATTCACTGCACTACCAATGCTTCCCCAACTGGTCCCAGGATCTCCATTAAAGGATCTGAGGATTCCCACAATGGAAGGGGCCATGGTGAAAAGGTAATACAGCTCCAGGCTGTGCTCCTTTCTTAAATCTTCATGTGGGGTGATCATCCCTCTGGCTCTACCACCATTAAAATGGGTCTGGTCCTCCTCTGCCCACAGAGCATTGATTAGAGGCTGGGGACTAAGCAAAAGAGCTCATCTACATTTCCTGCCCATAACATGAACTAATAAAGCTGAAGCTTTAGAAAATTTCTGACTGCAATCCTGCATTTTTGGAACTACTTAACTCAGTGTAGGCATGAAACCAACCAGCAAGATCCATTTTTATATATTACCTCTTTACTGTGAGTTATAAACCATCTAGGTAGGCTTGGAATGGGTAGGGATTAACTATGTAATTAGTGGTCTGATGGGTGCCCCCAAACTCCTGGGTAGTAGTTTATCTCTAGTGGAACTTGAGTAACCTATCACAATCCTATCCAGTCCTGAAAATGTTCAAGGAGTTTCTTACTGCAGGAAGTCTAAACTAGTATGATATTAAACTGGGCCAGTAGCTAACTTTCTATTTTGGGCTGCAGTTGAGTAGTCTACTGTATTTATTGCATCTGCATGTAATACAGCCAAAAAGCAGCTCCCACAACTGTCATTTAAATAGTCAGCAAGGTTGATGTATTTTGGCTGAAAACAGGCATAGTTAGGAGCCAGATACTGATTAGCCCTGAGACTTCAATGGTGGGAAGGTAGCCTTCCCTTTCTTTGTGCCCTTGCACAGGAGGAAAGCAGTATTGCACACTACTGCAGTCCTTGTGCTATCCTGACTGCAAGGTTGCTCCAGGCTAGTGCCAAGAGCAGCAGTAGCCTCCCTAAAAGAGAGATTTTGGGGGTCAGCTACGGGCCAAGTCTTTGTTTGTCTGCTAATCCCAAACTATTCTCCCATGGGTCTGTCAACATGGCTTCTATTTTATAGATACAGATGTGTGTGTAATATATAAAATATGGACCATATAAAAAGAGTGCCTCTGTTGGTGCCTGATCTTGGACCTCTGTCTCCTGCTCTTAAAATACAAAGGAAGAGGTTCCACTTGGGGGTTACTACGACTTCAAGCTGTAGTGAGTGGAGTCCTCGTAGAGTTGAGAGGACAATGACCACCTTCCTACTTGCAGCTCATTGGCCCTACAGAGGGTCCTATCAAATCTGAGTCAGTGCCATAGAGGTGACTTCCCCAATTCTATGAAGGAAGTGGGATCTGTGAGTCCAGGGCCCCTCAGCAAGAGGGATCTTTGGGATGCAATCTGGGCAGAGCTAATATTAAATAGCAGAGGAATTACCGAGCACAGTCAAAACAGAAAGAGAAGTTGAGGATAAATGGAAAAGCAATCCAATGGAGTGATGCAGAAAGTTTGTCTGAGGTGGCATTAGCTTCAAAAAAGAATTTTTCCAGCAGTAGAAGGCTTATGTAAAGTGACAGTAGTAACCAGAGCTATACAAAAGTACTTTGAAATGTAGCATCTCCACACCCATGTAAAATCTTCAGGGAGCATTTTTTTAAAAAAAGTCAATTTTATAAATAAGTCATACTGGGGAAAAAAGGAACATGAACTGTGATTGTTAAAAGATATATCAGCTGGCTGCCTAAGGAATTGCCACAAGGCATTTAATATAAAACCATATTAGAACTTTCCATGTGATTATTATATCCCTTTAACTTTATTATCCTATCTTTTTATACAGATAAGTTACAGAAACTCATCACTGGCCATTAATGATGAAATGTCATTAGAGATTCTGACTTGTGAGATGTGGTATTGATGTCTCACAGGAACTTATTCAACTTTTACTGTTATTTAAGAGCATTACTATGTCTTAATAAAAAGAATGAGTTTAGAAGACCCCCCTCCTAGTGAAGCAAGCTAACTTTCATTAACATTAGGACCATTCCTGTTAGTTTTTTAAAAAATGTTTCCTTTATGTTTGATGTTTCAAAATATAGTTTTCAAATTCCACATCACAGTTTTAGTCAGTTTTAGTGCTACATTTTCAAAATGATGCTCAGGAAATAGATGCATCTGCATCAAGTCCCATTCTTTTCAGTAACAGCATAGGGCAGGTATAGTCAATAGGCAGACCATAGGGCAAAATCCGGACCATCAGATGCTTTTGAATGGACCCTGAAATCTTTTTATTTACTTATTATTTTTTATATTCTCTGGAGTCTGGTCCTTGACTGTAGTTTGACCAAAAAATTTGGACCTTGACACAAAATAGCCTACCCCTAGCATAGAGTCATAAACTGTTTTATACATGTTAAAGCTTAAAATGGCACCACATGGCTCATTTTCTTCAGGTATGACCTAGGCTTGTGCCTGAATGAATTAGAAATGGAGAAAGTTGAAGTTGAGACATAATTCAGGAAACATACTTGAATGTATTTGTTATTCCCCAACATCTTCCTCTTCAAGAAGCTCAGTAAGACGGAAAGAAAAACAGTACTACCCTATAGGCAATTCAGTCCCTAGAAAACCAAATCAGGTCTGTATACACACAATGGACATGCCTAACTTTGTTTAGCATCTGGATGAGGTCACAGCCTGAGATGAGAAAAGACTGCAGCTCTACCTCTCTGTGGTTGTAGTACCCAAAATCTTATTTCAGTGCAGCTGCATGTAAAAAAGGTATTTGAGAATGTGAGGAACCTATAATTATGTATTCATAAAGTTATCGCTTATCCATTGGATAAATGCTCACTCATTTATTCTCATACAATTTGAAAATATAATTTATGTAGTGTTCTTTTGTGCTTTTTATCACCACCTTCTTTTTGTCCACTGTCTAGTCTGCTTCCTCATATCTTTATGTATGCTCTATTTCCTCTTTGTTCACAGTTCAGTGTTATAGAATAAAGCCAATTCTTTACACGTGTATGCCCTTTAATGTATTGATAGACTTCTTTGAACTGCAATTTCAAAGTCCCCAAATGCTCTCTTTTCTTCTCCACAGACACCCTAGGTATTTTTTTAAAGATGTCTGAAAATAGACACTTGCCTCTCAAATACTATCTATGGCTTGTAATGAAGTCTGAACTTCTAATTGCATGTTTAGTCTCTACACCTGTTTACTCAAAGTAAATATACCATTGAAGCATTTGCAACTATGGAAACATCATCTGCCCAACTTAATGTACTAAAGCAAACCTATTTTCAAATAAAATTGCAATTACGACTGTGTTCCACCCCACACCTCTACTGAGTTTTCTTTTTTTTTTAAAAAAGAACATCATTTCTTTATAGGCATCTGTCATAGTTCAGAGCAATTGCGCCTGTATTTTCTCCTCAGTGGTCCAGCCAGGGCAACTGTTCTCAGGCTTCCAGCTGCTGCCTTTCTGGATGGAGACCTGTGTGTCTCCCCCCTCAGACTGGTGTATTTCCAGGCTTCACAGTTCCCTGCCTTCACTGTTATTCCCTGCACAGACAGGTTACCCGTGGACACCTGCTTGCTTTCTCTTCAGAAATGATTAACAGGTCTAAATGCTAGTTATATGGCACCACACAGCACTTTCTGTACAACCCTCTTTTATTCTTAGGTAAAAAGCATTGCAGAGAAAACATATTAAAAGAACCTAAACATTTTAATAAGCTCAACAGAATTCACCTCGACCCTAACATGGATTCTAGCAGGCCCATTTTTTTCCAAACCTGCTCTAAGAAATGGGGCCCTCCAGGGACTACGGGTACTGTCCGTTTGCTGGATCAGGAAGAAGGTCCTGATCCAGTTTAAACCAGTCTATTTATCCCAAAATCCTTTTTGTCTGTTGGTCCTTGGAGAATCCACTTTGAATAGTATATGCAAACCTCACCAGGGGGATGGCTTCAAAGCACCTAAGCATTCCCCTCCTACTAGACAGAGTACATACAATTATGCTTGTCATTGTATTTTTAAGGCAATGTACTCCGAAGGTATTAACCTTAATTCAATAAAATTCATTTTAATTCCATAAGGTTGGTTCAGGATGTTACAGGAATCTGTCACAGCTTCTTTTAGATACAACTTCTACAGCAGAACTACTCTGTGTCAGTCATTATCCTGCAGCTTGGAGTTTCATTTTCTCTGCAGAGGTCTCCCTCCATTTCCTCCCCACACAGTAACTACTTGTGGGGAAAACTGGTGGTTGGTTGGTTTGTTTTACTTAATGAATTCAGCTCATGAAAAATGCTGGAGGGCTTGTTCTCAAATAAACTTGATGTATAGTTCATCAAATTTTCAAGCTCCTGTTCTGGTCCCCAGTCCAGCAAAACATTGTAAATCTGTGTTTAACTTTAAATGAGTAGTCCCACTGAGTTTAATGGGATGAAGATGCTAAGCATATCCTAAGTATTTTACTGGGTCTAGTGCTATTAATCTAGGGCTTGATCCAGAGCTCATGGACTTCCATGGACTGGACCCATCTCCTATCTGTCAAATCTTCTTTATCTGATTCTTTTGTTAAATGCAGAAAGTCAAATATGTATTTTCAATTTATCTTAGTTTTGTATAAATGACTTTTAATGACAATTAAAAGAAGCCCAGACTGCACAATCTCAACAGAAATGGGCACTACAGAAATAGCTGAGGCAGAATCAGGGTGACATGTTAGTTTCTTCATACTTGAGCAATGCCTGGGTAAGAACAAGACAGGGTTTGTGTCCTTCTCATCTAGTGAATGCCAATTAAATCCACACTCTCATCTTGCCTACAGCTTGTGGATCATTTCCTTAATTCAGAAAACTATGATAAAATTGCTGGATGGGGTGTTGTGCTGCTATGCTTTTTCCACTGGGTAAATTCTGAGTCTCCTTGCCTAGATCACTTTGATTCCTGGCTGTCCACAAACTCCAAGTTTGTTTTACATCTTGCATCAAGCTTTCCCAAAAAAACGAACCTTGATTATTGGGTGCACTGCACATTCTAGGTGTTTGTATCAAAGGTTTTTGGGTATAGGACCATTCAGTAGTGGGCTTGCATTACATTACAATGGAGACTAGTAGTTTGGTAACTGTCCTCCTTAATGATATTTGGCAATTAATGTTAAACTATTGACAACATTGTCAAGTGTTGGTCACACCAGTTTAAATCTAAAGTAATGGAGTCAATAGAGTCCCTCTGGGTTTACAACAGTGCAATTGATGGAGCACTTGAGTAGACTATGGTCCCAAATCTTCAAATGAATCTCAGAATATTCTGTTTTTTATGGTATATTCTATTGCTAGGGGAGTCAGTTCCATTTACCAACTACTCAAAAAAATCAAAAGAATATCCTTCATTTTTCTTATCGACCTCAAATTAAATCAAACCCAGAGGATCTGGGTGCCCTTTGTACTTTCTGTATGACAGAATGTCACCCATCTAATCAGGCAACTTTTCATTTAGTCTCTCATGGCTCCATATCAAAACTGGAAGAACTATATTTCATTCACATTTCAAACTTTTAGTTAACACAGTGTCCCTTGAGTCACAAGTGCTCAGTCAGTGTTACTCTGGTACAAATCAACTAGTTCTCCTGGGTGGTTCTATTGAATTAAGGAATATAATGAATGCTTTGTCCCTGCAAACTTAAAACTCTACAGAATATCAGGGATTCCCTTTTCTGCAAAGGCATTGACATATCCAGACTCCACCATGCTTTCGCTAAAAGTCAGACGTGTATCATTACAAATGAGCATTACGGTGATTTATTACTTTCTCAGATTTGGAGAGAAGCCTCTCAGGCTATGAAAGTTGCTGATAATTTCCAGGTTCTTTGTATGTTTTCAAAGGGCCATTTTCCTCTTGCTGCTGCCAATTCTGGAGCTGCTAGACCTGCCTGTCCCCATCTCTTTGAGTGGCTTCTTTCTTCTGATTAGACTTTGAAGGCAGAAGCAGTTCTGCTGCATATAATACTAGTGCATCCTGGATCCACTGGCCTCCCCACAAAACCTAGGTCTCTGCTGGATCCCTCTGTCGCCTTTCCTTGTTGTAACATTTCAAACCCTTTCTACTTGACTTGAGACTAGAAGGTAGCTGGTGAGGGTAGACCTTTGTGGAGTTTCCATTAGATTTCCATGGTATTTCTGTGGGAATGGGCAATTTGGCCCAGCAGGTTTGGTGTGAAGCTAAATGATTTTGGATAAACCACCCTCACATTATAATGGTGCAAAATTTAGAGGCTTCCTCCACACACACAAAAAAAATAAAATTAAAATCTTGCAAACTATAAGCATCTTTGGTGAAATGTTCACATCTCTGAAAAGCAAAATCTAGCAGATGTAAAGAGAGGGCTCCGGATATGAACTGTTTGATGGACAACCTGCTGGAAATCTTAGTGACCTGCCCTTCCACTGATGGGGATGAAACTACTCCCATGGCAGCCTGAAAAAGCAGCCTTGATTTTTTTTCAGTGACCGTTTCACAGCATGCTTCTAACAGGCTAAGCTAAAAGTGCAATCATTCTGAGATACTTCAGTTCAGGTGCATCCCAACATTGAGACTGCTGTTCACCTTTGACTCTGGATCTGAAAAGGGGGAGGACTTGACTCAATTGTTGCTAAGTACTGAGCCTATTTATAACTTTTCTCCCTCCTATACAACTGCTACATGCCTTTGAGCTACACCTCCTCATCCTTTCCTTTATCACAAAACGCTCTTAAAATTCAACTGGGGCGGCTGTTAGTTTTCAGAGCTTTACTTCACTCTCTCTTTAGAGAAGAGCAGGGATCTTTGTAACCTTCTAATCCTATTTTTATAAATTAAAATAGTTAGATACATTATAATGATGCAAAGTCATACAGCTGTTAATCATTCTCACATTTCTATTTGGACAGTCACATAGTTGACATGCTGGGCTGGGCAAGGTCTATATGCAGTATTCAAAAACTGCTGTCTCTACCTTCAATCTCTGTCAGTAACTATGATCTATTGAATCTTAGATGTGATCACCATTTATAATCCACCTGGGCTATTTCACAGACACTCGGGGTTTACCTTTCCCATTGTGTAGCTGTTAAACATTTGCTACTGGATGTTGGTCTCCAAATAGAGGCCATACCCTCGCTCATGTAATCAGCTAGTGGCAGGATTCATGTTATGCCTGTGTGACTTTCCTCGTTGTCATGTTCTAGACTACGTCCTCAGACTAAGGCCCTCAGAAAGAAGCCCGTGTAGCCAGGGAAGTCTCCCTCAGGCGAATGCAGTGAGATTGCATCTTCTGAGTCACTCAGCATAAGAGAGTGGGATTTTTCACTAATGTTTGAAGGACTAGGCAGCCAACTCCCTTAGAGAAGCTCTTTTTACCTAGAAAACCTTGTCTCCAACTGTGGTTTCCAATGTAGCTCTTTTACAGATGGATTGAGACACAAGAAGACCAAGTGACTTTCCCCACTTTGGCTAGGTACTGAGTAACTGAGACTACAAACAAAGGAGGAACTTCTAGGTTTCCAGACTTCTGCTGTAATCATCAGAGCCAGTGAATTTCACTCTTAAATTAATCCATCATTCCTGTAACAGTAGCTAGTAGTCAATGGATACTGACCTCTGTCATGTAATAAAGTATTAATCTTTTGCAATCCTGGTCTATGGAGGGTGGCTGAGGCCAATAAATTTGCTAGCTTGCTTCTTATCCAGCAAACTCAAAGGGTAATCAAACATCTCTCTGTCTAACAATGTCAGTCATTTAATTTTATTGCTTTTGATGACTGAAACGGAGAGCACTGAGCTATCAGCAGGTCTTCTGCACTGCAAATGGAAATGAAAGTTTTCCTCCTGCATTACTAATTGGCTTCAGTCTTGGTCTTCATTTCTCTGGGTGAAATTGTCATTTGATCACATGCTTGCTAAACATCTGGCCATCTTTAAGGCAAAGTAGTTTCAATTTCCCTAAATTGGGCTTCATGCATTATGCAAACATTAATTCATTAGAAACTGAGATGAGCCATCAAGCTATATTGTTTGGTCAGAATACTGTAGGCTTATGTCTTTCCTTTCAGTGTTAGTTTGAAATCAGGCCCAACAATGTAGAATAAATTCAGTCCACTCAATCATTTTTATTTGTGATTCAGCTAGGGCTTTACACAGAGGTCCAAGTAGGGTGCAGTAGGTGAGGTGATCTTGCCTTTGCTCAGAACTTATGCATATACCTATATGCAATGATTAAAACAGAACATTATCCATAAAAGGCCACATGAATTTCCAAGGAAGTTTAATAGAATTATGCCATGGATAAATTTGAGACATTTTCCTAAAATATTCCATACTGAAAGATAAGCAATTAAAAACAAAAATCACAAAGTTTGTCTCAGTTCAGAGTATACTCCGTCATATTCCCCATTGTCTTCACTTTGTGTATTCATTTATTCCACTGCCAGGAGAGGGGAGGAGAAATAAAATGCTACTAAACTGGAAAGGAGTGATCCGCATTCACGCTGGTGTAAATGACTGCATGAGGTGCAGGCAACAATGGGTCTGACCACTGTCTGAGATACTTACAGTATCGACTATACTCCTATTACTGTTCATTCCACTGTGAAGGTCAACTTTGGACCCAGATGTTTAGCAGGTGAAAATTGACACAGCTCTATTGGCTTCAATGGAACCATGCTGATTTACACCAGCTGACAATCTGGCTCTTTCCTAAAGATTTGTCCTAAATGCTCCTAAATTGAGGCGTCATCACTTGTCTTCCTCTTTCACACAATGTTCATGACTTTTTTGGCTGACCTCTATACTGAGTGAAGGAATGGATAAGAACTTTCTGGTTGAGCAAACCTGAAAGTTGCTAAGTCTATCTTCATTATTTTCTCTGCAATATGTTCCCTAATCCTCTGGTGTATAACACTGTATGTATGTAAATATGGCTGATTATTTCTTTGCCATCTGGACAGTTCTGTTAAATGATAAGAAGAGAGGGAGAGCCAAAACAAATGTAGAAACCCTCTGAGGTCTCACTAAAGACACTAGACATATCTTGGGAACAGCCTAACCGAAACAGAAAAGTAAAACAATAAGCATTTGACAGCTGTAGCAAGACTAAACAGGTAAACTGGTGAGGTAGTGAAACATTTCAGGAAAATAATCTTCAGAATTTTTACTGTGCTCACATGATCTGTAGAATGTCTAAAAAGTCTAAGGAAAAAAATCTATTGTGATTAAATAGGACTATCATGCACTGGATAAATATTCAAATTAAGAAGACTGTTCTTCAATTTAGGTCAGATCAACATGAGGAAATTTTGCCAGTATAGTACATCAGTTGGGCAGTGGGTTTTTTTGCTTGTTTGTTTTTTTGCAAAAGCCCTAATAGAAGCAGTTATACTGGCACAGCTCTACTTTTTGCAGGTTTAGCTTATTTTGCTCAGGGTCCCTGGAATAAGCTATACCACTCCAAAGCTAGGTTTTGCTGGAATAAACTGTGTCCATGCTTAGGAGCACTGTGCCAGTATAAAAATAACATTAAAACTTTCCAAGTGTAGACCTGGCCTCAGGGAAGTGGTATTAGCGATGTAGTAGGAAGAGAGCCTGAGACTTAAGCCCTTGTATCAGAGGCCTGAGGTCTGGGCTAAAGTAGTAGTTAAAGCTTTACATATATAAAGCAAAGAGAAGCTGTGAGGACCTGCTTATGGAATCTGGCAAGAACAAGGCTAATATTGCCGAAATACACATTCCTAAGAAGGGCTAGGCACAGAGTACTCATGCAAACACAGTCCAATATCAAGTGGTACCAAAACATTTCAATATTAAGGATGGTACAAAAGCATTCCCCAAGTATAACAGGAACACACTGACCCTTCCTAAAAGATAAGGTCAGGATGACAGTAAATAATAAAGATGTTTTCATTGAATCAACATGTACAAGGTGATGGGTAATAACTAGCCACTTCAGGGGGCTGTAGCTATGTCAGAGGGGCAGTACGTAACTTGTTTGTATTGGGGCATAAAGATGTACTTTAGAGGGAGTGTCTTTGTCTAGCCTAGGAAGGAACGGAAAGACCTGCCATTCACTGAGTTGGTCCATTGTTAGGGGCATACATGTAGGGGTTGTGTAACGGTCGGGGAATCCCAGCCCAGTACCCATACTTTGGTACACTTGTTCAATGAAAGCTGGTTTCTTATTAGAATTAATGCTTGTGATCTGATAGTGCTCATCTCCTCTGAAAACCAGGCTTCTTTTATTGGGGTATTTTCAAATAAGAATTCAGGATCCTAATATTAGGCTTTGCCAATTTTGTTCACTGCTTCTGTCCTTGAAGCTGCAGACTTTATACAGGCTAAACTCCAAGTTCTATGAATAGGAAATTTTTCAGTAGGTGGACTGCAGGACTTGCATTTTATATAGAAAGCTCAGCATACAAAGCATAGGTAATAATGGCCTTGCCTAATAAACACTTGATTCAATGGAAATGTTCCTGGATTATAAATTCCTAGAGAAGGATGTAAAACAATATTTATACAGTAGCTTTTCTTTTGCCAGGCAAGCATACTATGCCTTTTTTAATCCATTAGTCATGATACATCTTGGCTATTAATAAAACCTCATTCTTTTTGTAATGTTCATCTATAAATACCTAGATATTAACAAAATTTAAGAGCAAAGCACTGAAGGAAACATTGAGTTTTCTGGATAAGAAGCAAGCTAAGGAGTTAATGCAGTGAATCCACATCTGACTACTGCATGGCCTTTAGCAAGGCACTTAACTTCTCTGTGCATCAGTTACCTCGTCTGTAAAGGGAGAGTACTACTTAGTTAGCTACGTTTGTAAGGTGGATTGAGAGCTACAGATAAAAATGCACTATGTAATACAGGGGTCGGCAACGTTCGGCACACGGCTCACCAGGGTAAGCACCCTGGCGGGCTGGACCAGTTTTATTTACCTGCTGACACGGCAGGTTCGGCCGATCACGGCCCCCACTGGCCGCGGTTCGCTGTCCCGGGCCAATGGGGGCGGCGAGAAGCCGCGGCCAGCACATCGCTCGCCCGTGCCGCTTCTCGCCACCCCCATTGGCCCAGGACGGCGAATCGCAGCCAGTGGGGGCCGGGATCGGCTGAACCTGCCGTGTCAGCAGGTAAATAAAACTGGCCCGGCCAGCCAGGATGCTTACCCTGGCGAGCCGCGTGCCGAACGTTGCCGACCCCTGGTGTAACACATAGTATGAGTAGTAATAGTAGAGTTACACAGTGTGTTCTAGTCTATTCCTGTTCAAATATCACTTGTTCTGGTACTCTGACATACGAGTTCTGAAAGAAGACAGTGGAGCTATGTTCATTTTACATCAGCTGAGGATCTGGCCCTAATAACATGATATGCATTCTACTAATGGGCCTGATGCTGAAACCCGCTCACTCAAGGCATCCCAATGAAATCTAATAGAGAGGTCTTTTGTGAACTGACAGATCTTGGATGTGGGGAAGGGGATTGCGTTTCTGCACCAATTTAAACCATAAGAAAGAGTTAGGTTGGCTTTAGTCGGTGTTCCTACCATCCATATTTAATGGTGCTCTCACTACTCAAAAGTAGCCCAACTTCTTTCCAGCACTTCTCATTCATGAGATCACATAAAATGTGTACAGAATCTATCCATTGCATAACATGTTTGTTTACTGTATTGGAAAAAATGCAATAATAATGCTTGTTTAGGTATATAGGGATCTCTGTATTTTGAGACAAGTAAGATGAGAATTAAAAACAAACATTAAAAAACAACTCCTCATTTGTCTCACTGCTGATATATTCAAACAATTCACTGGGGAATTCCCTCCCATCAGTTTTGACTATTACAATGCACCCTGATAGAACACTACACTTTATATGTCTCTTTTTGTGAAAAACTATAACCCTCCCCTCTTTTATATCTGTGACCCTAAGAGCCCCTTGGTGCCAACTGGCAAAGGGTTCAGTGTTCTATAACAGCAACTCCCATGAGAACTGACAAATTCACTACACCTAGCACACTGCTTTCATATTTATCTACATAGTGTCCATATGACATCTTAAACGAAAGCCAGATCATTAATAGCATTGTGAAATGTATATACTGACAGTATGTAAGAAGTTTTTTATTATACATAGGGAAATATGTTTTAAAGTCCTGAATCAAAGCAGGGTTGACAGACAAGGCTTTCTGCCAGACAAAGAATGTATATTGACCGGTCTGCCTCAGTTCACATGTAAATTCAAACATTGTAAGCCAGCACAAAGGAAGCTTTATTTGCAGGCAAAGTCAATATGAGCATGTGAAGGCAACATGAAGTCAGCACACCAGGGAATATCCTGACTCTGGGGACAAAGTGGATTTTGGCAATGTGGGATGTGATGGGGTACACCTTGACTTTATGGGGTCCTACAGGAGGCCCTCCAGTCCTCCTACACCGTGCCCCCAGGAACCAGTGAAGTGACAGGAGAGAAGCAGTGAAGGTGGGAGTGCTTTCTTCCATGAAGCCTGTCAGAGCCCAGCAGGCTCAGATAAAAAGAGCAGTAGAGCATTAGCAGATCAGTTCCTGGCTGGAACCAGAGGGGCAAGGCAGGGAGCTCCTCTCTGGCCACAGGTGGTGATTGAGGCACGGCCAGAGTTTGGTCCTGGCTGCATTTGGTTATGCTGGGTTTGCAGAAAGAGATAGGACCTAAGAAACTTAACCCCAAGGTAAGGGTGGAACTAAAAGGGGCCCATTAAGAAGGGGTGCAGGGAAGCATCAGCAATGAACTGAAATTGAGCAGTGTGTAGCGGCTGTTTATAGGGTCTTTGGGTTGGACCAGAGTAGTGGGTGGGCCTGGGTTCCCGCACCAGCCACTGCGGCATAAAACCCAAGAAGGGGACAGGGCTTATTTGAAAGCCTGAACAAAGGGCTGAATTTTAGGGCCTAGAGGTGGCTCTGAAGACCCTAGCAAGAGCAGTGGCACTGACTTATTGGATTTGTTACTACCCTGCAAGGTGTTCGTTTAGACTTTGTGACTTGGCCTGAGGGCCAAGTCATGGAAGACCCACCAGGGTCAGCTGGCAGCCTGCAAAGGGTGCCAGGGTGTGAGGAAAAGGAATGCAGTACCACATCTGGCCCATAGTAGATGCTCAGGAGGTGAGTGGCCCCATTACCAGGGGATATAAAGAGAAGGCTAAAGACTATCTATCATTCACCAAGGAGTGAAAAGGACAGCGGTTTTTGGACAGCATTCATGAAAGAGGGATCCCAGCCAGGTTGGCTGGAGATGCTGGGAGGTTGCTTTAGGTGAGAAACTACTTTAGAGAAGTTGTTTAGATTCTAGGAAGTGTGGTATACTTTTTGTTTTATGTCACCATTTCTGTTTCCATCATTGTCCTTACTCACTAGCTCTTAAAACTTAGCTTTTGATAAGAAACTTGTGATCGGTTTCATTCTAACCGTATCTTAGTGGTATGGTATCCGGGACCTGAACTTGAGCTGTAGCATTCAAGCTGTGTGTAGCATTTCCTTGGCCAGAAAACCTGGTAATTTCGGTGTGCAGTGGTTAAGAGCTGGGCACTGCAGGGAGCATTCTGAGGCCTTGAGGGATGGTGTGTGCCTATCACTAACCTGCACAGAGAAAGCGAGGTCCATGGAGGCTTGGAGAGCTTGTGATGCCAGAGGCTGTTTGTTTCAGGGAACTGAGCTACAATAGACACAGACAATACTGCTTCACGCTAAGGGCAGGTGGCGGTGAGTTGCCTCACAACCCTGGGTATCCCCGGGGGAGCATCACAGTAGCCTCCTCCCAAAAAACCCACCTTAGACATCCTCTCAGCTCTTTCTACTGCTTAGAATCCTCAGAGGGATATTTTTCTTGACAACTGCAAAACAATTTGGACTTTTGTTTTCATGCAGAAAATCTTGGTTACTTTAAAGGTGTCAACATTTATGGTCAGGAGGGAGTTCCCCTGTCAGGGGGGAAACCATGTATATCTAGAGGAAAACTTTTTGAAAAAATCGCTTTCAACTAATTTCCTAGCCCCTGTAAAAATGTAGTTTAGCTTGATTAGATTTTCATGAAACTGCCTGTCACAGGCAAACAAATAGCTAGATGATTGTGTTGGTCTACTTGACATACTCCTTTTGCATGGTTTGAAAAATAATTGGTTGGAAAAGCCCTTTCGTTGTCTATATTCATGACATTCTGGGCTTTCCCTCATTTTCCTGTATTTTTATGTGCACATCTTCTTACAAGCAAATTGGCATTAGCAAGCAACTTTCATTGTGCTCTCTAGGGGCTAGAAAATAGAATCTTCCAGTTGGCACAGCATACGCTTGCAAACCCATAGAACTGAAGACTGTACTGTCTGCCCTCATTTCAGCACCTTCCACCTCCCAGAGCTGAAAAGATTAAGCTCTTCCTCCATGAAGCTCAATTTAGATAAGCGTTAGAATCCTGTCTTTGAGGAGATGAAATGCTCTGCTTTCAATAATGCAATTATTCATCCCCAGGCTGGCCAATGAAGTGTTGCTTTACATGAATGTTTTTTTTTTAAATAAAAAAATGACCTTTAGTGCACGTTGTTGCGGTGATGGTGGGAGTCACCAGGTGGCACTGTGACACATAGCCTTACAGGGTCTCTTTCTTCATGAGTAAGCAGTGTTCAGTCTTTGCAGAAATGCTTGTGTCTGTCTTAGTGTTGTGATGATGTTTCTTCTTGGGGGAGCGTATGGGTGACTCTCACTAGAGGTGTTTCCTAGTGGTTAGAGACCCCAGTAGGTCTCTACTCACCCAAATGTGTCTCACTGGCTGTTGTCACATCCAGTGGCACTCTGCCTTTTTGTGGGTGTCAGCCTGACCCTCTGGTCATGTTACCAATTCACCGTATCCCTCTCTGGGGTAATAAAGTCCCAAGAGGGGATTGGGGGGAAGAGGAGGACCTTCAGTGTGTTTATGACCCCTGTGGGTGTTCAGTCCCAGCCATGGAGCTTGCAAATTCTTTACCCTCTCCAGGTTTCCCCACAGGGGAGTCTGGTGGAAGGCTTTCGTGCTCTCTGTAAGAGGGTGGTTGGTAGGGGAGGCCAGGCCCTCCCACTCCACCAGGCGCCAGCCCAGGGCCCTGTGAAAAGCAACAGCATCCAACACCTGGGAGTGCTTTAAGGTGCCACCCTGGGCTACTTCATACCCCTTGCTATCCCGCCAAAGTCTTAGCCTGACACAGTAGCAAAGGAAAGGAGAATAACTAAACCTACAGCCCCTCTGGACTTCACAGGGAGACTTTCTCTAGCACCCTTCTTCAGGAGCTCTCAGGATAGATCTCTCTCCGTGTCCTATCAGGCCCCTTCTGAGCTGTCTGGATCCCTTTTAAGCTTTGCAACCAGCTCAATAGGTGGGGCTGGGCAGGATCACCTGGGCCCATAGTTGTTTTTTAACCCCTTCAGTTCCAGAGCGGAGCTTATACTCATCAAAGGGAGGTGTTGCAAACTCCTTGAGAGTTTGCTCTCTGCCTTAATTTCTCTAACTATAATAAATTCTTGGGGGCAGAGTTGCTGCCTGAGAACCAGGCATTGGTGTTTTGGTTTAGACTTCTGCAAGAGAGGAATGGCTGCATTCTGTTTGCCTAGCTCTATTCCAAGCCTGGTGTAAAATAAACAAGTTGCATTACAAATACATCCAGAATCTGCACCACTGACTTCTCCAATGGGAAGCCAAACTGCAGGGGCCCAAAATATCCTACTGCTTGGCAGGGGCAACATTATGAATGACTCTTATTGACAAGATAATTAAAAATTAATGTGCTTTTGTTTCATTAAAGGGGTTCCAAACAAAACTACCCAATGAATGAAGGGGAAAGGTTTGTGCATGTTGGCAGGTATCAATATGAGCTGGATTCAGAAAGCATTTTGAACTTATACTAAATTTTATGGCTTAGATTCATTAGTTCCTTTACAATGAGCATTACAGCTTCTCAGATATAACTGAATGCAATCTATAGTCAAGAAAAAGACATACTATTAATAATGCATGCTAATCAGTGAGCAGAGTGAGAGAAACACCCCGGCCCACTCTTCCCTAGAGCGACTCCCTCTATGTGTCTACACTGCAATAAAAATTCCATGGCACCAAGTCTCAGCTGGACTCAACTGACAGACTCACAGAGTTTGGGCTGCAGGGCTAAAAATTGCTGTGTAGGCATTCAGGCTTGGGCTGGACCCTGGCTCTGAGACCCCCCCCCCCACGGGTTCCAAGACACCGGCGTAAGACCGAACATCTACATTGCAATTTTTAGCCCAGCAGCCCAAGCCCATGAACCTGAGTCAAACCTCTTATGGCAATATACACTTCCAAATAAAATCTCAGTATCCAGATCTCCTGCTGGTGGAGATGGGGCCCTAAACTAGGTCCCACTTGGCTAGTGCAGAGTTAGCAGTGGATCTCTAACTAGTCTTCTTGCTGCTTTTTTCTTTCTGGTTTGTTGGCAGATCATGGAGAACAGAACATTTTCTTGATTTAGGTGGCTAAGTGTACAAATTCAGTTTATTCTAAAAGCAGGAAATAGTCTTCAGAGATGGCAAACTTTGTATTAATTTCACAGAAAATAACCACCAGAGCCAAGCTCTTACTGCTTCTGGGCAAAGGTTTTAGTGTCAGCAAGTATATCAACCTGCCCACCCTTGCCAGCTCAAACCTGCTCATTATATTGTTAACCTACAATTTTTCATGTCACTTCTGTGACTAATCAAAATCTGTCAATCTCAAGAGGCAGTTTAACTTATCTTATTCCAATGGCAGCCATCCTGCAGTGGTTGATTTATAAAATCTGCTGCTTGCTTGTTAAAGCACAAAAGCTGCAAGTTACAAACCAAAATCCTCCATCTGCCAGAGGCTGCCTTAATTGAAGGCTTTGCATGGGATAACCATAAATGACAGGCCTCCTTCAGCTTGGAGGTCGGGGCTGAAGAGCCATGTGAAAGGTGCATCTTGTTTGTAGTTGTGAGACAAAGGACTGATGGCTCAGGCTGAATTTCAGCAGGTTTTGTTCTATTCTTTTTTTCCCCTACCTAATATTTTTTTCTCTCCAAAAGAAGTTGTGCTTTTAGGTCATCTTTGATTTTGTTTGCAAGGTTTGTGTTGGTATTTCTGAGGGCAAGTCTGTGGTGGCAGTGCAGTCTTTGGTAAATAGATGTTTTGGTTTCATAGTGAGTTTATAAGAACATAGTCTGACCCACTATGGTTATTCTTATCTAGTAGTCCATCAAGTCCAGTATCCTGTCTTCCAACAGTGGCCAATGCCAAATGCTTCAGAGGGAATGAACAGAACAGGGCAATTATCGAGTGATCCAGCCTGTCATCCAGTCCCAGCAACTGGCAGTAAGAGGCTTAAGGGCATCCAGATCATGGGATTACATCCCTGATCATCTTGGCTAACCATTGATGGACCTATCCTCCATTAACTTACCTAATTCTTTCTTGAACCTAGATATACTTTTGGGCTTTCCAGTATCCCCTGGCAATAAGTTCCACAGGTTGACTTTCCTTTGTTTATTTTAAACCTGCTGCCTATTAATTTCCGTTCTTGTGTTATATGAAAGTGTAAATAATACTTCCTTATTCACTTTTTCCACCCCAGTCATGATTTTATAGACCTATCATCACCCCTTAGACATCTTTTCCAAGCTGAACAGTCCCAGTCTTTTTAATCTCTCCTCATATGGAAGTGGTTCCATTCTCTACTAATTTGTTACCCTTCTCTGTACATTTTCCAATTTAGTATCTTTTTCTGAATAGGGGTGATCAGAATTGCACACAGTATTCGAGTGTGGGCATACCATGGATTCATATAGTGGCACTGTGATATTTACTGGTTTGTTTGTTTAGCCCTTTCCTAATGGTTCCTAACATTGTTAGCTTTTTTTTGACTGCTTCTGCATATTGAGCAGATATTTTCAGAGAACTATTTACTATGACTCCACGATCTTTCTTGAGTCGTAACAGCTAACTTAAATCTCATCATTGTGTATATATATAGTTGGGATTATGTTTTCCAATGTGCATTACTTTGCATTTCTTCTCAGTCGTGTTAGTACATGTAAAGTGACTTTCTGAGTGTGGGCATTGGTGAGCACTTCCGTCTTCCTCTCTGGGTTACATTTTTGTGTGTGTGCAATTAGTTACACATGAATGTAGAAAATTTTTTTCCACTCTGACAGCTTTTGTTACTTGTTGGTTTGGAAGAAAAATGGCTTCAGACAAGGAGCTTGTGGAACAGATGAATTATTTGGATGAGAGTACTCAGCTTTCAGAAAAATTCCCAAATTTATCAATAATGACTACCTTACCTAAAAACCTCAAACCCTAACTATCTTCTGATATTTGGTAACTATAAACATACCAGGTATAAAAACAAATTGTAAAAGTTTTTGTTTTATATACATATTTGTAGGGAAAAAATGCCAACTGTACTAAATTTTAAATATACTTACAATTTAATGAGATGGATGAACCTATCTTGCTGTCCTGGATGGAGTTTGAAACAAGCGGGAAAAACTTCAAAGTTTGCTCTTTATACTAGGAAAGACCAGTTTCCATGTTGAAAACATTCATATTCTATTCCTTGAGAGAAAAGTTCAACTCCTTCAGGTGTCCAAAGTTCTCAGCAAGGTAGGTTAAACGTGCCACTCAAGATTAATTATTGAAAGCAGCAGCAAGGGAAGACTGCTGATCTTTCAGGAAAACCTGCAGTTTTGCTCTTACTTTGAAGAGTTGAGACAATTTCTGGTGTTCACAAGCTTTCCTAATCCCCTTCAATGTATTTTCTGGCCTGGGTAGATTGCATTTGTGTCAGTGAGTTCCTCTGTAATGGATTAAAGGTAACAGATCCATGCTACATCTGTTAATCTAACAACCTCTAATATTGCTTTTGTTGACTTGCCTGTAGATCCTAAAAAGGATTAACTAGATCACTCCTGAGTGACTTCAGTTTTTCCCTTTCTTGTATCTAAGGACACGGTTTTGGGTAGCTGATTGTGAAGGGATCATATGTCATCTAGTTTGTTTGTAAATATTAACTTTTATGATTTTTGTATGTTAAACTCTCAATTCTATTAGAATTTTTTATTTTGTGTATATATTCAAACTAAAAAGTTCTTTGACCTGCTGTTGAACCTAATGGGTAAAGGGAAAATGAACTCAGTAATGAAATGTGTGTAGTTTCTTACCTCTTATTCTCACTCTGACTTTAATAATGTAGTCCAGGTGTTCAGGGAAGAGGACCCTCCCCCCAAATTAAGTGTCTCCAGAAGTATAAACAAAACTGGGTGATTGTCACATTCTGGGGTGCAATGCAGACCAGTGAGGGGTTGTCACCACCTGCCCTGCAACCTTGGGTGCCTCACAATGCTTTGCTGCTGTAGCTCCAAACCTGGCCCACTCACAAACAGCCAAACCACATGCAGGTCACACCCTGAGTGTCCGTGTTTTAGCTGCAGCCCTCGTCCAGCAACTCTGACCCCAGCAGCCGGTCAGCAACACACCAGCCAGGCTCTGGCTTCCAGCAGACTCAGTTACTACTTGCAGGGTGACCCCAACACACCTCCAGTCCCAAATTTCCCCCAAAGTATGTGTTCTGCACCCTCCAGCCCTCTCCTGGACAGTTCAGATATTAGAGGTCTGTTGCCCCTGTAAGCGGTCAATGTCCAACAGTTTGCTACTTTATTGGAGTTACTAAACAATTCAGTTTAAACACAGAACTGGATTACTTTTAATTAAAAAAGAAAACAAGTGTATTTAACTACAAATAGATTAAGTGAGTAAAAGTATAAGGCAGGGGTCGGCAACGTTCGGCACGCGGCTCGCCAAGGTAAGCACCCTGGCGGGCCAGGCCAGTTTTATTCACCTGCTGACGCAGCAGGTTCGGCCAATCGCGGCCCCCACTGGCCGCAGTTCGCTGTCCCGGGCCAATGGGGGCGGTGAGAAGCCGTGGCCAGCACATCGCTCGCCTGCACCACTTCCGCTGCCCCCATTGGCCCGGGGCGGCGAACCGCGGCCTGTGGGGGCCGCGATTGGCCGAACCTGCCGCGTCAGCAGGTAAATAAAACTGGCCCAGCCCGCCAGGGTGCCTACCCTGGTGAGCCGCGTGCCGAACATTGCCAACCCCTGGTATAAGGCATTAAAGTCAGAAATGGTTATAAGAGAAATAAAGATAAAATGCTTTCTAGTAGCGAAAACTGGTTCAAGGACTTACCACATGTTCCCAGCAATGGGGCTGACCAAATTCTCAGGTCAGAACCTCTCTCAAAATCCAAAGGCTGATTCTTTTTCCTTAGGTGAAAGAAGGAGAGAAAGAAAGATCATGCATTTTTGCCCCTCCCTTTTATAGTCAGTCACCCTTTGGAATAAAGATTACCCCTAGATAAAGTAACTTTCTGCTGTGAGGATGGAGACATGGAATCTCATGATGAAAGAGGTTCCATGTTGTTGTTTGCTAAAATGCAGATCGATCAGTTCTTGCCCCCCCTTCGTTGCCAAAGAATGGCCACTTGACAGGTGATTGCAATCAACTTTGACACCTGGCTAAAGGTATTTGCCTGTCTTTTGCCTTTGAGAAACAGGTTTACCCCTCTCCCAAGACTTGTCTGGGTAAATACATTTCAGTCACAATTTCAGCTTATGTTCATAACTTTACATATAATATTGCTACATACATTTTGCCATGATATTACTGATCAGCGAACTATTAGTTTTAAAAGATACCTCAAGCCATACTTTCTCTAAAGATTATTAGAATAGTGTGTGAATACAGGGGTGCATTCAGTCATAGCGATTGATAAGGAATGGTTGTTTTGGCTGACGTTTTCTGTAATGGACTATTTGGTCAATAAGGGATCATTGGTAGTACAGATGTGTTCTGTAAGGGATGAAACACTAACAGTGACTGATTAGAATTCCCTTTAGCTTATTGATCATGTAACTTAAAGATACCATAAAAGAAACTCCATAAATGAACAGAGAAAATGTCAAGAGGACACAGTGAAATTAATTGTGGGAAAGTATTTTTCCTTCCAAAAAGGGGATTCTTTGTCTCATACTCTATAAAAAGACCGAGGTTTGGGGAATAAGGTGGGCAATGCAAACTGCTGGCGTCCCACTAGTTAAGCTAGCTTGATATCTTATCCCAGGGGTGGTAATGTGTCTAGCCTTTCTGCGTTCTGTATAGTGCTGTACTAATCTTTGATTAAATCATTCAATTTGAGCCTGTTATTTGACAATCTTAATCATTATTAAAATCAAACACAAGCGGTTCCACAAGATTTTGTCAGCCCTCCTGCACAGCATGGAAATGAGAATACAGTGAGATAGCTTGGGCTGCACTGCTAAGAGGCATTTTGATGACATTGTTTTATGGGACACAGTAATACCAGGGTACAAAATATATTGGAAGGACATAACTGGTTGTGCTGGTGGGGGAGTGGCACCACACGTGGAAGAAAATGTAGAATCAAATTAAGTTAAAAATCTTAAATGAACCAAACTCTACCGTAGGTGCTCTATGGATAGTAATTCCATGCTCTAATAATAAGAATATAACGGTAGGGATATACTACTGACCAGCTGACCAGGATGGTGATAGTGACTGTGAAATGCTCAGGGAGATTAGACAGGCTATAAAAATAAACTCAATAATAATGGGGGATTTCAACTATCCCCATATTGACTGGGTACGAGTCACCTCAGGACAGGATGCAGATAAAGTTTTGAGATACCTTAAATGACTGCTTCTTGGAGCAGCTAGTCCTGGAACCCACAAGAGGAAAGACAATTCTTGATTTGGTCCTAAGTGGAGCACAGGAGCTAGTCCAAGAGGTGACTATAGCTGGACCGCTTGGTAATAGTGACCATAATATAATTAAATTTAACATCCCAGTGGTGGGGAAAACACCACATCAGCCCAATACTAGCATTTAATTTCAGAAAGGGCAACTAAACAAAAATGAGGAAGTTAGTTAAACAGAAATTAAAAGGCACAGTGGAAGAAGTGAAATCCCTGCAAGCTCCATGGGAACTTTTTAAAGGCACCATAATTGAGGCTCAACTTAAATGTATTCCCCAAATTAAAAAACATAGAAAGAGAACCAAAAAAGTGCCACCATGGCTAAACAACAAAGTAGAAGGAGCAGTGAGAGACAAAAAGCCATCCTTTAAAAAGTGGAAGTTAAATCTTAGTGAGGAAAATAGAAAGGAGCATATACTTCATGTGCTAGAGTTTAAAAATATAATCAGGAAAGCCAAAAAAGAATTTGAAGAACAGCTAGCCAAAGACTCAAAGTAATAGCAAAAAAAACTGTAAGTACATCAGAAGCAGGAAGCTTGCTAAACAGCCAGTGGGGCCACTGGACGATCAAGACGCTAAAGGAGCACTCAAGGACGTAAGGCCATTGCGGTGAAACTAAATGAATTCTTTGCATCAGTCTTCACAGCTGAGGATGTGAGAGAGAGTCCCAAACCTGAGCCATTCTTTTTAGGTGACAAATCTGAGGAAACTGTCCCAGATTGAGGTGTCATTAGAGGAGGTTTTGGAACAAATTGATAAATGAAACAGTAATAAGTCACCAGCACCAGATCATATTCACCCAAGAGTTTTGAAGGAACTAAAATGTGAAATTGCAGAACTACTAATTGTAGTTTGTAACCTATCATTTAAATCAGCTTCTATACCAAATGACTGGAGGATAGCTAATGTGATGCTAATTTTTAAAATGGGCTCCAAAGGTGACCCTGGCAATTACAGGCCAGTAAGCCTGATTTCAGTACGAGGCAAACTGGTTGAGACTGTAGTAAAGAACAAAATTGTCAGATGCATAGATGAACATAATTTATTGTGGAAGAGTCAACTTGGTTTTTGTAAAGGGAAATCATGCCTCACCAATCTACTAGAATTCTTTGAGGGGTTAACAAGCATGTGGACAAGTGGATATAGTCTACTTAGATTTTCAGAAAGCCTTTGACAAGGACCCTCACCAAAGGTTCTTAAGCAAAGTAAGCGGTCATGAAATAAGAGGAAAGGTCTCTCATGGATTGGTAACTGGTTAAAAGATAGGAAACAAATGGTAGGAATAAATGGTCAGTTTGTGCAGGGCAGTCAAAAAAGCAAACAGAATGTTGGGAATCATTAAAAAGGGATAGATAACAAGACAGAAAATATCATATTGCCTCTATATAAATCCATGGTACATCCACATCTTGAATACTGCATGCCGATGTGGTTTTCCAATCTCAAAAAAGACATATTGGAAAAGGTTCAAAAAAGGGCAACAAAAATGATTAGGGGTATGGAATGGCTTCCATATGAGGAGAGATTAATAAGACTTGGACTTTTCAGCTTGGAAAAGAGACAACTAAAGGGGGGGAGAATATTATAGAAGTCTATAAAATCATGACTGGTGTGGAGAAAGTAAATAAGGACTAACAGACTAACACGGCTGCTACTCTGAAACCTAAATAAGGAAGTGTTATTTACGCCTCCTAATACAAGAACTAGAGGTCACCAAATGAAATTAATAGGCAGCAGGTTTAAATCAAACACAATGATTTATTTTTTTTTCACACAACACACAATCAACCTGTGGAACTCCTTGCCAAAGGATGTTGTGAAGGCCAAGACTATAACAGGGTTAAAAAAAGAACTAGATAAGCTCATGGAGGATAGGTCCATCAGGATGGGCAGGGATGGTGTCACTAGCCTGTTTGCCAGAAGCTGGGAATGGACAACAGGGGATGAATCATTTGATGATTGCCTGTTCTGTTCATTTCCTCTGGGGCACCTGGCATTGGCCACTGTTGGAAGATGGGATACTGGGCTAGATGGACCTTTGGTCTGACCCAGTATGGCTGTTCTTATGTTCATGTTCTTGTATCTCTGATCCAGATTGGGATATGTCCTTGCATTCTTGGTGCCTGGTTGAGCTAGGAACTTGGATGCTGTCTGATGCCTAATCCAGATAAAATGGAGGTAATTCTTGTTGGTTGAGGGAATAAGTTTGACAGGGTAGCAAGGATAGTGCTTGTCCCCATTATGTCGGAGTGTTTTAATGTGATTTGCCACTGAGGAGTACTTCTGGTCACCTGAGACTTCAAGATGACAGATTTCAGAGTAGCAGCTGTGTTAGTCTGTATCCGCAAAAAGAACAGGAGTACTTGTGGCACCTTAGAGACTAACAAATTTATTAGAGCATAAGCTTTCGTGGACTACAGCCCACTTCTTCGGATGCATATAGAGTGAAACATATATTGAGGAGATATATATATACACACATACAGAGAACATGAACAGGTGGGAGTTGTCTTACCAACTCTGAGAGGCCAATTAAGTAAGAGAAAAAAACTTTTGAAGTGATAATCAAGATAGCCCAGTACAGACAGTTTGATAAGAAGTGTGAGAATACTTACAAGGGGAGATAGATTCAATGTTTGTAATGGCTCAGCCATTCCCAGTCCTTATTCAATCCTGAGTTGATTGTATCTAGTTTGCATATCAATTCCAGCTCAGCAGTCTCTCGTTGGAGTCTGTTTTTGAAGTTTTTCTGTTGTAAGATAGCCACCCGCAGGTCTGTCATTGAATGGCCAGACAGGTTACAGTGTTCTCCCACTGGTTTTTGAGTATTATGATTCCTGATGTCAGATTTGTGTCCATTAATTCTTTTGCGGAGAGATTGTCCGGTTTGGCCAATGTACATGGCAGAGGGGCATTGCTGGCACATGATGGCATATATCACATTGGTAGATGTGCAGGTGAACGAGCCCCTGATGGTATGGCTGATGTGATTAGGTCCTATGATGATGTCACTGGAATAGATATGTGGACAGAGTTGGCATTGGGCTTTGTTACAAGGATAGGTTCCTGGGTCAGTGTTTTTGTTCAGTGATGTGTGGTTGCTGGTGAGTATTTGCTTTAGGTTGGGGGGTTGTCTGTAAGCGAGGACAGGTCTGTCTCCCAAGATCTGTGAGAGTAAAGGATCATCTTTCAGGATAGGTTGTAGATCTCTGATGATGCGGTGGAGAGGTTTTAGTTGGGGGCTGAAGGTGACAGCTAATGGTGTTCTGTTATTTTCTTTGTTGGGCCTGTCTTGTAGGAGGTGACTTCTGGGTACTCGTCTGGCTCTGTCAATCTGTTTTTTCAGTTAAAACTACAATACCCACCTGCTGAAGTGAAAAAACAGATTGACAGAGCCAGACGAGTATATATATCTCCTCAATATATGTTTCACTCTATATGCATCCGAAGAAGTGGGCTGTAGTCCATGAAAGCTTATGCTCTAATAAATTTGTTAGTCTCTAAGGTGCCACAAGTACAGATGTTCTTTTTTTGAGACTTCAAGAGCATTTAAGAGTCTAGAACTCATTTTTTCATCTGTGCTTCGTGTGAGGATTACAAACTTTTCTCTCAAATTCACATTTTGCTATATTTGTCCATAACTTTGTGATCTCCAGAGTGCATAATTGTCATACACCACAGAAACCTGGTAGCTTTTTCATGGCCCCATTGATTTTACATTGATGTGACAGGGTAAACAGGCCTTACATCTTCAATAGCAAGGACATTGATTTCCTGTTTGGATCCGATATCCCTGCTGCCTAAAAGGAACACTTCTAAGGTAAGACACCTATCTCCTTGACTGGCCATTTCTGTATTGTAGGCCTTATGCTGTAGGTCTACAATTTGCATACTGAGCCAGGTGCAAAGTGAGAGATGAGGAAATTTACAGGGTGAAACAAACAGCAGAGTGGTGCCCTGTTTAGGGATAAAGACAAAGAATTGTTCTGGGATATTGTGAAGTGCAAAGAGACACACTGAACTGAGGCAAACTGGCAGCATGCTTGTCTGATGAAAGAAGGATTATAGCCAGGCTGGCTATAAAGTGCTGCAAGGATTTGGGATGAACAAGACTTTATTAGATGGAAAAATATCTTGTTAATTAATTCATGTTATGATTTTATTTTGTGTGTAACTGTTTCCGATACTTGTATCTGTGCTTTTAAATAAGCTTGATTTCACAATAAACAATTTAAGTCCTGTGAGTTAAGTGGAGCAGTGATCTGAGGTGTAACTGTTAAGATGGGATGTACTGTTTCTTTGTAAGCAGCAAATCAGTAAACACTAAGTATCGAGTGGACCACTCCAGGGAGACGTTCAGAAGGCCAGGGGCAGAGTGACAACAGAGCCAGCGAGGCCTAGTGGAGAGTGCTTGTGTTGCCTGGGGCTGGTGGAGTTCAGGAGCTGACCCATGTAGGTACAGACAAGGCTTCCTCACACTTAAGGGCAGATGGTAGTGAGGTGCCTTAGAACTCTGCATACCCCCAGGAAGTGTCCCAGGAAAGTACTTGATTCCAGGTAAGTCAACATCTTGAGTTACATATTTAGAGCCTTATGTAGATTAGGTCCTAGCTAACAAAGTCCACCTCTTTGCTCATGTCTAGCTACAGCAGGTCAGATTAATTGAATGCTCTTGTTTGCAGTGCCTAGATCTGTATCTTTGGGTCTAGAGGCAGAATTTTCTTGGTGAAGGGATCTCAAATTAGAACTCATTTATCCTGTAGGTCAGGGGTCGGCAACGTTCGGCACGCGACTCACCAGGGTAAGCACCCTGGCGGGCCGGGCCAGTTTTATTTACCTGCTGACGCGGCAGGTTCGTCCGATCGCGCCCCCCACTGGCTGCGGTTCGCCTTCCCGGGCCAATAGGGGCGGCGAGAAGCGGCGTGGGCAAGTGATGTGCTGGCCGCGGTTTCTCGCCGCCCCCATTGGCCAGGGACGGCGAACTGCGGCCACTGGGGGCCGCGATCGGCCGAACCTGCCGCGTCAGCAGGTAAATAAAACTGGCCCAGCCCACGAGGGTGCTTACCTTGGTGAGCCGCGTGCCGAACGTTGCCAACCTCTGCTGTAGGTCCAACAAAGCCTAATTTTAATGGGCAGGCTAGGGAGCAAAACCTAGCTTATCATTAGAGACTAACAAATTTATTAGAGCATAAGCTTTCGTGGACTACATCCGAAGAAGTAGGCTGTAGTCCACGAAAGCTTATGCTCTAATAAATTTGTTAGTCTCTAAGGTGCCACAAGTACTCCTGTTCTTTTTGCGGATACAGACTAACACGGCTGCTACTCTGTAACTTATCATTGAGGCTCTTGTCTGAAGCAAATTAGCTATAACTGGTTTTGTTTTTTAGGATTGCTCAGATAATGGGTTGTGATATTACCCAAATGTTTGTTTACAATAGGGGAATAGTGGAAAATTCAGGACTGTTCTTGTTGCAGCCAGCTGTTGGCAGCAAGGTGTTAAATTGTATTTAACTAATTTATATGTCATATACTGAGGCTAGGCAGAAGGGGACCGTATTTATAAATCCCAGTTCTAACGAAAACAAAGCAAAAAAAAGTGTGATTCTCTGGTTTTGAAACAAAAATCATCACCAGCAGTTGCAACATTTTTGACAAGCAATCTCTTGCTCTCTGTAATGGATTGTGGAAGAAGCAGGTGAGGCAGGAAATTGGCAGATTTTTAATAACACAATCTATTCAGCAACAAGTGCAGTTGCTGTCATCAACAATTAGGTTTCCCTTTACAGTCAAAGGTTCCATCATAATTTTTCAAGGTAACAAATACAATAGTAATTGAAATTCATCCTTCAGTTACAAAGAAGCTTATGGTGATTGTAATATAATTCACTAATCTAGTCAGAAGAACTGAGATATAAAAGTGACCAAACTAGTACATTTTCAACAGGGAAATTCCTAAGGTATCTAAGATAATATACATTTAATTAAAACTCAAATTTGCATGTTCTGTCTGATTCAAGTGCTTGACAAGGATACATTTTGACGTGTCATCTAACATAAGTCTTGTGATCCAGTAAATCCCTTGCTCCTGAATGAAAGATTCTCCTGCCAGAAAGTCTCAGAGTTTTATTTTATTTAACTATTTCATGTAGTAATGTTTAATGGAGTTGTTTCATGATATTAATTGATTTGTTATCCACCCTCAGTCTTCTACTTGCTTACGTTGCTAAGATTAATCAAGAGGAGCAAACAACATTTTTCTATATGTATATACAATGCCAAATTTAGGCTTAGGGACCTGATGCATTAAGACAGTTAGGCATGTGCCTAAGACCATCCTTATTCAGCAAAATACTTCAGCATATGCTTCTGTTTTGCTGATCTGTGTCCTAGGTTCACAGCAACATGCAACTGCTAGAGAAGAAAGATGGTCAGGTGGTTAGGGCACAAGCTTGTTGCTCACATACTGCAGTGATGGGGAGCATATAATTACGAAATGGTGTGAAATACATGTATTATCTTCAATCTGCTGTTAGTCTGTTCTAAAAGAAGACATCTAAACATTTTGCTCAATGTGTAACCTGTGTTTGAAAGTAAAAATAAGTCAATGATACTCTTATAAATGTTAGCTCATACAGGCCTAACATATAAGGTGGCAAATAACAGTATATGTATATAAGATTTTGTTTGTGTGGGAGAAACTCATTTATAAATACTGATGGATAAATCTTAGTTTTCCAAAGTTGTTAGGTTATGGATCCAAAAATGTAGATGCTTATGCAAAGCTTTCCTCAACTAACATTTTTCTCTCACAAGTGGACTGGAAATCTAGTAGGGTCATGCTAAAGCAAAACAGACAGAGGCATTCAAAGCTAATTAGAAAAAACAAAGCCCAACAAAAACCTTTTTAGCCCTCTAAGCATTGGTTTGGGTATGTGGTTGAAGGTTCTACTCAGGCTTACTTTATCTGAACTAGTTTCTCCATCCCTAATTGTCACAAAATTTTACTAGCAAAAAGACTCCCAAGTCCTATTTATGAAACAGCCTTTCACTTCTTGTGAAAAAGGCATGTGAATGGGAAGAAGGAGGATGCTTTGAGCTAATCAGTGAGCCAATCCAAAATACAGCTGCGAAAGCCTACCTCACCTCACTTTGTAAGTTACTCAATTTCCTTGCTACAATAGATGCCTTTAGACTGTGATTACCACAGCAGTGAGGGTTCCTTTCACTAGGTATTTTTCATTATTTAGTCCACGGGATATTTTAAAGGGACAATTCCAGTCTAAAGACCATACTTAAAATCAATGTCCTTAGCTCTGTTACTAATAATACTTTAGATCTTAATACTGATATAATTCCAATAATTTAAGACCTTCTTACTGCAATCAGATCCATGTGGGTAGAGTCTGGCACCTGTGTGGCACCCCATTTGAATCCACAGGGCTCCTCAACACAGGGTTTCCCTCATGTTGGTCCAGTTTCAGGATCAAGGCCTTATTTACTCTTGGTTACCTTTTTTGTTCGTGTTCACTCTGCCTTGACAATGCAAACTAACCGATCAGTTTTGTTAGTCTCTTTACACTGAAGCATGTGAATCAGACAGTCATGTGTTAAGTGTTCACTTCTAGCATTCCAGGGAATCCTACTAAAAGCAGCAGAGGGGTAGCCGTGTTAGTCTGAATCTGTAAAAAGCAACAGAGGGTCCTGTGGCACCTTTGAGACTAACAGAAGTATTGGGAGCATAAGCTTTCGTGGGTAAGAACCTCACTTCTTCAGATGCAAGTGAAGAAATGAGGTTCTTACCCATGAAAGCTTATGCTCCCAATACTTCTGTTAGTCTCAAAGGTGCCACAGGACCCTCTGTTGCTTTTTACTAAAAGCAGGACTCACTTGTGAAAGTTCAGTGAAGTGTTTTGTTTTGTTTTTGTAAAAACCCTCAAGACCTTAGCATGCACAAAACAGCTGTTTGTTGGGAAGAGTGTAATTCTACTGTATGTTCAAATGAGACTCTATGCTGAAACTTTTGGGGCAATGCAAACTTTAAAACTAAATGGATTAAATGCATATTGTAGAAGTGAGAGAGCGTGTCCGTAATGACCTGATCCTGACTTCAGTGGAAACTGTGGATGCTTCGTATCTTTCAGGATCAGACCCGCTTTTAATAGATTCCACATCACAGAATGAGATTAGCAACTTGTCACTATAACCCTGTGTGTACTACTTATGCAGCTCACTCTGGGACATGTGGAGGTATCTTTACCTCATTGCAATTTTGGGGCATAAATGGCTGGTTGCAGGTGTCTAGGGGGCACAAAAGGGTGCATCACTATCTCAATCTATAGCCTCAGTGGCAGCTGCTGAGGCACAGCAGGGCTGAATGTTGCTCAGGCAGTGATTGATCATTCAACCATTTATTTCTGCAGAGGGTGCCTGATAGATTAACCCTTTTCATGTTATGTGGCTTAGAAAAGTGAAATTAATGGGGAGACCGCTTTGTTAGAACAGTGATGTGACATCACTTGCCTGTTGGAGAAATACCGTAGCTTCCCACAGATGCAAGCTTGCCTCATTCTGATTGATTCAATTTGTCAGCAGCCCAGAGCTATGAAGGAGCTCCTACCCAGCCCTCACATTTTGATTTACCTTCATTTAGCTAATTTGGAAGATGCTGCCTCTAATCCTGCATGCAGCCTTTGCTCTATTTTTAAATGTCTGGGTCACTTTGTGTCCTAGCAACCATCTGAAGCTAAGGATATCCTAAAAGTCTCAGAACCCACGCATGTGGGAGCCCAACTGCAGCATATTATCTCTGGGGGTCTGCCAGTTTATCACCAGAAATGTATCGCAATATGGATATCATCAATTTGTCCCTGTGGGACTAAAGCTGGCAACAGCTGCTGGATGTTTAAATGCTATGCAGTGCTATTAAACATAAAGGGAGAGCTGTTCTTTCATGTCCTTTTCACATTTCCTTTAAAACAGTTCCCCCCCCCCCCCACTAGCTGAGTGTTTGGTTCTTTTGGTTGTATGATTATACATATTAATCATACAGTTGTTGAAGCTTTCACAAGTCCACATCTTTGTCATTATAGTTGAGCAAACTAATAACATGTATGCATGTTTTTCCTAATGAGGCAATTCAGTTTTTCATTCCTGATGCTATCTGCAGTTTGATGAACATCAAGATGAGTTGTCAGCCCAGCATCCCAAAGGCTGATTTCATATCAATAAACTAAGGCACTACGCATTATGTGAATTCCAGGGAAAACTCATTAAAAGCATATTGTCTGTGGCTGCTTTAATAGCGATGTGAGATTTTTACATCTCCTAAGTGATGAGCGAATAGACTCAGGCAAAAAGGTAGGCTGGTCTGAATACTGCCTCACAAGATATAAGTCATGCGAAGGTAGGAAAAGAGTGGTGACAATATGTTTTGCACTTGCATTCCACCTTTATCAAAGGATTTCAAAGCTATTGATGAACTAAGGCTCACAATACCCCTGCCAGGTACCAATTACTTTCATTTTACAGCTATGTAAACAGAAGCATAGAGAAATTAAAATATATATATATATTTAGTGACAGTGCAAGTTATATCAGGACCATCCCCAATTTGAACAAATGCAAATTGTAAGTCAAGGGGAAAGTCTCCAGCTTTCCTTGCCATATTCACATTGCATTTAAGGCAGCTGATAACATGCCAAAAGGCTTTCACATCTATTCCCTACACATACCAGGGTAGATATTGCTTTCTAACTTTAAGCCCTTCTATTGCATAAAACCATGAGGTCACACTCCTGTATCAACAGATTGACACAACTGACTATCACATGGTCCATTTATTTGGAAAATTATTCTGCTTTAACATTGCCGAGGTCCTACTGTTAGAGTGGGTTTCACACACTCACCTTGGCCAGGGACCCTCTTCCCGAGCAGAAGAAGTAGTTAAAAGTAGCCTATGGGCGGCTACTTGTAACAATGCCCCTTGTTGGGCTGTCTGCACTGATGGAAGCCAGGGCATCTGTTCCTAAAAACATAAACCTTTCCTACTTGAACTAAAGAGCCAGTTTCCTAGCTCAAAAAATCAGTAGCAGACTCTAAAACACATCTTTCAAGTGGGGCAGCCATTATAATGTAACAGGCACACTGTTTTAGCATGGGTTACATGCTTCCCTTAGCTGGGGATGCTTAGCCCAATTTTCATACATCCATAGGAATTTTAATCCCTCCCACATCTGTGGGGATTGAATTTGGGACCTTTGGATCTAAAAGCACAAGCCTCTAGTGCCAGTTCAAAAGCAGGAGCAGACTCAAACCATTATTTGTGGGCCAGCCACTACAACAAGAAGTCAGAGCTTCTTAGTTCTAGAGTGGGTTACAACTGCATCTTCTGAAGTCTTATCTTGTAATAGTAATCTGTATGTCCGATACATTGACTGAAGGATTAGGATGACACATTGAATACAATATATAATGATAGCATTAAGTGACATAGATTCATAAACTTTAAGGCCATTATATCATCTAGTCCAGTGTTTCTCAAACTGGGGTCACCGCTTGTGTAGGGAAAGCCCCTGGCGGGCCGGGCTGGTTTGTTTACCTGCCCCATCCGCAGGTCTAGCCGATTGCGGCTCCCACTGGCCATGGCTCGCCGCTGCAGGCCAATGGGAGCTGCTGGAAGCGGCGCAGGCCGAGGGACATACTGGCTACCGCTTCCAGCAGCTCCCTATATTTCACCCACTTACCCTTTACTGAGTCCAATAGCTTGTGTTTGGCTAAAGCATGTCTTCCTGAGAGGTGTCCAATCTCGACCTGAAGCCATCAAGAGATAATCTGCAGCCTCCGTTGGCATTTTGTTCTTATGGTTGATCTTCCTCACTGTAAAATTTGTGCCTGATTTCTAATTTGAATTTTCCTGGCTTCCAGCCATTGGTTCTTGTTATGCCATTCTCTGCTAGATACAGGAGACCTTTAGTGCTTGGTATATTCTCCCCATGGTGGAATTTATATGTTGTAATCAACTCCTCCCAGTCTTTTTGATAAGCTAAACAGATTGAGTTCCTAAGTCTCGCTGTCAGACATTTTTCCAGCCCTCAGATCATGTTTGTGGCTCGTCTCTGCACATGCCCCCATTTTTCAACCTCCTTTTCAAAAAGTGGGCAATTAACTACATTCCAGTATCAGTCTCACCAGTCCCATAGAGAGAGGTAAAATCGCCTCCTACTAATACTCACAATTTCCCTATTTATGCATCCAAGGGTCAGGTTGGCACTTTTCCACAGCATCCCACTGGGAGCTCACATGGAGTTGCTTGTCCGCTAACACTCTGTCAACATAATTATAATTAAAAGACTCACCCAGGATCACACAGCAACACAGTAGCTCTTCTACTTCTATTCTTCTAGGCTTTGTGTTTACTATTTCTCAGTCAGTTGATTTTTACCATTTTAAAACCCCAATCTCAATGATATTCTGGCTCCCAAGGAAACTTAGAACACTCGATTGTCCCTCAGTTTCTGTTTACTTGGTGGTTTTTGTTTGTGTTTACAAGTAGCTGTTCTTTTCTCAGTCACATTAGTTTACTCTCAGACACAGGTGATAATTACATGAAGAATACCAAGAATAAATACATGGAAGGCTAAAAAATAGTCTTCAAGCTATACCGGATCCATAGTGCAAAGCTCATTTCTTGGTACTGGCTCAATGTTACCAATGTACTTATTTATAAAGTTTTATTTCTGTGGACTAATGCTGTTGAATATGTATTGTAAATAGTGCACCATGAAAGATTCTCTCCCAGTAGGATTTTTTTCCTATTCAGTAAAGCAGTGTAAAGTAATTTAGTGGGTAGGACATTATACTAAATTTAAACATTGAAAATGGCTTTAAAAATCGGTTTCCTCTTAAGATCTCTGAATCAGATCCTCAAGTAGTATAAATGGGCATATTGAAGTCAATGGACATGTACCTATTTACATCAGCTAAGGATCTGACTCATATACTTTAAGGTCAGAAGGGACCACTGTGATCATCTAGTCCAGGGGTCAGCAATGTTCGGCACACGGCTTGCCAGGATAAGCACCCTGGTGGGCCGGGCCAGTTTTATTTACCTGCTGACGCGGCAGGTTCAGACGATCGCAGCCCCCACTGGCTGCGGTTCGCCGTCCCGGGCCAATGGGGGCGGCGGGAAGCGGCGCGGGCGAGCGATGTCCTGGCCGCCAACCCCTGATCTAGTCTGACCTGCTGCTCATTGCAGGCCACAGAACCTCACCCACCCACTCCTGTAATAGACCCCTAACCTCTGGCTGAGTTACTGAAGTCCTCAAATCATAGTTTAAAGACTTCAAGTTACAGAAAATTTACCGTTTTCACTAGTTTAAACCTGCAAGAGATCCGTGCCCCATGCTACAGAGGAAGGTGAAACTCCTCCCACCCAGGGTCTCTGTCAATCTGACCTGGGGGAAAATTCCTTCCTGACACCACATATGGCAGTCAGTTAGACTCTGAGCATGTGGGCAAGACCCACCAGGCAGATACCTGGGAAAGAATTCTCTGTAGTAACTCAGAGTCCTCCCCATCTAGTGTCCCATCTCCAGCCATAGGGATTTTTGCTACTGGAAGTCACCAATGGGCCACATGCCATCATAGGCAGTCTATCAAACCATCCTCTCCATAAAATTATCAAGCTCAGTCTTTAAGTCAGGTTTTCTTGCCCCACTGCTTCCCTTGGATGGCTGCTCCAGAACTTCACTCCTCTGATGGTTAGAAACCTTTGTTTAATTTCAAGTCTAAACTTGTTGATGAACAGTTTATATCCATTTGTTCTGGAGTCCACATTGGCACTTAACTTAAATACCAGAGAGGGAGAGGAGTTATTTATCTCTCTGATGTATTTGTAGAGAGCAATCTTATCTCCTCTCGGCCTTCTTTAGCTTGTTTAGCCTAACAAAAGCTCTTTGAGTCTCCTCTCATAAGGTAGGTTTTCCATTCCTCAGATCATCCTAGTAGCCCTTCTCTGCACCTGTTCCAGTTTGAATTCATCTTTCTTAAACATGGAAGACCAGAACTGCACACACTATTCCAGATGAGGTCTCACCAGTGCCTTGTATAATGGTATTAACACCTTCCTCTCTCTACTGGAAATACCTTGCCTGATGCATCCTAGGACTGCATTAGCCATTTTGATGGCTGCATCACATTGATGGCTCATAGTCATCCTGTTATCAACCAGTATAACCAGGGCTTTCTCCTCCTCTGTCGCTTCCAACTCATAAGTCCCCAGCTTATAGGAAAAAAATCTTGTTGTTAGTCCCTATGCATGACCTTGCACTTTGCACTATTAAATTTCATTCCATTTCTATTACTCCAGTTTACAAGGTCACTCAGATCTTCTTGTATGATATTCTGGTCCTCCTCCATATTGGCAATATCTCCCACCTTTATGTCATCTGCAAATTTTATTAGCACACTCCCACTTTTCGTGCCAAGGTCAGTTGTAAAAATGTTAAATAAGATTGGTCCCAAGTCCAATCCCCGAGGAACTCTACTAGTAACCTCATCCAGCATCACAGTTCATGTCTCAGTATCATCCACTTTAGTCTCCCCTTTAACCAGTTCCTCAACCACCTTTCAATTCTCATCTTAATCCCCATCTTTTCCAATTTAAATAAATTTCAATGTGGAACTATATCAAATGCCTTACTGAAATCCAGGTAGATTAGATCTCCTGCATTTCTTTTGTCTAAAAAAATCAGTTATTTTATCAAAGGAGATCAGGTTAGTCTGGCACAATCTACCTTTTGTAAAACCATGTTGTATTTTATCCCAATTACCATTTACTTGTATGTCCTTAATTACTTTCTCTTTCAAAATTTGTTCCACGATATTGCACACAATTGAGGTCAAACTAACAGGCCTGTAGTTTCCCTGATCACTTTTTTCCCCTTCCTTAAAAATAGGAACTATATTAGTAATTATCCATTCATATGGTATGGCTTCCCCCCCGCCCCCCCACAAGTTTACAGGTTCACTAAAAATCATTGCTATTGGGCTTGCAATTTCATGTGCCAGTTCCTTTAATATTTTTGGATGGAGATTATCCAGGCTTCCTGATTTAGTCCCAGTAAACTGTTTGAGTCTGACTTCCACCTCAGATTTGGTAATTTCTTCCTCCATTTCTTAATTGTCATTAGCCACCCTGCCACTACCCCTAAGCTTTTCATTGGCCTCATTAAAAACTGAGGCAAAGTATTTGTTTAGGTTTTGGGCCATGCCTACGTAATCCTTAATCTCCACCCCATCCTCAGTGCTTAACAGTCCCACATCTTCTTTCCTTGTTTTCTTCTTCTTTATATGGCTATAGAACCTTTTATTATTGGTTTTAATTCCCTTTTCAAGGTCCAACTCTGCTTGGCTTTTGGCAGTTCTCAATTTATACCTACACTTTCTGACCTCCAAGAGGTAGTGTTCCTTGCTGATCCCTCCCATCTTCCATTCTTTGTAGGCTTTCTGCTTTCTCTTAATCACCTGTTTGATATGTTTGCTCATCCAGCTTGGTCTTCAGCCCTTCCCTATGAATTTCCCCACCTTGCTTGGGATGCAGGCTTCAGGTAGCTTCTGCAACTTTGACTTAAAGTAATTCCAAGCCTCTTCCACATTCAGATCCTTGAGTTCTTTGGTCCAGTCCACTTCCCTAACTAATTCTCTTAATTTCTTAAAGTTAGCTCTTTTGAAGTCAAGAACCCTTTTGCATATCTATTTTTGTTTATCCTTCCATTTAGTTTAAACTGAATTAGCTCATGATAACTCAAACCAAGGTTGTCCTCTGCAATAAGTTCTTCTATGAGGTCCTCACTTCTCACCAATAGCAAATCTAAAATGGCTTCACTCCTTGTTGGTTCAGCAGCTATTTGGTGAAGAAATCTGTCAGATATCACATCCAGGAAAATCTGGGCCCTACTATTATCAGTAGCATTTGTCCTCCAATCTATATCTGGGAAGTTAGTCTCCCATAATCACACAATTCCCAGTAGTATTTATTTCATTAAAAACATTAAAGATGTCTCTATCCATATCCAAATCAGATCCAGGGTGTCTGTAATACACCCCAAGCACTATACCAGGAGAACCTCTAGTAGCTTTCTTCCCCAAAGTGATTTTGGTCCAAACAGACTCTGTCTTATCCATTCTATCACTTCTAATTTCTTTACAGTCTACCTCATCATTAATAAACACTGCTACTCCACTACCTGTGCCTTTAGTTCTGTCTTTCCTGAACAGCACTTACCCTTCAATACCCATACTCCAGTCATGACTACAATTCCACCATGTTTCTGTTATCCCTATAATATCTGGTTACATTTCCTGTACCAGTAGTTCTAGTTCTTCCATTTTGTTACCCAGGCTTCTTGCATTGGTGTACAAACATCTTAACTGTTGCTGCTTGCCTTCGGCCACATTGGCTGCACCCAATTGGGTGAGGATTCTACTGCCAGTATCACCTCTCTGACTGGTATCAGCACTATCCTTCCTCCTAATGTCCATTCTCCTACCCTTCTTGTGGAAACACCAAAATCCATCTGCAGAGATAGATTTATCTTAGTAAATGATGAGAAACATTACAGTGTAGGGGATATACTGCAATATATTGTGTGTATATATTAGTGTCTTTTGAATTCTTGATGTACTCCTAAGAATATATTGGGCTTGATGCTCCTCTGCCCTGCATCTTATATGGTCACTTACACCTGTGGGAACTCGTGGGAAACACAAGTATTCTGTTTGGTCCTCTGGCTACACTCATTTGGTGTATTTCCTTTGTGCAACTGTACATGGGCTACACGATAACAAAAGCTAAGATTTTTCAGAAATGCATGCCTAAAACCTAGGCTTCCAAATAAATGGCAAGAATTTCAAAATTGCTGATTAGGCAGCAGTCTTGCAAATCTAGTCAGATGGATTTAGGAGCTTAGTTTAGGGTGGTGTAGGGGCTAGCACACTTGACTTTCAGCCCTTTGCTTCCCTGACAGAGGTACCTGGTTCCTCATCTTAGGCTGGGTACCTTCTGGCCTCCACTTACATCTGGATCTCAGCCCTTAAGGGGGTGTGATAAGGGAGCCAGGGTACTCCTTCACCATGTCCAAAGCCAGGGCCCTTTGTGAAGCAATGCCAGCAGGGTCCTCCTGGCAAAGAGTCTAAGTCCACTGCCCTGGGATACTTCCTACCTCAGCTCCTCCAGTTTGGGTCTTGGTCCCCTATAGTGCAATCAGTCCATAGTGGCTCGCTTGGAGTAGCACCCATTTGTGGACCTTTGGCACTGTCCTGCTACAGCCTCAAGTCCCTGTGGGCAGGGTGGACGTGAGATTGGAGAGGCCAAGCTCAGCATGTTTTGCTGCAGAGTGGCATAAAACTCTCCCTACTCTCCAGTACAAAGGAATACCACCTTTGAAATGTATTCAGCTCCCATCAGTCAGAGGAATGGGGGAGCTAGGTAGAGTCCTTCATTAAGCAGCCCACCAGACTACTGAACTGGTCTTCAGGGGAGCTCTTAAAAAATGGCTCTCACATATGATGCCAGAATACAGACTGACTATTTTTAATCATAGAAATGTACAATAAGTGTTTTTCTGCAATGCTTGCAGTAATTGATTCAAACCCTGTTCTGTGCTCCAAACCTTTCCTATGCAGCTCCATAGACTTTTGGATTTACAGTACAATAGTCATGTTGTGAAGGATGCAAAAAAGACCTTTTGACTTCCACTTCAGTTAGTTGCTGGATCAGATATGTGACATTCATTCATAGACACTGAGCCTGTTTTAATTAGTTTACTGAAGTGGACCTGCATTCATCAGCCCATGGAAGTGACTTCAGTATAATCTGTTTCCAGGAAAACCTAATCCTTATTAGATACTCGACAAATCATTATAATAGTGCACATAGACTTTCAATAAAAGGCTTTAACACCTGGTACTCCTTTATATCCAAGGCTACTCCTACAATACTTAATTCTGGATTTTGACCATATCAGGATTTCAATTTTATGTTATAGGGTTTTTAAAATGAATATATTACAATTTAGTGTCAACATAAAATGCTATTGTTTCTGTGCAAGCATATGTAAATCCAGGCTTTATTTTCAAACTTCTGTGACAGATTTTGCAATGCTCAGTAGCAAGTAGCTCCTTTTGACCTCAAATGACAGTTGCTCTGTGAGCAGAATTTTGAATTTCCTTTTTAGTTTTAAATATAAGCTTATATTACCAATGAGAACTAGTACATGCATACAGCTATACTAAGCTGGGACACATCCACTACTTTTAGGATCTTGTTGCAGTGGGGCAGGGTCTGCTACATGTGTGGAGGAGTGACTGGCTGTAGAGAGTCAATACACGGGGATTCCATATCTCCTGTTTGTCATGGAGCATTGTTTGGCAGCACCACAGATGATACCGTTTGGGTCTGGGTACATGGATCCTGTCTGGGGCTAACCTACCTACATGACCAAAATACCAGCACAGGACGGGGTACATAGAAATTCACCAAGGCTAAACCAAGTACATCAACTAAAAGATTGCTACTAATCTCTACTACTACGACAACCACAGTTGCTCCAAGGTTGAACTCCAGACCAAAGGATTTACATACATTTTCCTAGATTTTTAAGGCCAGAAGGGACCCTTGTGATTATTTAGTGACCACCTGCATATTACAGGGCAAACAACCTCACCCAGTAACTTCTGCATCAATTCCATAACATCTGTTTGAGCTATCGCATATCTTCTAGAAAGATTTCCAGTCTTGATTTAAAGAGTTCAAGTGATAGAGAATACACCACATTCCATGGTAAGTGTTTTTTTTTTTTTTTGGGGGGGGGGGGGGGTAATGGTTAATTACCCTCACTGTTAAAATTGTGTGCTCAGTTTCAAAGTCCTTTTATTTGCAATTACTACATACTGGCCCAACATTAGCTTTATTTCCAGTCATCTGGATTTTCCCTGGAGTTTCTAGAATTATTAAAAATCAATATTAATAGTTCACAGAGTTCCTTGGCCATTTCTTGTAACACTCTTTGGTGCACATTATTTAGTCCTGATCTAAAAATGTGTAACATTAATAGTTACTATTTAACAACCCCCTGCCTCTAATTATGAATGGAATAGAAAGGATTCCTCTTCACTATAAGAGATGAATAAATCATCCTGCACTATTCCAAATATTTACTGAATACTTCTGCCTTTTCTGCAACACAATCAACAATTTTACCCTCCTGCTCTAGTATCATTGTTAGGATTTCATTTGTTCACTTTACATGTTGGGTTATGAAATCTTCTGCAATATGAAAAGGCCAAGTTATCTGCTATAACACACAGAACATGAGTAACTTTGCTACAAAGATCTGTGCTTGTGTCTATCTTTTTAAATAGCTTTTAGAACTTGAATTATTTAGTCCCTAATGAGGCAAAAGTAATGAATGGCCTCAAAGTCTGGTAATTCTTTATCTGTTCTCTTTTGAATGATGAAACGACTTCCTGTGGAAACCTCAGAATGTTAAAAACATGCGGGCCATGATGAGCTAAGTGTGTAATCACCGCAGTGTTCCCTTTACAATATGTCATACTTTGAGCATTGTACCCTCACTCTGCATCAATTAAAATAGGAGTATTGTGTCCGACTGTAGGTTTGAATCACACAACATTGCTATTGTCTATTTAAAGCCTCTAGTGTTGCAGTAGTGGTAGTTCTACTTTGCATCTATTGTGGTAGTGGGTTATTATCTGCATTTTGTTTCACTCTGACCTTTTGAGAAGACCACATAAAACACAATGAATTATGATGGTGCTGGATTATCCATCTCATTGAGTTCCTCAAGGGGAAAAAAGTACAACATGTAGTAGCTCTACAATGATATTCTTGAAGTCCACTTGATGTGGAAAGTATATTAAGCACAATGAAAGAGGATTTGTATATACAGATACAACCTGACTGTGTTTAGGTGGGATTTTTCAAAAGCACTCAGTATTGGCTTATTTCTGATCCCACTGAAGTCCATCATGTGACAGAAGCTGGCTGAATATCATGGAAAATGTCATGATGCTCCACTGTTTTATACCTTCTTCAATCATTTACAACTGTGCAAAATGGTGTAAAACACTACCAACTCAGAATGGTAGTCCTGTGCACTCACTTTGCACAGGTGTAAATGATTTTACAAGGAGCAAGGCAATAGACAATCGGGCACAGAGAATCTAAAGCAAAAAGGTCAAGTGATTAGACCAAAGCATAAGGAGGAATCGGTGTCAGGGACTGAAACAGAAGAGCCCCTGGTTCTCTGTTCAGTACTTCATAGATTCCATAGCCAGAAGGGACCATTCTGATCATTTTGTCTGACCTCCTGTATGACAGACCATATAACTGAACTAATTTTTTTTTTACTTAAACCACTGGCCCTTGCTGTCTCTTATGTTAATGAGCTGCCCCTCTTTGTGGCCAAGGGTTGCATTAACTGTTCAGAAGAGAAACTGGCTTAGCTGCAGGACCCTGCTGCGAGGGAGAAACCACCAGTAAAAGCTTGGATGGCACTGCCCTCTCCGCTGTGAAGTGATAGATAGGAACCTATGCCCATAAGTTGCATAGACCCCAAAGGCTGGCCTGGAATCACTGTAGAAGAGGGGAGACAATAAATAATCCATAACCTTTAGGGGTCCACAGTCTAGAGCTAGAAAACTGAGATCAGCCGTGATATTTCTGACTCCCAAATTAAGGGCCTCTAGCCAAGAGCCAGTTCTAGGAGTCAGAATTTAGAAAATCTCATATTACATTCTGTAGGTGACCAATCTGAGTTACCACTCCAAGACCAAACAGAAGAAATTGCTTTCCATTTTAATCTCTTTAGAAAGAAAAGAGCAGAACTACTTATCATGCGCCACCCAGTGCTTAAGATTGACAATTATGTTTTTAAGTTTCAGGCCACTCAGTTCCATTTGTAGCATTATATGGTCTTAGTAGAACAGTTAGGAATTACTCTAATTATGCAACTGTCTGCAGGCTGCATTATGGATTTCATAACGTCCTTTTAGAGCCCAAATTAGAGCCCCTGGTTAGCCAGCAGATCTAGCTCAAAACCAGCTGAAAGGAAACATGTTAGAAGTGCACTCCCAGTGGAAGGTATTCAGATTTTAATGAGTAGGATTCTTTATGATCTTTGCTAACACAAGTAAGATTGGAAGAGAATACTATTTTGCTAGGGATATATTCTTTTCTCCTTGCTGAAATTTGCAGGCTACACAAGAATGCTGTATTATAATTCAAATCCTATCCTGTCACACTATTATGTATTATTCTGTTTAATGTTACAATATGACCATATAACTAGTAGTAATAGTATGCATAGACATGGGAAACCCCCCTCGTTTACAATATTACCACTGATAGCGCAGAACGTTTCTATTTTTTTTAAAATCAATGAAAAGTGCTCCCTGCTCAATAGCTTTTTTCAGACATAAACATCTAATCTGTTTCTAAATCTTTCTCTCCAAATACCCAAAGGGATAGCTTATTTTAAAAACTAACTGCCTACAGTGTGTGGGCCTGCAAAGTAGCATTTAAATTCCTTTTCTGATGACAAAAGCATCAAAAGCTACTTAAAAGCATTTACTTTGTTATATAAATAGAAGTAGTCTGAACAAGTAATACTTTTTTAAAACATGCATCTGAATGGCAGCCTGCATTATATGCTAATATGCAATTCATATTGCTGTTGAAAATAATATCAAGATATTGAATTCAAAAAATAGGGGTTGGAATAGAAATATGCTTGTTTCAATGACAGGGGAATTTTTTTCCCCACATTTGAGCTATGTTCAGAAAGAAGCTTGGGATAAGAACTGGAGTCCAGTTTTCACACTACTGGATGAACTGGATCTGTTTAGTCTATGCTTCTTCAATGTACCTTTGAGCAAGCCATTTCACGCAGGAGACAGTGTGGCTTATTTATAGAGCAGTAGACTGACTCTGATGACATGGGTTTCATTTCTGGCTCTGCCTTATGAGACACATCCCCTCTCTGTGCCTCAGCTTGCCCATCTGTGAAATGGGGTAATGATACTGACCTTCTTTGGAAAGCTGTTTGAGATCTACTGATTGAAGAGTGCTAAATAAGAGCTATGTATTATTATTACTACTACTACTACCTAACAGTGTTTCTTATTGTACCATGTCCCTGCCAAGCTTTTCATCATAAAGTATTTTAAGGCCATCCCAATTACATGTTCGGTCTCAAGCTATCTTCTATTTTAGTTCTTAAACTCGCTCATCTCCCTGAAAGTGCATGTATGAATAAGGCATGTGTCACAGGGAGAGTGGCCTGTAGGATGGGTGCAATTTCTGGGAGACCTGGTGACCCAGGTCAGAGCATGGTGGATATGCAGGGTGAGGTGGGTGTGTGTGCTATGCATAATGGGAGGTCAGAGACAATTGGGAGGTTGGTTGGATTGGGTAGATTTACAATGTTAGAAAGAAATCTACCCAACCCATATGGGTTCTTATATAGGCACCCATCACCACAGTATATAAGTACCTCCCACAGGTAAAAAAATACAGCAAAGATATTTCTTCCATGCCAGCATGAATCTTAGATTTTTTTTTTAATTTGTATAAAGTGTGATAGTTTTGCAATATCTGCCTAAGTGTACTACTGTGGAAAGGCTGCAGCAGCTGGGAAATGGGTTGATTCATCTGGCATGGGAGGGCACATTGAATCAGACAGTTTGTAGGACTCAAGGGATAGCAGAGGTTTCAACCTGAGAACATGACCAATGTGACATATTGGCTTGAATAAGGTAATGACCCAAATCGTTTTCTTAGTTTTATATGAGTACAGCAGCAGTGTACGAGTCGTCCTACTCAATGAAAGGTAATGATGATAGGCTTAGTTCTGCCACTGGAGTTAAATTTTAGGTTAGATTCTATTTCTTGTGATTCTGCAAGAGTTTAACTGAAGCCATTGCAGAAAACCAATGTTGGCTTTATTTTTTTATTTTTTTCACTGAAGACAAATATCATGCTGTACTGAGGTCACAGGAAAGGAAACCTCCATTTCCATCTGCAACTGTGCAGTGAATAAACAAGACCTAAAGAAATGTAATGGCTTGGGGAAAGCTGAGCAATAAGGTGATTCTCAGTATCAAAGCTTCCTCAGAACCACCTCCAGTGATTTACTCTGTCTCAGCACATTGGCTCCAGTAACTTCATTTCTTTCAGATGATTTATTTTGTGGTATCTTTGCTATGGAATTCTGCATTGAATCAAATGTTTTATCAAGCTAGTTTCTATATTCAGTCAAAACTGTAATCAAAATTGAACTCTGTATTGAATCAAATTTTGTAATCAAAACTGGGACAGGGCTGCTGTGAGGAGGGGCTCCTCTGAATCAGGAAGAATGGGTGAATGCTACGAAGAAGGGTTTGCGTTAGTGCAGTGTCGTGTTTGACTCAAGTAGCAGAGCATGTTCTCCTGTAGACTTAGGGGTCAAGTTCCAATCTGGACCTTTTGTTCTAAATGATATTATGGCCAAGATTTCAAAAGTGATTGGTGAATTTTTTTTTTTTTTGTTGGTTGCCTCAGTTCTGGTGCCCGACTTGAGACACCCTTTTAAAAGGGCTGGATTCTTCAGATGGTGGGTGTTCAGCACTCTGAAAACCAATCCCATTTCAGGTGTCTCACATTAGTACCTAAAATAACTAATTGCTTAGGAAAATCATAGCCTACATTCCCAAGGCTTCCATTTGTTCAACAGATTGCTCAACAGTCAAATATTTGGTTGTAAGAAAAGCTATTGGAGACCTCTTCTTATCCCAACAGATTGATGTTAGAGATCTGAATGGCTGAGAATAAAATGTCTTAGATGAAAAGGTTTCTCTTTTGGTGGTTAACATCTTCTTGGTCTCTCTTTATTTTTACATTATTTCTTGGTGGGGAAAAACCCTCTGTTTTTCTCTACTATCATTCCCTTTTGTATATATTGACAAAGGGGATCCAAGGTGTATATCAACTGGAGAATAATTTCTCATTGTTCACCACTGGGTTATTGCCTGTGGCACTGAGTTGACATCAGGTAAGTTACCATTTTATTCAAGAATTTGAATTTTCTGCCTTTCCTTCATCATCTCCCCTTCTGAAAGGGATTTATCTAAACCAAACCTTTCTAAATTCTTTTGTCTGAACATCTGGCTGCATACAGAGGTGACAGCCCGCTAGCTGATTAACAGATTCCTACAGGAAAGAGGGTCATTTTGCAAGTCATGGAATCCAGATTGTTTGGCCAATTTGCAGAAACATAGATGTTTGGAAGTTATTTTCTATTACAGTAACTACAATCCTGCTAGTTATGGTAAAGGGTGGAGAATTCAGATACATGCCTGCTGCCTCAGACATCATGACTCAGCATGTCAACCAACAGCCAGCTCTTGGGGGTTAGGAAGAAAACTTCAGCTCTGGGCAAGATATTCTATAATTGTCCAGTTTGGGGTAATTTACCTTTCTCTGGAGATTCTGGTATTGGCCACTGTCAGAGATACTGGCCACACTGTACCACTGGCTTGGTCCAGTATGCCATTTTCTATCTTCCTAACAAATATGAGGGAGTGACTTAGGAACCTGTCAGAGAATATAGGTTGTATTTACCTTGTAGGGGAAGTTCTGGATACCTACTTATTCTGTTTCCCCCCTGTCATTAATATTGTCAAGCTCACCATGAGATTTTAGCAATACAGTATGTTTGCTGTAACTTTACATTGGGCAAAAGGTCTGATAAAACGTGATAAACTGGATATTTCTTTTCAGTGATCTCTGTAATTTACTTTACTGCTCTCCTTTTCTGTCTTCTAGCACATTACATACACTGGAAGACTTCAGAATATAATACAATTTGAGTTCTTATCTCCATCAATCACAGGCAGTTTGAACTCTATTCCAGGAGCTCCCAGTCTGATCTCAGGTCTCCAGACATCACCTGTCTTTGGGCAAACCCCTTTGTTCCATTCCCTTCTGACTGAGGATTTTAAGGCTGCACAGCTCCATGCCTTACACTGTGATATTCCCACTAAGCCAGTCTGCCAAAGGTCCTGCACCTCTGAGGGCTGTGAACAGTGTGTTGCCAGAAGTTATAAGTTACCACACAGCTCTTTCTAAGCAAGAACATTTATTCTTAAGGTAAAAGCATTACAGAGAAAAAATATAAAAACATTAAGCAGATTTACACACATACGAAACAGACCAGGAATCACCATAGAAGTGGGTGGCAACCCGGGCAGCAGTGACCATGAGATGGTCGAGGTCAGGATCCTGACAAAAGGAAGAAAGGAGAGCAGCAGAATATGGACCCTGGACTTCAGAAAAGCAGACTTTGACTCCATCAGGGAACTGATGGGCAGGATCCCTTGGGAGGCTAATTTGATTGGGGAAGGAGTCCAGGAGAGCTGGCTGTATTTTAAAGAAGCTTTATTGAGGATGCAGGAACAAACTATCCCAGTGTGCAGAAAGAATAGAAAATATGGCAGGTGATCAGCTTGGCTTAATAGAGAAATCTTCGGTGAGCTTAAACACAAAAAGAAAGCTTACAAGAAGTGGAAACTTGGACAGATGACTAGGGAGGAGTATAAAATATTGCTCAAGCAATATACAGGGGTATAATCAGGAAGGCAAAAGCACAGCTGGAGTTGCAGCTAGCAAGGGATGTGAAGGGTAACAAAAAGGGTTTCTATAGGTATGTTAGCAACAAGAAGAAGGTCAGGGAAAGTGTGGGACCCTTACTGAATGGCGGAGGCAACCTAGTGACAGATGATGTAGAAAAAGCTGAAGTACTCAATGCTTTTTTTGCTTCAGTCTTTGCAGACAAGGTCAGCTCCTAGACTGCAGCATGGAGCAGCATAGTATGTGGAGGAGGTGAGCAGCCCTCAGTGGTGAAAGAACAGGTTAAGGACACTTTAGAAAAGCTGGACATGCACAAGTCCATGGGGCCGGATGCAATGCATCCGAGGGAGCTGAGGGAATTGGCTGATGTGATTGCAGAGCCATTGGCCATTATCTTTGAAAACTTGTGGTGATCGTGGGAGGTCCCGGACAATTGGAAAAAGGCAAATATAGTGCCCATATTTAAAAAAGGGAAGGAGAATCTGGGGAACACAGACCAATCAGCCTCACCTCAGTCCCTGGAAAAATCATGGAGCAGGTCCTCAAGGAATCCATTTTGAAGCGCTTGGGGGGAGAGGAAGGTGACCAGGAACAGTCAACATGGATTCACCAAGGGCAAGTCATGCCTGATCAACCTGATTGACTTCCATGATGAGATAACTGGCTCTCTGGATATGGGGAAAGTGGTGGACGTGATATACCTTGACTTTAGCAGAGCTTTTGATACAGTCTCCCACAGTGTTCTTGCCAGCAAGTTAAAGAAGTATGGATTGGATGAATGGACTATAAGGTGGATAGAAAGGACTATAAGCTGGCTAGATCATTGGGTTCAATGGGTAGTGATCAACAACTCGATGTCTAGTTGGCAACTGGTATCAAGTGGAGTGCCCCAGGGGTCGGTCTTGGGGCTGGTTTTGTTCAACATATTTATTAATGATCTGGATATTGGGATGGATTGCACCCTCAGCAAGTTCGTGGCTGACACTAAGCTGGGGGGAGAGGTAGATATGCTGGAGGGTAGAGATAGGGTCCAGAGTGACCTAGACAAATTGGAGGGTTGGGCTAAAAGAAATCTGATGAGGTTCAACAAGGACATAGAGGTATATAAAATCATGAGTGATGTGGAGAAAGTAAATAAGGAAAAGTTATTTACTTGTTCCCATAATACAAGAACTAGAGGCCACCAAATGAAATTAATGGGCAGCAGGTTTAAAACAAATAAAAGGAAGTTCTTCTTCACACAGCGCACAGTCAATTTGTGGAACTCCTTGCCTGAGGAGATTGTGAAGGCTAGGACTATAACAGCGTTTAAAAGAGAACTGGATAAATTCATGGAGGTTAAGTCCATGGGGCCAGGTTGGGTGAGGAATGGTGTCCCTAGCCTCTGTTTGTCAGAGGGTGGAGATGGATGGCAGGAGAGAGCTCACTTGATCATTACCTGTTAGGTTCACTCCCTCTGGGGCACCTGGCATTGGCCACTGTCGGTAGACAGGATACAGGGCTAGATGGACCTTTGGTCTGACCCAGTATGGCTGTTCTTATGTTAAGGACAAGCTGAGAGCCCTTCACTTAGGATGGAAGAATCCCATGGAATGCTACAGACTGGGGACCGACTGGCTATGCAGCAGTTCTGCACAAAAGGACCTGGGATTACAGTGGATGAGAAGCTGGATAAGAGTCAACAGTGTGCCCTTGTTGCCAAGGCTAGCGGCATATTGGGCTGCATTAGTAGGAGCATTGCCAGCAGATTGAGGGAAGTGATTATTCCCCTCTATTTGGCACTGGTGAGGCCACATCTGGAGTATTGCGTCCAGTTTTGGGCCCCCCTACTACAGAAAGGATGCGGACAATTGGAGAGAGTCCAGTGGAGGGCAAGGAAAATTATTATGGGGCTGGGGCACATGACTTATGAGGAGAGGCTGAGGGAACTGGGTTTATTTAGTCTGCAGAAGAGAAGAGTGAGGGGGGATTTGATAGCAGGCTTCAACTGAAGGGGGGTTCCAAAGAGGATGGAGCTAGGCTGTTCTCAGTGGTGGCAGATGACCGAACAAGGAGCAATGGTCTCAAGTTGCAGTGGGGGAGGTTTAGGTTGGATATTAGGAAAAACTGTTTCACTAGGAGGGTGGTGAAGCACTGAAATGGGTCATCTAGTGGAATCTCCATCCTTAGACGTTTTTAAGGCCCGGCTTGACAAAGCCCTGTCTGGGATGATTTAGTTGGGGTTGGTCCCGCTTTGAGCAGGGGGTTGGACTAGATGACCTCCTGTGGTCTCTTCCAGCCCTAATCTTCTATGATTCTATGAGCAGTCATATGGGGCCCTAGTAGGCCAAAGCCTTTCTAGACTTTCTACAAGGACTGGGGCCCCCCTCACTGGAAAGAAGGTCCCATTTGCTTGTTGGATTAGAAAGAAGGCATTGTGTCAGTTCAAGCCCTTGTCTCCTAGTCTCTGGAAAACCCAGCTTGAATTGGTATATGCAAACCACTCAAGGGTTTTGTCTCTAGAGTTGTTTAGTCTCAGTCACTCCTTAATCACCCTACCAGTGTTTTTATTTCCTGTAGGAGCTGTGGTAAACCTTGCTCATGGAGTAGAGAACAATCATAGATAAACCATTCATAGATTTAATACAGTATGGTCCCTGAAGATATTGCATGTGATTGCAATGTCTGTCACACTAACAATTTTTACAAATAAATCTCACTGTCCCTAAGAATCATATATGTTACTGGTGCCAGCCAAATCCCACAGAATTGATACGTCATCAGAAAACTTTTGATTATCTGAGTAAAAAGTTCCACTGAGCTAAATGAGCGTCTTCCCTTAATAACTGAGTAGAGATGTCAAGATTTGGATAATAAGAGGGGATGGCCACAAAATAGTCTGAGGTAGTTTCCAAATACATAATTAAAGGAATAATGAAATAGAACCATTCTAGCTTTTTGACTAAAATCAATCTTTGGTCACCAGGAAGCAATGCTTTGGGAGGGAAAAAGATGCTGTATGCATGTATCTGCTGCACGTGGACAAACCTAGTATATGTGTGTATATATATATTTAAAAACATATATGATATGTACAACGCATCTCTCTTTAATAAGGACACATAGATTGGGTTGACATGATCACTTTAAATATCTTCCATGTTTTCAAAGGTTAGTAATTTTGTGGGATTCAGTTAAAGTCAATGGGGTGTCAGGACAAACTGTACTTGGTATGCTTATTGCAGTAGGTGCATCATACCTACAAGTAGGGAGGCACTGTTGCCCAATGGATAGAGCACAAAGCTGTATTCCCAACACTGGACCTGACCTGCTTTGTGATTTTGGGTGAGGCACTTAATGTCTGTATGCTCCTGTCTTCCTGTCCATTAACCCGGCCGGGGCTCCACTCTCCCCGGCGGCCAGAGCGCCGGGTGGGAGGGCGGAGAGCCCGCCACACCTCTGCTCTCCCCGGCGGCCAGAGCACCGGGGGAGGGCGGCGAGCCCACTGCGGCTCCCCTCTCCCCGGCGGCCGGAGCCAGAGTGCCGCACCGCCCCCCTCCTGGTGCCGCCCCAAGCACAAACTTGGAGGGCTGGTGCCTGGAGCCGGCCCTGGTGACAATTAAGTACTCAGTAACATCTTTAAATCTGGCACTAAGGGCTAACCACTCAAATCATTTTAAGTGAGTAATGAATGGAAGCATGAAATGGCAAAGGAAGGGAGTAAATCTGTATTGGTTCCAAGTCATCTGTAATCACTCGTGGGTTCACTGCTAACCAAATTTATTTTAAAAGTGATAGGTACCATGCATCTGATTTGCTGGTGATGTGAAGCAGGACAAAATAGCCAAGCATCAATCTTAAATATTATTCTCTGCTTCCTCTTTTTTTCCTCCCATAATTGTTTTCTTGACTATATCTACCCTTTCCAGAGACTTTAGCCTGGCCTTGGTTTCCGCCCCCCGCCCCCAAACAAGCTATCACCCATCTCACTAGTCCCTTAGCTACATAGCCATCTGTACACTGTAGTTTATCCTAGTGAATTTCACTTAAGTTGCTGAAGAATTCCTTATCTTGTTATGTATGTAATTACTGTCTGAAGGAGCAGTAGATCACTCTAGAGCTCCACCTAAAGCCCTTCCTTTCTTACTGCTGACAGATTCCGATCTACTGTGTCTGTGTGGTTGTTCTTTTAGTTAGTAATATGACAGCACTTTTTGTTTAGTAGCAATGCTGATCTAACAGGCAATTTAAAACCCCCACACTGTCAGAAAGCCCCTTACAATTTCAGCACATTCCTCTTGCTATCACAGTAATAGCATCAGTATACCAAAGGCTACTGCTCTGGAGACATACATCCAACAGTAGAAAGTCTGTTGCAGTAGCCTACGCTGCAGATCAAATATGCTTCCAGGAATAATTTTAAGACACCCGGGGTTAAGATAACAACCTAGCTTTGTACCCACCAACTTGAAGGAATAATGAGTCTAAAAGACTGAGTGTGACTCCTTGATGGTTGGCACTGATACTTCTTCTGGTTGTATATTTGGACATCTCTCTAATGTAGGAATTAAACAGCTAGCACTTAGAAAGCTTCTTAGACCAACAACTGTATCAGACTGTTTGATCTATGGGATAATAAGGCTAGTAAGGTTTAGAAGGTAAGGTGGGCAGTGCATACAGGGCCATCTAATTCCAAGATAAAGGTAACAGGTTAGGCATCTGTTAGACATGTGCCATTATTAATTAACATCTATTCTGCCACATGAGATGGGAAAGAACAGGCTAATTTCCTAGCAATGTTGTGCAAAGACCATTTGTGCTTCAGTGTATTGGGCATCAAGGACTCCACTGCAGACAGGCTAAAAGTTGTCATTTCTGCCTGCTATGCGTATTCTTAATTATCATTTTCAGTGCCATGGGCTGCAAGGTACTTTACTTGCAAGTAAAAGAGACAAGTCCCTTCCTGCCCCAATTTACTAGAATGTTAAGGTGGGATGACAATGAGAGCGAGTAGGACAGGTCGAAAATCTGGGAGATAAATTTGTGATTTATAAAAGCCTCCTTTTACTTCCTTTTTAAGCAGCTTTAAAGAAATAGAATCTTATTATATTCAAATTTTGAGACAGTGTTGGGATGCCAGGAGCAGTTATTTTAAAGTTGCTTCCTGCTCTTTGACTGTAGCTGAGGATGGTTGTGGCTAAACTCTAAAATACTTTATTGTGGCATAATTACATTTGAATTCAAACTTTAATTATTTTTCAGTGGAAATGCAATTAATTCTAAGATGACTGTTAATTCATGTCTGAGTCCATCTGAATCAGTTTCCTTGAAATATTCACCTGTTGTGTGATCTTTAGTGCTGGAAATAGCCCTCCACTCTGTACTCCTCTTACTGCAATCCTGAGTGTCATAGCACTCCTTACTCCAGTAGCCCCTCATGTAGATGAGGGTTGTAGCACCAAGCTGCCACTTAACACCGTACATGTATAAAGCACCACTATGATCCTGAAAAGATTTCCCAAGTGCTTTAAAGTGTAAAACATTAACTGCTTTGGTATGTCTTTGGGCTGAAAGATGCTTTATAGTCGCTTGATATTAAATACATTTCCACCTCTAAAAACCCTTGGCTGCTGAGTATTTTAAAGAAGGTTTAACTCATGTAGATTTGCTGGTATGGATTAGAAGCAATTGTGCTAGAATTTGAATTGAGCAATAATGTAGTGAAGTTAGAATTAAAGTGTAGTTATGGGACAATACAATTGTTTAGTTTGATCACAACCATTCTGAGGTTCAATGAAAGGAAGGAGTTTCAAGAAACAATTTACATAGTAGGTATCTAAAAGGGTGTCATAAGGAGGAGGTAGAAAACTTGTTCACCTTAGCCTCTAAGGATAGAACAAGAAGCAATGGGCTTAAACTGCAGCAAGGGAGGTTTAGGTTGGACATTAGGAAAAAGTTCCTAACTGTCAGGGTGGTTAAACACCGGAATAAATTGCCTAGGGAGGTTGTGGAATCTCCATCTCTGGAGATATTTAAGAGTAGTTTATATAAATGTCTATCAGGGATGGTCTAGACAGTATTTGGTCCTGCCATGAGGGCAGGGGACTGGACTTGATGACCTCTTGAGGTCCCTTTCAGTCCTAGAATCTATGAATCTAGACAGAAAGTAGCTATCCGAGAGGAATCTAAAATATCCACCAACAGAGGCATAATACAGGAAAACTACAAATGTTAAAGGGGGTTACCCATAGCAAGAAATGTCCCTAAAATTGAAGGATAATTACCTTAGAGTTCAAAAGACAAATGTTAGTTACACATATAATATCTTTCTCTTTAAAACCTCATGGAATTCCTGACTTTGCAAAGCTCACCATCTCACATCATGAAAAGCCAGAGCAATAATACTACTTTTCATAAAATAAATATCCTAGTAATAAAAGCTTAATGTGATGCTTTCAAATTAAGAAATGCTTGTGGCTTGGCATTCAGGTGTATAATTCCTTTTATGACCTTTAGAAATGCTACCATGAGTTTGAGAAGTATGTATTTCAAACCTGTGCTGCAGCAGAGTTTCTTTTCACTGTGATGCTCTTGATGTATTTTCTGCACTTGTTACCTGGGAACCCAGACAACAGAATATTATGAATAATAAATAAAGCTTTGCAGACTAAAGTGTCTGCATTGTTTTCTTTCAAATATGCATACAAGAATGTATTGTAATACAGCAGACTCCTATTGAAACCTATATTTAAGGAATTAATTTTATAAAATTACCTAATACTGTTTATATTCAGAGGAATATAAATATGGACTTGTGTATAAACACACAACTGTCTGGGTCTCTTCGCATATGTCTACCCTGTGATGAAAAACCCACGTCGCTGTTAATCTTTCATCATAGTGTAGACATACCCAATGATAAAGTTACAGTAAAACATTGCTGTGTAACTGATTGATGGTTATTAAGACCCCCCCCCTCAGTTTAAGTTTCCAGTTTTCCCTCTCCACAGGTAAAAACTAAGGGTCCCATTTCCATTTACTCTGACCTCCCACCACATGGTACTTGAATTTATGGGACTCAGTTTTGATAGGCTCTGACATAATTCCGGTGCTTCCCATCACTTTAAGGGAATGTTATGTATAATACTGTTCTTTGTCAAATGTCAACTAAACTGTCAAGTACTTTTTTTTTCACATTGGTCTTTTCCATTATTTTTTTTGTTACCAGGATGCTTGTGTATATCTAATTTCTCCTTTAGAAGGGCCACTCATTTCCTTCAGGGGTATCACAAGCCAACATTTCACTACCTTAGAAGTGCTTTTTTTGGACGATGTTATCAGTCCTTGCACCAAACCCAAACCTCGGGTCCATGTTATTGTGTTACTATCCGATGTGTGCCCCTGGCCCCAGCTGACCCCCAGAATTCTATGTTAGGAACTCCTTCCACACAGATCAAAACTCCAGATAGGTAGTGTACCCCATCACAGGACATTTTGTTAAATAAGGACTGAATAAAGTCCATATAATCAGCAATTATATGAAATATGTGATGTGGGCATAGATCTTGCTGGGCCTGAGTAAACTTGCATATAGCCTGATTTGAGTGCAAGCTTAAACTGTAAACAAGGGTGTGACAGGCTGTGTGCTGGAGCTGGGTCCTTGGGCTAGTTGAGATAAGTGGGACCACCCTGAACTGATAAGCTTGAAATGTAGATAAGATGAGGACATGAATGATTGGTCCTTGCACAATCTGCAAAATGATTGGCCCTTACATGATCCGTAAAATGTCCAGACCAATTAGATGGGAGCTGCTGCAAGTGGCGCAGGCCAAGGGACTTACTGGCTGCCGCTTCCAGTAGCCCCCATTGGCCTGGAGCAGCGAACCGCGGCCAGTGGGAGCTGCAATCGGCTGGACCTGCGGACGGGGCAGGTAGGTAAACCTGCCCGGCCCGCCAGGGGTTTTCCCTACACAAGCGGCAGCCCCACTTTGAGAAACACTGGCTTAGGAGGAAGATTTTGCAGCATGGCTTCTGAAATCATTTTGTTTCTCCCATACATGCTTTGTTCTAGAACCCCTCTGCTGCTTTGATAGAGCAAGAATGGTAGAATTAATGTAGAATCATAGAATCATAGAATATCAGAGTTGGAAGGGACCTCAAGAGGTCATCTAGTCCAACCCCCTGCTCAAAGCAGGACCAATTCCCAGCTAAATCATCCCAGCCAGGGCTTTGTCAAGCCGGGCCTTAAAAACCTCCAAGGAAGTATTTAAACATCAAAGGATGGCATCATATACATGTTTCTAATACGAGCTCTTGCTCCTTTGGTTTTATAATTTAACATTTTATTAATGAATCACCAAAACCTAAGAAGTTCAAAGGCCAGCTTCAGGTAAATAAATGCTGCTGTATTATGGCCACTTGAAACTACTGGAATTTAGACCCTTCCAGTATAACGATATAGGGACAAATGAGATACAGTGCAATATAATATTGCTGATCTTCAACATGTGGTGAGAATTAAGGATGTAAATAGGGTTGCCAACTTTCTAATTGCATAAAACCAGACACCCTTTCTCCTGCCCCTTTCCCGAGGCCCTGCCCCGCCCCTTCTGAGGCCCCACCCCCACTCACTCCAGCCACCCTCCCTCAGACCCTCGCTCTCCCCCACCCTCATTCACTTTCACTGGGCTGGAGCAGGAGGTTGGGATGCGGGAGGAGATGTGGGCTCTGGGATGGGCCAGAAATGAGGGGTTCAGGGTCCAGAAGGGGGCTCCAGTCAGCAGCCACCACTCTTCGGCTGCCAGCTCTGAAGGCAGCGCAGAAGTAAGGTGGCAATACCACAACCCCCTTAAAATAATCTTGTGACCCCCCACCGCAACTCCTTTTTGGGTCAAAACTCACAATTTGAGAAACACTCATCTCCCCCTTGAAATCTGTATAGTATAGGGTAAAAGCACACACAAGACCAGTTTTCATGGGGGGAGACCAGATTTCACAGTCCATGACACGTTTTTCATGGCTGTGAATTTGGTAGGGCCCTAGTAATACATAGTTAAAGCTGATAGTAGGTCTTCTGTCCTCTCAGTGCCTGGGAAGTTTTAGACCAGGGGAAGGCAACTTATGGCACGCGTGCCGAAGGCGGCACGTGAGCTGATTTTCAGTGGCACTCACACTGCCCGGGTCCTGGCCACTGGTCTGGGGGGCTCTGCATTTTAATTTAATTTTAAATGAAGCTTCTTAAACATTTTAAAAACCTTATTTACTTTACATACAATAGTTTAGTTATATATTATAGACTTATAGAAAGAGACCTTCTAAAAACATTAAAATGTATGACTGGCACGCGAAACCTTAAATTAGAGTGAATAAATGAAGACTCGGCACACCACTTCTGAAAAGTTGCCGACCCCTGTTTTAGACCATATGTTCTGAAGTGTGAGAGGGAATGAATGCACGTTTGCATGCCCCTGGTTGGGATGTGCAATATATGATGTGAGTAGGTCAGAGATATGAATGTGTACATACACGATATGTATGCACTTTCCAAACTGTGAGCTCTGTTTAATATCCTAATACCATCAATAATAATAATCTCTAACAGAACAGAGATAGGGGCTAATCCAAAGTCCTTTGGAAATAATTCTACTGACTTCACTAGGCTTGGAATCAGGTCCATACTGAATGCTGAACAAGTAACAACAATGCAATTTATTTACATAGTATATCAAGTCAATGTTACATGCCTTCTCTCTAGGCACTGTAATAAGAAATGTCAATTACAGTGAAAATCAATTAAGTCTAGTTTAGATTTGATAGCAAGAATATGTTGCTTTCTTTTGTTCTTTAATTACCTGAGCTACCACACTTTCACAGTGCTCACATTAAATTGCATCCTTATTTTTCCTTCCAAACAGGATAAACCTGGGCCATTAGGACAGGAGACCCTATTTATTTGACACTCTTCTTTCACTGATAGCACTCTGTCCAGAAAATCATCTAAAATTACAACCCAAAGGTTTTTCTATTGATTTCCAGGGTAAATTGGATTGTTCTGCTCTTGTTTTGTCAAAAGTATTTTTCATTTTTCATTCTTTCCTATTTAATCTTCATTCTTCCCACTTTCTGTTTTCTCCAGCTTTAATTCATTCTCTTTTTAAATCTTCTCACTAGAAGGCCCTAATGAAGCACTCCTGAAGTTTTACTTTCACTTGTTGATCACTAATTTTGTCTTAAATTCAGGGGTGAAAGTAACTTACAGGACTTACTGGTACTGCCGGAGTCCTGAGGGGTGTGCGGGAAGAGGCGGGGCCTCAACTGGAAGAGGCGGGGCCTCTCAAGATTTAAAGGCCCTGGGGCACCGGCTGTGGCTGGGAGTCCCAGGCCTTTAAATCAAACCGAGGCTCCCAGCTGCAGAGGTGGCTGGGAGCCCCTGGGGCTCAGGGGCAAATTAAAGGGCCCGGGGCTCCAGCCGCTGCGGGGAGCTCCGGGCCCTTTAAATCCTGGCCCCAGCCCAGACGCTGGAGCTGCGGGGGGCATTTAAAGAGTTCAGGGCTCCCCGCAGCGGCGGGCAGCTCTGAGCCCTTTAAATCCCGGCCCCAGCCCAGCCGCCAGAGCTGCGGGCAGGATTCAAAGGGCTCTGGGCTCCCTGGCAGGGAGCCCAGGGTCCTTTAAATCTCCACCATGGAAGCTGGTGTGGTCTGGCACAGCGTACTGGCTCTTGCCGGTACGCCATACTGGACCATACCAGCTTACTTTCACCTCTGCTTAAATTATATAAATTAGAAAACTCCCAGAAACATATCCAAGTGTCAGGCTACATCTTCACTACAGGGGGGAGTCGATTTAAGATACGCAAATTCAGCTACGCGAATAGCTGAATTCGACGTATCGCAGCCGACTTACCCCGCTGTAGGGACGGCGGCAAAATCGACCTCTGCGGCTTCCCGTCGACGGCGCTTACTCCCACCTCCGCTGGTGGAGACCTCTTCTTATCCCAACAGATTGATGTTAGAGAGGTCGATTTCTACCCGCCGATTCAGGCGGGTAGTGTAGACCCAGCATCAGTCATTCTTATCATTATCTGGTTATTTACCATTCCAAGTAATCATTCCACCTCTTCCTAATCTGCTGGGACAATGAGGCCTTACAGAAAATGGCAGCAGAAAAAGTGGTTGGCACAAGGGCTTTTGGAAGACCGATAGGCTCCTCTTTCTGCATAATAAACACTTTGTCCATTGTCTGCAGGGTTTAAATTCATTTTACTCACAGGAGGCCTAATCCTGATAGCTGCTGAACTCCCTCAACTTTGACTGAAGTTGGTGAGAATGGAGAATACTCAACACTTTGGAAGATCAGGGAAAGAATTACTGTTTGACCTACACACCTTTCCTAGCAAAATGTAATCTAAATGTAAATATTCTGTCTCCCAATTAAAAAAAGAAGTTACGTAAGATAGCAGCTTTTTGTCAGTAGTGAGTTCATTAATTGCTTTCACTTAAACTTGGGAATTGGACAGCATTCACGATTATGCTTTAACTTCAGAAGGGTTCTCTTGCTGAAAAATACCAGAGACTCAGTGTGGCTATGGAGCCTATAGTATATAGGCCCAAAATCAAAGAATTGAAACTCCACTGGTAGAGCCAGAGGAGCTTAGAAGCACTCTACGGCCAATAGCTCTTGATTTCTTTCCTTTCAATGACCTCTCCCTGCCACTGATTTATTGCAAATAAATGAATATTCACACTGTTTATATTGAACTACCCTAGCGGTCTAGAACCGAATATTTCAAAAGATTGCACCAGCAGTATTAAATTGAATGTATTGCATATGGATAATGTTTTTTTTTCTTGTTAAATTTAAAATCTAGAGCTGACTGAGAATTTTCAAAATTTTTACTTTTTTCCATGAAAAAGGTTCTTGTGATTAAAATTTATGGCAATTCCTACATTTGATGACTTTTTGTCAACAATTTTTTTTCACCCTTTTGGACAGACTCTAGTAGGGTTAATTAAAAAACGCCATTCCAGCAAATGTAAAAGGTTTGTAATGTGGCTAAGTGAATGTCATGGGAGCAAGTTGGATTTTTGGGAATTCCGTAAGTTTTCTGTGCTTGATATTTCAATATATAAGCTCTGCATTAACTCCAGCCTTTCATGCTGAATTATCAAGGGCCATCTTCTGCCTAAGACTAGGCATGCACATAAGGAAGTAAGAGAGTGAGAGCCCAACTTTATGCCCTTACATCATCTACCTGGGTCCTGGGTCCTCCAAGCTGCCTGCCTATCAGCAGCCAGAGCCGAAATAAAACTATCAAAAGCAGAAAAAAATACTACAGTTAGACAATGGAAGCATGACCTAGGTGACATATTCATGCAGTGTCTTGTAAACAATAATGTTCATTCAACCTCTTATTTGTGTGTGTGTGACAGACATTGGTGGGTTTATTGAAGATAGTTTTTCTAGCTCTGTTTCTGTCTTATCTGAATGTATAAGTCTTATACCTTGAAAACTGCATGTAGGCAGCTGTGATGCACTTCTTTCTGGAAGCCAAGAATATCAGCACCGAAAAAGCTACTGTACACGTGTGTCTCCCTGACTGTTTTATTTCTTTGGGGGTAGCTGCTGCCTACAGTTTATATCTACAATAGCAAACAAACAAAACTACATAATGTCAAAATATAACAATGGGGGAAATGCAGGCTCAGATATGGAGGGGAAATTAGGAACAAGGAAATATTGCTGAAAAATTCACATTCAAAGATTTTACAATTTGCCCTTGGGACGCTAGGAAGGTTTGGCCAATTTGCTTTTCCCCCCTCTAAGGCTGATCTCAGTGTCACAATACTGTCCATCAGAAAAAGAACACATTTAAAAGTGAACCCATTTTTGGCAAATGTCTATATTCATTAGAAATAACTATATAAAATGTGTTTTTCATAGTGAAAAACCACCAAAGAATGAACAGTTTCTTATTGGTACCAGGATACAGTTAAAGGCTTGCTAGCTATAAAAACATTATTTTAGAGGGGGTTAATTCAATCTTAAAAATTGATTATCCACATTCTTTCTATGGACCCAATACAGCCTAGGATAGTTTATGGCCACATGTATTGGCTGGTAAATAGCAAATACATAAATAGCATGGGAGAACAAACAGTCTATCACCAGGTAATACTCTTTGTAGAAGCCACTTACAAAGGAAAGATTATCCTGTTTGCACAAAGTAATTAGGGTTGGGGCAGGGAATTAAATAGATTTGGGGAGGGCAGATTTTATTCCCAATCTGCAGGCTGGTCATGGGATGTCTGTGAAGCCACACTGTAGCTGTCACACCAGCCCCTATCCCGGATAAATCCTGAGCTCTGCTTCACACTCATGATGGGGTGTGAAGGTCACTGGATCCAATGGCCCTAGCCTGAGTTTTGGGGCGACACTCTCTTCATTTTGCAGCCTGGCCCTTCCAAGTCCTCCTATATATTTTGCCCATCCGATACACCCTGCCTGACACCTAGATTGTAAGATCCCTGTGTCAGGGATTGCCTCCTCTTGTCTGTATTGTGCCGAACACAATGGGCTCCTGATCCTTGAATGACATTTTTAGGCATTGCCATAATAGGTATAATACTAATAAACATCCACTAGCACTGACTTGTTTGAGTCTGGCCTGGATTTCCCCTTCCAAGAGGCACAGAGCATGTACAATGTCTCCTCTCTTCTTAACCCCTACAAATTTGGCTTGTCTCTGCCATGCCTGGCACACACCCTTGGCATTGACTTTGTTAGTAAATATTCACCTTTTTTGTCCCCATCTCCTTGTATATTTTTTGTCCTCTTCTCATTTGCATATTAACTGTTCTCCCAGAATCTTTATGATATTAGCAAAGAGTGTGTTTGAATTTTAAGGCCTAAAGTGTTGATTCTTGACCTGTATTCAGGAACTTCATGTGATCAACTGTTGAGCTATACGTCATTATTGCTGGTGCCTCCATGTTTGTGGCAATATAGATGTCTAGGGAAAACTAATAAACAGTGTCTACAGAAATATGGTATAAACAAGAGAGGGTGATTGATAAGAGGTGCCTCTGATCTAATTATGTTCTGTGATTGATATGAGGAATTTGTTATTGCAGATGTTATCTGTAATGAATAAAATAAGGATCCATTGAAAAAATGACTTAACTAATTAAGAACTGCCAGTTTCACATCTGTCCGTGATAATGACTGGATTAGAATTCCTTTAGCTTATTGACCAGGTAATCTAAAGATACCATAAAAGAAATTCCAGATGTAATTAGATAAAATGAAAATGTCAAAAATAGAACACAGTGAAATTAGTCATGGGAAAGCAATTTTCCCTCCAGAAAAGGAGTTTATTTGTCTCACACCCTAGGAAAGACAGAGGGCTTGACAGTTAGTTTGGGGATAGGGTTGCCAACTTTCTAATCGCACAAATTCAAACACCCATGCTTCTCCCCCTCCTCCGCCCCTTCTCGGAGGCCCTGCCCCTTCCCTGGTCCTTCTCTGAGGCCCTGCCCCCACTTGCTCCATCTCCACTCTCTCCGTTGCTCACTCTCCCTGACCCTCACTCACTTTTACCAGGCTGGGGTGCAGAAGGGGTGGGTAAGTGCTCCATCTGGGGGTGCAGCTGGAGATATGGGTTAGGGGTGCTGGAGAGGGCTCTGGCCTGGGGAAGGAGGTTGGGGTCTGGGGGGGGCATGGGCTCTGGGCTGGGGGATATGCTCTGGGTGCCCCCCCCCACAGTTCCCATTGGTCACGGTCCCAAGCCAATGGGAGCTGTAGAGCTGGCGCTCAGGGCAGGGGCAGCGCACAAAGCCTCCCTGGCCGCCCATGCGCTTAGGGGCCGTAAAAGACCTGGAGGCTGCTTCCAGGAGCAGCATGGAACCAGGGAAGGTAGGGAGCCTGCCTTAGGCCCAGGACCCTGCTGCATCGCTGACCGGACTTTTAATGGCCTGGTCAAAAACTGGATGCCTGGCAACTCTAGTTGGGGAGTGCTGACTGACCGCATCCCACTAGTTACAGAGGAGAGAGACACACAAGCCAGCTCTGTTCCTTTCTGCTGGGGTGGTAATGTATCTGTTCTTTCTGTATTCTGTATAGTGTTGTATTAAACTCTGATCATCTTTGATTAAATAATTCCATTTGAACATGTTATTTGACAATCTTGAATTGTTATTAAATTCAGACATGCAACAACTTACCCATCTTGCCTGTCTTACCTGTGGCATATGTGCGGAGGCAGGAGGCAGGGAGAATTTGTGGGTTAGCAGATGATGTGGAGGACACTGTCCATTCTCAGGCAAAGTCTGACTTTCATCTCCCAAGAAGGCCACTCTTGGGTACCAGAACAGAAATGGTGGCAGTCATGTTCGATTACTGATCGGCATTGATTCACCAAGTCCCTTCAGTTCACGCAGACTTCAAGAGGTGTATATATCAGCATTTAGGCTTGTGTAAAAGCCTTGGAAAACATTGTTTCAATAATTAGATAATTTGACAAGCATCATACATGGGAAAGGTTGGCACTCTGTTGCCTATGCCACTTTAGTTATATATTTTGCAATGGAGTGCGTTGGTCTAATCAAATACATCCTATTCATTTTAATGGGAGTTCCATGATAACTACAAAGTGCTGCTTCAAAAATCCCTCAGTTCATATGAGCCTTACTCCCCTCCCCCCTTGGGCTTGGACACTTGTTACGGTTAAACTTCTAGGCATACTTGAAAGTCTATCCTCATCCTCTCATAATGTCTACAGTACAAAGTGATGTTTTTGCACATCCGTATCTGCCCAATGCAACAAAAGTACTTGAACAATGTCCCAGCAGGCTTAATGTATTTGCAATCTCCTCAAATTTCTCTGTATACAATCTGGTAGGCTGTTCTCAAGAAATATTTCTTTTTTTGAACACCAGTTTGAGAATGAATTGCTATTTCATGCCTGATAATTTGTACAGCTGCATGATAGTAATCAAGCATTAGGCTTAGACTTTCAAATCCAAAGCTTGAGCTTATGAAGAGGTTTCTATAAAATTTCATCCTCTGATGCTGTGAGTAAGAGATAAAAGGAGAAAGGAAATGCTAGGGAATAAATGCATGTTACCATAGTAATAACTGAATCCTGGAGCCTTCTTGAAGAAAGTGCCTTTAGTTTTCTGGAATCTCTTTTATCATTTCATCCTACAATAATTATGGGTCATTGAGATGAATAACCTCTATAGTAAGTTAGGTGTAACAGAATAATATCCCACTTAGGAAACCATCCAGCAATGTTAAAGATGACCTACAAAGTCAAAAATAAATATGGGGCCTGTTTCCTCTTTATTTTTTTCTTCTTTATGATTTATAAAGGAGGCCTGGTGTAGTGGTGTTTTTCACGTTAGAAATTCAGGTTTTATCTGCCCTGAAAGAGTCTATGGTAACTGAAAAACTAACACAAAAATTACATTGAAAGAACCAGGAGTTTGAAAGTTAAGTAACTGAGTGAGGAGGGGATTTCTAGTCAACTATTCAAAATTCTCTGGATCAGATCATCAACTGGTTTAAACTGATATATGTTCATGGAAGACGGTGAGTGATGCTACATTGATTTATACTGTACCTGCTGAGGAGTTGGGCCATTGTTTTTGTTTTGTTCTGTTCACACTTACTTAATGTTAATAGCTAGCTAACATTATGGATGAAGGAAGTTTTTGCTAAAGATTCAAGCAGCCGTGTCCCTTCAGTTAAGGTTTTGGAGTAAATGTGCATGGAAACCCTCACATTTTTTCCCACCAAACTTAGGGAAACCAAGCTTGATGTTACTGATAAAGGTAACATAGTAAGCAAGTAGAATTTAATTAAAAAGAAAACAACAAAACTTAATTATACCTCACAGAGAAACAAAACAACACAAACAAACAAAAAAACAGACACAAGCCCATTAAAAAAATATCCCTTGCTGGTCACCCAATCTAATTAATATATAAATATAAATTGGCCTCTGCAAACTGGGGAGAAGGGAGAAATTGGAGAAAAGTCAGGCTTAGGCAACAGTCCTGCAAACAACCAGGCACATATTTGACTTTAAGCAAATGAGTGGTCCTAGTGGCTTCATGCATTTATAAGCATTTTCAGGACTGAGGCCTTAGCAATACAGATATGCTATTAGTTTGGCTTAAGGCCCATGTGACTGACATTTTGTATTCCTTGTTTCTACCATCGGGTATTGCTCAATATTACCAATAATTTGGGCAGGGAGTTTGAGTATATTGCTAAATAGTACCCAAGCACGACAAAAAAAATCTGAAACAAGGCTTTAGTTACAGATGAAAAGGTTTCTGTTTACATTGGGAAATGTAATCAGTGTGTTTTTTCAATGGATAGCATGTCCCAGTGCATTGGAAAACAAGATTTTTTCAGGTAATGTTAAACTGAAGGCTGTTAAGACACATGTACAGTAATACTGCCAAGTATTCGAGTGGATCTATATAGACCTGGGAAACCTTTTGAGTCTATGGAGCTTAAAGTTACTTCTGGTTTAAAATATTTATGAATCGATCTCAGTGTTGACAATTTTAAATTAACAATAATAAAATATTTTCCCCTTCTTTAGTATTTTCTATCTGAGAATCTCAGTGCTTTACAAACATTAATAAAGTCAGCCCTGCCTCACAGGAGCCATAGCAAGTAGTATTATCTACGTTGGAGTCCTTGTGGCACCTTAGAGACTAATAAATGTATTTGGGCATAAGCTTTCATGGGCTATAACCCACTTCATCAGATGCATGGAGTACAGTAAACAGGTATAAATATACAGCATATGAAAAGATGGGAGTTGCCTTATGAAATGGTGGGTCAGGGCTAACGAGGCCAATTCAATCAGGGTGAATGTGGCCCATTCCCAACAGTTGACAAGGATGTGTGAGTATCAACAGAGGGAAAATTATTTTTTGTAGTGACCCAGCCACTCCCAGTCTTTATTCAGGCCTAATTTGATGGTGTCAAATTTGCAAATTAATTCCATCTCTGCAGTTTCTCGTTGAAGTCTGTTTTTGAAGTTTTTTTGTTGAAGAATGGCCACTTTTAAGTCCGTTATTGAGTGTCCAGGGAGATTGAAGTGCTCTCCTACTGGTTTTTGAATGTTACAATTCTTGATGTCTGATTTGTGTCCATTTATTCTTTTGCATAGAGATTGTCCGGTTTCGCCAATGTACATGGCAGAGGGGCATTTCTGGCACATAATGGCATATATCACATTGGTAGATGTGCAGGTGAACAAGCCCCTGGTGGTGTGGCTGATGTGGTTAGGTCCTATGATGGTGTCCCTTGAATAGATATGCGGACAGAGTTGGCAACGGGGTTTGTTGCAGGGATTGGTTCCTTGGTTAGTGTTTCTGTTGTGTGGTAGACAGTTTAGTGTCCTTTTTCCTCTGTAGAGAAGCAAAGTGTGTGTTGTAAATGGCTGATCTAGTTTTTGTAAAGTACAACTGTCATAACTATAAAGGGAAGGGGGTAACAGCTGTCCTGTGTACAGTACTATAAAATCCCTCCTGGCCAGAGACTCCAAAATCCTTTTCCCTGTTAAGGGTTAAGAAGCTCAGGTAACCTGGCTGGCATCTGACCCAAAGGACCAATAAGGGGACAAGATACTTTCAAATCTGGGGGGGGGGAGGCTTTTGTTTGTGCTCTTTGTTTGGGAGTTCGTTTGCTCTTGGGACTGAGAGGGACCAGACATCAATCCAGGTTCTCCACATCTTTCTAAACAAGTCTCTCCTATTTCAAACTTGTAAGTAAATAGCCAGGCAAGGTGTCTTAGTTTTCCTTTGTTTTCTCAACTTGTAAATGTACCTTTTACTAGAGTGTTTATCTTTGTTTGCTGTACTTTGAACCTAAGACTAGAGGGGAGTTCTGTGAGCTCTTTAAGTTTGATTACCCTGTAAAGTTATTTTCCATACTGATTTTACAGAGATGATTTTTACCTTTTTCTTTAATTAAAAGCCTTCTTTTTAAGAACCTGATTGATTTTTCCTTGTTTTTAGATCCAAGGGGGTTGTATCTGTATTCACCAGGAGTTGGTGAAAGGAAGGAGGGTGAATGGTTAATTTCTCCTTGTTTTAGATCCAAGGGGGTTGGATCTGTATTCACTAGGAGTTGGTGGGAGAAAGAAGCGGGGATGGTTAATTTCTCCTTGTTTTAGATCCAAGGGATTTGGATCTGTATTCACCAGGGAATTGGTGAAAGGTTTCTCAAGGCTTCCCAGGGAAGGGAATTAGCCTTGAGATGGTGGCAGCGGACCAGAGCTAAGCTGGTAGTTAAGCTTAGAAGTCTTCATGCAGGCCCCCATGTTGTACCCTAAAGTTCAAAGTGGGGATACAGCCTTGACAACAACCATGAGGAAGTTTGTGTGGAAGGTTCGTTTTTTTATGAGAGTCTCCAGTTTTGAGCTCATTCGTGATCTTCTCTGAGACTGGGTGGCATAATCTCTCACCATAGTCTGTATGGTATATTGATTATAATGGACTTTTTAACTTCAGTCCTTTTGGTATGATGCCCATCTGTTTGCATTTGGAAAGGAACATGTCTGTCTTATCTGCACGAGTTTTTTCATGAAGTTGATAGATTTCCACTTCATAAGGCTAAATTCAGTGCTTTGCATGGTGACAGGTTTCAGAGGGGTAGCCGTGTTAGTTTGTATCACTAAAAACAATGAGGAGTCCTTGCGGTGCCTTAGAGACTAACAACTGTTGGGAATGGGCCACATCCATCCTAATTGAATTGGCCTCATTAGCACTGACCCCCCACTTGGTAAGGCAACTCCCATCTTTTCATGTGCTGTATATTTATACCTGCTTATTGTATTTTCCACTCCGTGCATCTGATGAAGTGGGTTATAGACCACAAAGGCTTGTGCCCAAATAAATTTGTTAGTCTCCAAGGTGCCACAAGGACTCTTTATTGTTTTTGCTGATACAGACTAACACGGCTACCGCTCTGAAACCTATTATCCACGTTATTATACAGATAGGGAAACAAATTCTGCTAAATGACTAGAGATGATCAAAAATTTCTGTCAACATGCTTTTTCAATGGGAAATGGCTATTTGCTTAAATGATTTTTTTGTGTGTGTGTGGGGAAAAAAAGTTTTTTGTCAACTGAAAAGTAGAACCTGAAAACTTTGTTTCTTGACAATATTTTGCTCAGATTTAAACTTCAAACACTTACATTTCAGTTGCCAAACCCTGAATAAAATTCTAATTCTTGAAAATTATACACACAAATTTCCATCCAGCTCCATAAGTTACTTTACTCAGGATCACACAGAAAATCTATGGCTTTGCAAGGAATAATTTCCTGGTGCTGTACAATAACCACCAAATCAACATGTCCATCTGTTTACAAATACTATTGTCCAATTATCTATCTAACAATAGAGTCTCATCCTGATTTTTAACAGATAAAAACAGATTTGAAAATTTTATTAACGCTAATGTTAAAAAATGTATATAATACATAGGTTGGGAAAAGAATGTCTATACATCTGGGTATGGTGCTTAGATTATCCACAAATACAAGTTAGTTTTTAAAAGTCATATGATACACAGAGTACATAATCAGCAATAATCCAAATCTAGGTGAAGAGATTTAACAATACAGTTTAGATATTAGAATCCAACTACTCGGGTGTGATGTTATTGACATTAACTGGTACTGTATAGATCATTGTTTCAACCAAAGTCCTGTAGTGGCACCAAATCTTGTATAAAGGGGGTCAAATAAGGGGGACAAGGTTATGGTTTGCTGGGTATGATTATGCTATCTGTATGCATGTATCATTTTTTGTATTTAAAATTATAAGTATTGGCTCTATACTGTCTGTATTTCAAACTTTTGCTCTGCTTCTGGGTGACACCCCAGAGAAGTTGGTGTCAGCTGTGCCTAGCCTGCTTGATGGCCCATTAAGGACCATAAGCTATACAATTGACCCATTGAGGAAGGCAGATACACCTTGTGACTCAGTAAAGTATGCAGGTATGCAGGGACATGCCTATGGACAGAACTCTGAGGTTTTTCCATGCCATGTGATGTACAGCTTGTGTTTGGGACAAAGAAAGCAATGACCACATGGCAAGAGACTATACACATCTGCTGCAGCTCCTCCATCTTGTCTTCAATCCTGCTTCTTACCTCTGGAGGGACTTTGCTACAAACGGAAGCTGTACACAAAGGACTGATGACCCATCCCAACTATGGATGTATTCCAGAGACTTGATTTGAAACCTGCAGCTTATTCCATCATTGCTATGACCCTGAACCAAGAACTTTGCCATTACTGTATGTAATTGATTCCATTTAACCAATTCTAGCTCTCATCTCTATCTTTTTCCTTTTATGAATAAACTTTTAGATTTTAGATTCTAAAGAATTGGCAACAACATGATTTGTGAGTAAGATCTGATTTGTATATTAACCTGGGTCTGGGGCTTGGTCCTCTGGGATCGAGAGAACCTTTTGTCTTTTACTGGGGTATTGGTTTTCATAACCATTTGTCCCCATAATGAGTGGCACTGGTGGTGATACTGGGAAACTGGAGTGTCTAAGGAAATTGCTTGTGTGACTTGTGGTTAGCCAGCTGGGTAAAACCAAATCTTCTCTGTTTGGCTGGTTTGGTTTGCCTTGGTGTGCATAGAAACCCCAGTTTTGGGCTGTAACTGTCCTGCTTTCAGCAATTTGTCCTGAACTGGCACTCTCAGTTGGGTCCCACCAGAACCAGCATTGTTGTATCGGGTACAGCACTCATGAAAAGTTGTAAGGAGATTTGGATGTGGAAATCAAAATATATCAATGAGTGGAGATTGTCCCTCATTAGTTTGGTTGTCCATTTAGAAAATACAATTCATGCGGAAAGTATTTGTTACTTTCCTGACTGTGCTTCTCATCAGCACTTCAGCCCAATTGCCACATCAGCCAAGCGTAATGTTGACAGATTCCACATTCTCTCAGCACTCACTCATTATTGGGGTCCCATGCGCCTAGGACTCTGACAATCAATGCATGTGTCTGGACCTGGTAACCCTTAGCTCTCAAGGTTTCGGCTAGAGGGGCATATTTCTCTACCTTTCAAGCTCGGCATCATGAAAGGCCAAGCTCCTGTTCTCAAATGGCACTGTGACGTCCACCATGATGATCTTCTTCTGGTTGTTGTTGGTGATGACAGTGTCCGGTCGCAGTTGGCTGTCGGTTCTGGGGATGGGGGAGTTTACGGCAACCTCCCCCGTGGAAGGATGGCTCTGGCCAGGCAATCTTGGATGGCATTGTGTCGCAGCTGCCAAGGTCTCGAATGGGGCTTGCAGCTACACAGGATGTGGGGTAGCATCTCGTTGGCGTAGCTGCCCTTCCTGCATCGCTTGTTCTGATTCCCATGGCGGATGAACCTCCAGCTGGCAAATTGGGTGAAGCTGCCTCCGGGGAGGAAGTGGTTGCTGGCATCCCACTTGCACATCACCTCAAACGCCTTGCCCTGGTCCGGCTTCCATTTCAGGTTTTCCATGTATTGGCTGGGTCCTCTCCAGCATGGTTCTAGCTCTCAGAGTGATGATAATGTGATCTGTATTCTTCATCTGTGGCACCAGGACTCCCAGCTCCTGGCGTTCCTCACACCACATCCAGTGGCAGCCGATACGCTTTTCCAGTCGTCGCATAGCATTGCGAGCACAAATCCAGAGCAAAGCAAAGTCTCCCCCATCTCTTTCAAATTCAGCTTCCAGTGAGCCGCTCAGATAGGTGGCGACATCTTGGTGATTTGCTTCTTGACAGCATCCTGCAGAGCACTTTCCACGATGTTCCTCACCGCGGTGTCCGGGCACGTCAGAAGGCAGAAGGCATGAGTGATCACAGCAACATCGCACAGATCACTCATTCAAGGGATGTTGGTGCCGCCCTGCCTGTGCAAGGTGTACACCAGTTCATTGCTGGCCCTCTGGGGAAGAGACATCCATTTCTTCACCAGCTGCTGGATGGTGTCTGCCTGCCTTGTTCAGAGGTACCTTCACCACGGCAGATCTCCTCAGGACAAATGAGAATCAGGAAGGTATTCTTCTACATAGGATCTGTCTGTGTCATTTCCCTTCAGCTGAGGAATCTGCCTAGGATTTCTGGTAAATGTCTCTATCTAAACAAAAGTAAAGTTTTTTGCCTTTGTTTATCTTCTTTTCATCATGCACTCCAGAAAAAGGGATTTCAAAGAAAGTGTGTGTGTTTGTTTTTCATCCACTGGAAAGGCCTGCACCCAGACTCCTGCTTTTTGTCCCTATTCTCAGAAATATATCTCATATAAATCTTTGAAGGTCAGTCTTCCAGTGCTGCTTCAAAGCTGCCTGCACTGCCTCCAGTAGTTTCAAGTCCCGTTGCTTCATCAGAAGATTACGCTAAAGCTCTCAGTGACAAATGCCAGGAGCAGCAACAATCGCACTGCCAGATGTGAACTTATAACAAGCAGGAAGATATGAGATTTGAGAACTAGAGATTGGTCTTCAGCACAAAATTCCGATCTAGATTTCAAACACATCGAAGTATGAGGGCTTTCAGATTCACAGTTTTTGCTCAGCTTATTATAGAGAAAAGCCAACCACAGTAGTCAGCTTTGGATCCCAGTTCAGTTTTGTATCAGCGGGGTAGCCATGTTAGTCTGAATCTATAAAAAGCAACAGAGGGTCCTGTAGCACCTTTAAGACTAACAGAAGTATTGGAGCATAAGCTTTCGTGGGTGAATACTCACTTCATCAGATGCAAGTACCTGCATCCTTCAGTGCAGTCATGAGAAGCTTCATGAGAATCACACCAATAGAAAAAAATCCTGAGATTTGAGAGTTCTATCGCGAGATCATGAGTGAGGCTTAATGTCACTTACAAATTGCATCTCTCATGATAAATTTGTGAGAGTTGGTATGTTTGAGTAATTAGACCTGTATGAAGTACACCTGGCACAAATATACTTGAGTCTCAGTATGTCCTCCTTATAGGTTCACTGATTTGTATTAGAATCTGTGAAAAGTCTAGAAAATTTGAACCATTTTCACTCTGCATTCCTGGATTTTTTTTTTTAAGTTTAATTTAGCAGCAGCAATCATTATGGAGAAGTGGTAGTTGGCTAGCAAACTACCATAGCTGATGAGACCAATGCAACTTTTTTTGAGAGAGAGGCTGCATGCCTCAAGTCAAGTTCTGTGATCTGCAAGTTGCCGGAGAGGAGGAATGAGGGATGGTTGTGTTGCTCATACTGTGAATCACGCTTCTGGTGGTGCTGCTGCTTAAAATGATATGGGCAATTGCCCTACATGACCCAAGAGCAAGTCTTTCAGTGTGCAATGTGCAGAAAGGCCTCAGAATGCACAGAATGGTTCATAATGAACTGCTGTGATTTGCAGTGGAGATGAGAGATGAAAAATACAAGTGGAGGACTCTCCTTTTCTTCACATGAAACCCACAAATGTTCAGAATGCATCTAGCTCAGGGGTGGACAAACCTTTTGGCCCAAGGGCCACATTGGGGTTGCAAAACTGTTGGAGGGCTGGGTAGGAAAGACTGTGCCTCCCCAAACAGCCTGGCCCCCACCCCATATCTGCCCCCCTCCCACTTCCCGCCACCTGACTGCCTCCCTCAGAATCCCTGACCCATCCACCCCCCCGCTCCTTGTCCCCTAACCGCCCCCTCCTGGGACCTCCCGCCCCAACCACCCCCTAGACCCCTACCCACTATCCAACCCCCCTGCTCCCAGTCCCCTGACTGCCCCAACCCCTATCCACACCCCCGCCCCCTGACAGGCCCCCTGGGACCCCATGCCTATCCAACCCCTCCGTTCCCTGTCTCCTGACCCCTATCCATACCCCTGTCCCCAACTGGCCCCCCGGGACTCCCACGCTTATCCAACCCCCGTTCCCCATCCCCTGACTGCCCCCCCAAACCTCCGCCCCATCCAACTGCCCCCTGCTCCCTGTCCCCTGACTGCCTCCAGGACCCCCTGCCCCTTATCCAACCCCCAGACACTTTACCATGCCGCTCAGAGCAGCATGTCTGGCAGCAGCACCGCCTAGCCAGAGCTAGACATGCTGCTGCGCTGCCCTGCAGGAACATGCAACCCCGCTGCCCAGAGTGCTGCCCACGCAGCAGCGTGGCTGCGGGGGAGGGGAGACAGCAGGGTCAGGGCCGGGGACTAGCCTCCCTGGCCACAAGCTCAAGGGCCGGGCCGGATGTGGCCCGCAGGCGTAGTTTGCCCACCTCTGGTCTAGCCGATGAATACCTACTGATGTCAGTTGCTGTGACTGTCAACAAGATATTCAGATCACATTTCAAGGAGCAGTAGAAGATTTATAAGAGAACTGGAATTTTTCAATTTGCTCTGCTCTCCAAATTGTCTACCCATTTAGTTGTGAGTTGTACTATGTTATTGTTGATTTGCCAGTAGAGAGTCAAATAAAGTCTTGTGCCTCCTTAAGAACTGAAAGTCTCATAATCTTCATGTTCATTATTTTTTATTGCAGTCTTCAACACTACAAAGAGTAGAGGACAAAGTGACAGTAACACAGTAAGGAAGTAATAAAATCTGTCATTAAAGAAATAAGGAAAATTTATGAAATTGTTACGGATAAAATAAAAATGGGGATTGCACATGAGGGACACAAATAAAAATGCATCCTAGAACACTGCATCTTTAAAAACAATAGCTATGGAAAAACACTATAACAAGGAATCTGGTATTCTTTCTGTTTTTATACTGTTCTGATAAGACTTTTATTTTGTTCATAAATCGTTCCTCTTGCCCTAGCAAATTCTTCAGAGATCCATAGTGAAATTTCTGCGTTTCTTTTGTAAGTGGTAGATGTGTGTATAACATCCTCAGGTCTGAATTCTTACCATTCTAATCATCCACACAAAATCAAGAGTGTGTTACAACAAAGAGTGATTGCAATATTGTTACAATCAGGGGATTTTAATTTCAATCATTAAGGTTTGCCTACAATCACTTGTAAGAGAGGCTGACAGCATGGTCAATTAAATTCAGACTTCTGTAAATTATTTTTATGGTTCATCATTCACGCAGTAACATCCTGATGTACACAGGCAATATCCTGCTAGGCTCTGTTGGTGCGTTTCATCACTACAACTCGCTGAGAAATTGAAAGACTTTGTGACAAGTCCATTCACTTTAATGAGAATTGTGGGATAATAAATTAACATGAGTACAATAGTCAGATTATTTATTTATTTTACTAACACTCATAACAAGGCTACATCCCCTTCTATCACCTCAGACCTTTTGCAATGTCTGTTGTTGTCTTTCTTCTTAGCTCTTTGGAGCAGGACTGACTCTTTTTTGTGTTAGTGCAGTACTATTCCTTGGACAATTTGGGTTTTACCACAGTATAAATAGTAGTGATTAGAGCAGGTAACTTGAAAACAGGTCAGCTGGATTTTATTTTCAACTCTTTCACTAATCAGCTGTTTGACTTTTAACAAGTCACTCTGCCGTATTTTATTCATCACTACTATGATAGAAGGAAGCTGTGAGACCTAATTGTTTGTAAAGCATTGTGAGATCATCATAAAAATGTAGTATATAAATGCAACATATTAATATCATGAGTGTCACTGTTTTACTTATATGCAGTGTAGTTGTAGCTATGTTGGTCCCATAATATTAGAGACGCAAAGTGGACGAGGTAATATCTTTTATTTGACCAACTTCTGCTGGTGAGACAAGTTTTTGAGCTTACACCAAGCTCTTCCTTCAAGTCTGGGAAATATACTCAGAGGGTCAAAGCTAAATACAAGGTGGAACAAATTGTTTAGAATAAGTAGTTAACACATATTTTAAGGGATCATTCTAGGTGAAGTGGACTGTTAACACCTCTCTAATCATAGTGGGGAAAAGGGGGTGAGGGAGACTGGGGATGGATGTAGTGGTTTATAGATTTTTGTAATAAACCATAAATCCAGGGTCTCTATTCAGTCCATGATCTTTAGAATCTAGCAAAGTTATGAATTTAAGGTTCCATGATCACCTTTTGAAGGCGTTGTGCAGATTTTGTTTGAGGATGTGGACTGAGAGGTCAGGTATAGAGTGATCACTTTGTGAAAAGTGTTCACAGACAGGTGATATGGTGTTTTTGTCATTTATCATTTTCGGTGTGAGTTCATTTGAGAGTGTAGCGATTGTCTTGTTTCATCCACATTTTTGTTATTGGAGCATTTAGTGCATTGGATGAGGAACACCCACATATGGTGATACACATGTGTAGGGTCCCTGGATCTTGAAAGGTGTGTTGTGGGGGTTGTTGATCATTTAGCAGTGGAGACATGTCTACAGGTTTTGCATCTGGTGTTCTGGCAGGGTCTGGTGACACTTTGAGTTGTTGTGTGTGGTCTGTGGGGAACTTTCTTCTGATAACGAACTTGGAGAGGTTAGGGGGTTGTTTGAAGATCCAGAAGAGGGGGTTCAGGAACAATTTCTGTCAGGGTGTGGTCCCCATTGAATGTGGGTTGTAATTATTTGCTGATACCCCATATGGGTTCCAGTGTGGGGGTGGTAGGTGACAACTAGTGGTGTGTAGTTGGAAGGGGGTTTTATTTCTGTATCAAAGCAGGTTCTCTTGGGGTTTTTGAGTGGCCCATACCATGATGCAATCTACTTTTCTGGTGGAGTGTCCTTGTTTGGTGAAGGCGGTTTTAAGTGTTTTAAGGTGTATATCCCGGATTTTCTCCTCAGAGCATATTCTGTGGTATCTGAGTGCCTGGCTGTAGATAACAGATTTTTTGTTGTGTGTGTGGAGTGGTTGTTATACCAATAGAATAAAAACCAGCAGGATCTTATTAAGAGGGATAAGGCAAAGATGCCACATTTATTGTAAATATACTGATAAAGCAAAAGATAAAAAGTAAACAACGTTGTTTGTTATTTCTTATACACACATATATATAGATATATATATAGATATATAGATATATATATATATATATATAGAGAGAGATTCATTCACACAATCATTCATTCAAGTTCTGTATAGGTGTTATAGTTACCAGCCTAGAAGTTGCTCATGCCAAGTTACTGGCCAGGTATCTTGGTCATGAGGATGGAGCCGAGTCTGTGTCAGGTGCACCTGATGCTCCTGGAGGCTGGCAGCAGAACCAGAGACTCAGTCATCAGTCTTTAGAGTCCATTCTTATAGGAATTAATTCCTATGTTAGTCTATGGGAACTGTTTCATCCTGCTGTTGCTGACTCAATCAGCAGATGGCACATTCCTGTCCAAAGCGGCACATTCCTGGTGGCTCCACACTATCCAAAGTTTGTGTTTCTCATCTTTCCAGGTGATGGGGTGGATCCCAGTTTACCCTCGGGGGTTGTCTGGTGTTCCACTTGACACATTCTTCGGCCAATGGATACTCCCTTTCTAGGCTGGCACCTCCCTAACCATTTATGTACATCAAGCATTCATCAACATACATTCCATATCTTAACCATATTTTAATTTACTGCCTCCACCACTTTCGGGGTGTGTGCTAATTCATTTGAGACTCCCGGCCCTTTAATCACCGAGGGTGGGGGTCTGTCCTAGGAGCCGTTGAATGAAGTGAAAGTCACTTAACAGCTTATAGTGTTTGTTTACATTGTATCAATTACTTTAAGAACAAAGTCAATTAACTTGTTTGTAAGTTTTACATAGTAATAAAGTACCTTTCACAGGATAGATATAATCAATGGTTTCTACAGACAGTAGCTTACAAGTTTTAACAGAAGACCCAAGAGATTTTTGTACTTGGTGAAACTGTTGGATTTTAAAGTGTGGGGGACAAATTATGAGGGGGTCACTGTTACTTGGGGGAATCACTGTTAGTACCTTCTTTTATATCCCTACATGGTTACTGTATCTGTGAAGGTAAATGTGGCGATCTGTGGGTTTCTTGTATATAGCTGTCTGTAGGGTTCCATTGCTGAAACTGATCGTGGTGTTCAAGAAGTTAATGCTGGTGTGGGAGTGTTCTAGAGAGAGGTTAATTAAAGCGTGGTGATTATTGAAGTTGTGGGGGAAATCTATGAGGGAGTTTAGGTCATCAGTCCAGAGATGAAAATATCATCGATGTAGCTCAGGTATATCATTGGTTTAACTTATTATACACTTATTTGTTTTAAAGTTTTAGTAAAACAGCTTAAATTTTTTGAAAGCACCTCAGTGATTAAGGAGCCTAAGTCACATACAGAGTAACTACACAATTACTAACATTTTTTAAATTTCAGGTCATAAATAATACGTACAAGAGAAAGATCTTGTAGTATACTTAATTTTATGGAATTATTCACTATCAAACACTTTTTCACCTGTGATTGCCTCCAGCAAATCTCTGAAGCCTGGCTCTTTAGTGGTGATTGATGGACATTGACTTCCAGTTACATCTGATTTAAAGAGCTGGGGGATTGTAGGATTCTAGTCTCAGAATTAGGCACAACGGAATCAAGGTTCTGAACTTCAATATCTGGTTGGGAACCCTGGTGTCCACAATGGAGATACTCACACTGAGGACAAAGCAAAGCTTTAACCACTTTTATTTGCACAATTAGTCAAGACAGAAAAGCTCCAAACCACAAAAACAGATAGCAAAAATACTGTTAGGCTGATATCTTGTATCATATCATTCCTCACACATATGGTCAAGTACTCACACCCTTTCTAGAGAATCTGGTGTTAACAGACAAAGGTCCAGCTCTTTTCTTTGCATGCCAAATGAGTCTGATGGTCCAGATCCAGATCAATTGATGGCAACCCATCCATGGTGGTCTGACATATTAGAGGGCCTATCGCTTGTCATGAACATTCATTCAAATGCCAAGCCTATCTTGTCCGTATTTAACTTCCTCACCCTAATAATATTGGACTGCCTTTTATCCTATAGGTTAGTATATTAATGAATTTAACCTATTAACATATATAGATTCATAGATTATAGGACTGGAAGGGACCTCGAGAGGTCATCGAGTCCAGTCCCCTGCCCGCATGGCAGGACCAAATACTGCCTAGACCATCCCTAATAGACATTTATCTAACCTACTCTTAAATATCTCCAGAGACGGAGATTCCACAACCTCCCTAGGCAATTTGTTCCAGTGTTTAACCACCCTGACAGTTAGGAACTTTTTCCTAATGTCCAACCTAGACCTCCCTTGCTGCAGTTTAAACCCATTGTTTCTGGTTCTATCCTTAGAGGCTAAGGTGAACAAGTTCTCTCTCTCCTCCTTATGACACCCTTTTAGATACCTGAAAACTGCTATCATGTCCCCTCTCAGTCTTCTCTTTTCCAAACTAAACAAACCCAGTTCTTTCAGCCTTCCTTCATAGGTCATGTTCTCAAGACCTTTAATCATTCTTGTTGCTCTTCTTTGGACCCTTTCCAATTTCTCCACATCTTTTTTAAAATGCGGCGCCCAGAACTGGACACAATACTCCAGCTGAGGCCTAACCAGAGCAGAGTAGAGCGGAAGAATGACTTCTCGTGTCTTGCTCACAACACACCTGTTAATGCATCCCAGAATCATGTTTGCTTTTTTTGCAACAGCATCACACTGTTGACTCATATTTAGCTTGTGGTCCACTATAACCCCTAGATCCCTTTCTGCCGTACTCCTTCCTAGACAGTCTTTTCCCATTCTGTATTTGTGAAATTGATTTTTCCTTCCTAAGTGGAGCACTTTGCATTTGTCTTTGTTAAACTTCATCCTGTTTAACTCAGACCATTTCTCCAATTTGTCCAGATCATTTTGAATTATGACCCTGTCCTCCAAAGTAGTTGCAATCCCTCCCAGTTTGGTATCATCCGCAAACTTAATAAGCGTACTTTCTATGCCAATATCTAAGTCGTTGCAACTTTGTCAATTCATTGCCAAAAGAAGTTCATAGTTAAGCATCTCCCAATGGTTTATCCTAAAATATCCAAGCTTAGTTTCAGTTCAGTATTCTTGCAGTTGCCTGGTATTGTTATGTAAAAACTCCCCTCTTAAGCAAATGTTTTCAGTTCCCCAAAACTCTGGGTAACTTTTGGGCCATTTATCTATGCTAAAGGTCATAGGACTCAAAGTCTTATGCTAGCTAACTTATGTCATACGCTAACTGCTTAAGCTAATATCTTACAGGATAAAGGTTTGCAGGTTCCTTGCATTACTGCTAAGTGAAATAAAATGCTAAGCTAGTTCTCTGGGATACATCTCAGAATAGAGTTGCTTGGCTTGGCTAAGTGAGCTGTTATTTCTTCTCTGTAGGTTTGAGCAAAGGACTTTTACCAATTTACGTCTCTGTTTACTGATCTGTAAATAATACTTATCCATCTCATAAGGGTAGCGATTTGAGGTCACTGCCCAGATGCCACAGACTTCAATAGGAGCAGGCCCTAACTGTTGTAAGACATGTTGGGATCCTCAGATGAAATGTGCTGTAAGTGCAAATGACTAATACTGATAGGCTCTTACAACAGCGGGACAGAGAGAAATTCTGTTCTATATTACTTAAGTGAACAGTAATAGTGATCCTGTTCCCACTGAAGACAATAGTAAAATTCCAAGCTACTTCTGTAGGATTAAAATGGGGGATTAATAGCACCAGCATTATTATGATTAGAATTTTAGCAAATAGCAAAAAAAACCCACTAAACAAAACACACACACCCCATTCACTAACATTATTGTGCCTGGCTAGTTGTTCCTTGAACTGACTTGTCCCCACCCCTTTTTTATTAGCTTTGTGTAAATGAGCATTTGTTTACATGAATTCTGGGAAATGACTCTTCTTTCTCTGAATTACCATACTAACATGCAAACATAGGTGTTCACTGTTCATGCTAATGTTGATAATAAAGTCTCTCATCCAGTCATGAAAAAGAAACAATACCATGTGACTTAAGTGGTATGTTCTCACCCCTGTGAATATTGAAAGGCAGGTAAGGCAATCCAAGAAACCGCCGGCTGAAATGTATTTGCATAAAGTGTTCACTGAACATTAACAATTAGCAAATGTATTTACAAAAATCAGTCTGTACATGGATGATTCAGAACAGAAAAAGGTGTAAAATTCATTCAACTGTTTGCCTTGCATAGTTTTCCAGCTGTAATTATGTCTGAGCATTTTTCTGAAAGGATGAGAGGATAAGGGAAGGTGCCATTGATAGAAGACTCTAATAAATTATTATGAAATTTAATAACAGTATCAATTGAAGCCATCCAAAGCAGCGGATGTGGTAATGTGCTTTTCATAAACAAACAAATTAAAAACTATGTTTGTGAGTACAGTCAACTGAGACAATGCTCACCCCATTCAAAGCTGTGAAGCAAAACGTACATAGTTTCTGATAGCATGGAATACAGACATTACAAGTGAGATGAATACGCACAGCAACTTACAAGCATTTCATAGAATCTAAATACTAAATACATTCTTATAAGACTAATACCTATTTTGAGTAAAACATACAGGTGGAGTGGCCTGAGCTCCAGCTTTGAGGTTATAAATTCTTAGCTACTGACTGAAGCCTGGGCAGGAGCTGGCATCTGACTTGCCAGCGTCACTAAAATAACAACAGGACATAGGTCAGTGATGCCAGAGTACAAAGAAATAAAAGCAGAGATGTGTGTTTTCACTTTTCTTTGATTGTAACCATCTAAAAGTCTAAAACTTAATCTAGCAAAGCACAGTCTTTGTGTAAGTTGGTTTTGCTCTAACACTGCCCCAGGTGCAAAGCTGAGAGATCTGTTCTGAAGGCAGCTTCTGTCTCTAGATATTTCACTTAATCAGTGTGGATGCAAGAAATCTGACAGAAAAGGAGAATATCCTTCTTCGTAGCCCAAAGGGCATATATAGGGTGGGGAGGATACCGATCTGGAAGCATTCAATGGGGCTGGTCTTCATGGATATGCATGGACAATGTGGAGCTGTAGGGGGCAGGGTAGAAGGGTGTGTGAATCCAAGGAAGATCTCTGCTAGGGACCATGTATCTCCTCATAAGTTCTCCCACATCTGTATTGCCCAGAAGGGCCCCCTAGTCAAGTGGCTTGACAAGCCACCATCAACACATGCCCATGCAGCATGGAGGCTTATGTTAAAGAGGGCCTTAAGAGAAACCAGCGGACAGCTATACAGAGATGTGCCCGTCCATTACAGCCACCTGCTCATTCTTTATCTTTCCACACTGTAGGAGACTGTCCTTGACCACATTTTCCCTTTCTCCATTTTAAGAAAACCAACCACACAGGAAGCTCATACCCAAATAAATAAATAAATAAATAAATTTCCCCTTCATTAGAAAACCAAGCACACAGGAAACTTATACCAAAAACAAGCAAGCAAACAAACAAAAAATGCACTTAATTAGAAACCCACCTCTCATAAACCCATAAAACCCAAGAAATGCTGAGTCAAGGGAAATGTAACAGACTCCACATTTCCACAGGGACTGCCTGCTAATCATAAAGAAAGGCATGACCCATTAATGCCACTTGCAAACTAACTTGGTGTATTTCTAATCTATTCCCATTGTTATACAATGCCCATCACCATATTATCTGAGAACCTTCCAGCAACACATTAAGTAACATGAAGAGGGTCTACCATGTGTGGTTCATTTTCTCTCTCTCAATCTCACTTTTTTTTTCTTCCTTTTCCCAAGGAGAAGTTTGTATTTGAATTTAAAAAAAAGATTGAGTGCCACCTGGATTGATCACTGGCTAGGTCCTTAAGGTGATCTGGCTTGACATTTCGTTTATGTCCATCAGTGGCAATCTTATCATGCCACTGGAGCTTTTGATGCCCATGGCCACGTGGTGTTATTCCTTGGAAAACAGGGTTTGGAAGCTGTAAGTCTTCCATTCTAATATGTCCACACCAAAAAAAGCAGCGAAAACTGAACCACTACTGATGGAGGTGGTTGTTGAGTTTGGCTTCAAATATCCTTATTTCTAATCTTCTCCTGTCCCTTAATAATGAGCAGTTGGCAAAGATGACAAAAATTAAAAAAAGTCACTCCAGTGTTGTTTCTTAGCACGCAGATTTCACTTCTGTGAATGATTTTATAAATCCGCAACCGATGGCAAGCTTGATGTCATGATATCCCCACAGAAGTTGCTGAAAGGCCTGAAATATAGCAGCAGGTGCTATTTGGACCAGTCACTAGAGATGAACAAACACCTACACTAATGCCAGATCTTCTAGAGGTAGTGAAATAGTGCAAAATTTCCGAACAGTCACCTACATGGACAAGGCCCTAGTCTGCCTAGATCTATCTATTCTCAGTGGCAACTGATGATTTGAGGTGCAACAGCGCTCGTTTCAGAAGGGTAGCCCTTAACTTCCAAGACTGAAATTTCTTTTAGCTGTACTACATCTGTCTTCTGCAGTTATGCAAGCTGTTCAGTTGATCTGGCAACATATTTCTTTTATTGCATTTTTAATGACCTATTTATGCAAAACTTTCACTGTGGGCTGCTGTGTATTGATGCAGCGAAGTCATGCATGCGATGTGTCCCATTAACAGTTCACAAGAGACAATCTGCATTTTAATAGCACTGCCTGATAAACCAATTAAGCCAAACCTAGCAAATAGAGATAGAACAAATATTTCTGTCTGATGCTTTTGTCAGCAGTTTTTACCCATGCTCACTTTACTGCATCTCCCAGCAAATGGCAGGGCACAAATCTGTAAACTAGCAATGACAAATTTGAAATTCTCAGCAGACACAAATACTTTTTAAAAGGTAGGTGTAATCTAGTGAGGAAAACACAAGATTGGGAATTCTTGTGAAGTGATGAGTCATCCCTGAACTAGAGCCTGATTAAGCCACATGCAGTAATGACAACAAGGAGTCCTTGTGGCACCTTAGAGACTAACATTTATTTGGGCTTGGTTTTAGCCCACGAAAGCTTATGCCCAAATAAATGTGTTAGTCTGTAAGGTGCCACAAGCACTCCTTGTTGTTTTTGCTGATACAGACTAACATGGCTACCCTTCAGAAACCTGTCACCATGCAGTAATGAGTCGCTCCCGTGCTAGGTTCCAGCCAATCCTGGCTCCAGCCAGGAGCTGATCTGCTGACTCGCAGGGCAGGTACATAAACCTCACAGGGGATACAGCAGCTCAGTCTGCCCGATGTCATATAATGGCTTAAACAACGAGGAGTTCTTGTGGCACCTTGCATCTGATGAAGTGGGTTCTAGCCCACGAAAGCTTATGCCCAAATACATTTGCTAGTCTCTAAGGTGCCACAAGGATTCCTCGTTATTTTTGCTGATACAGACTAACATGGCTACCACTCTGAAACATATGGAACACTTGGAACTCTCAAAGTGGTGACAGGTTCAGGCTCCAGCCCTGCTGTTGCTCCAGCCCAGCTCCAGCAGCCCTATGCTTGCCTTGATGCAAGCCCACTTTTGACTTCTGATTCCAGCTCTGACTTCTGGCACCATTTCCCAGACTCATGCCCACCCACATGCTGGTTTCTGACACTTTGAACTTTTGTTCTGCCACAGATTTCCTATATATCTTTAGTCAAGTTATGTAACCGCCTCTTGTCTCCCTTTTCCCACTTATATAATGGAATAATACGTTCCTTTCAGTAGGTGTGAAGTGTGATTCACCAGTGTTCATGAACCACTCTAGGATTTTTGGGAAGGTTCTGTAAAAGTGTGAAGTCCCTGAAGGAGGTAGCAGACTGAGGAGTAGGAATTGTTGTTGTTTTCTCCATAGTCTGGAAGTGAAACTATATGCAAGATTTGTTGGTTATTAATAAATAATTATTTTGCAATTAAATGTATTGCTAGAATATTCTGGAAGACTGTCCATGGCCTGTGCTGTTGGAATTCTAAGGTTAAGTGAATACCTGTTCATTAGTACAGCAATTGGTGCTGTGCTTTCTAATATGACAATTTGGAGTGATAGCCAGTGATTAACAAATTGCCTCTTCCATTACAATGAGGGCTGGTCTACACTATGAGGTGGAGGGGATTGAGCTAAGTTACGCAACTTCAGCTACGTGAATTACATAGCTGAAGTTGACGTACTTAGATCTACTTACTGCGGTGTCTTCACTGCAATGTGTCCTCTTGCGCTTCTCGTTGTGGTGGAGTACCAGAGTCGACGCTACAGCGATTGGTGGTTGATTTATCGTGTCTATACTAGACATGATAAATTGACCCCTGCTGGATCGATCGCTGACCTGTCGATCCGGCCAGTAATGTAGACAAGCCTGAGATTCAGGACTTGTCTATACTGTGCGGAATCTGGTGAAGACATGATGGGTGGATGGGAGAGTGTCTCCTGTCAACTTCAATACTCCACCTCATAGAATCGAATATCAGGGTTGGAAGGGACCTCAGGAGGTCATCTAGTCCAACCCCCTGCTCAAAGCCTCCCTGAGAGGCGGAAGATAAGTCAGCGGGAGAGCATCTCTCATCGACATAGCATGGTGTAGATGCCGTGTTAGGTCGATGTAAGCTATGTTGCTCGGGGGGTGATATTTTCACTGCCCTGAGCAATGTAACTTGGATTGATTTAAGCAGCAGTGTAGATCAGTCATTAACTGAAATGTGCACTAGTCCCATAAGAGAAACAAAAATGCAGAAAATCACCTCCATCCAAGGGCTGCAGTGACCATTTAGAATTTCCCAAATGGTACATGCTATTTGGTTTTACGCTTTTTCTTTCTTTCTCAGTATATCTCTAGTTTGCACAAAATCTCAAGTTTGAAAGTTTCCTTCCTGCTTTGGTCTTTATAAATACATTTATAGGATGCAACTGCTTTTGACCCTGTAATTATAAGGAAAAAATACAACTGTTTTGTTTCTCAAGCTTTTAAATTGCCCAGTTTATTTGGGCAGTGGAAGATTAATATCTGTAGCTGGGTTAAAGGTAGGTAGGGATAACTTGCATTATATTAATAAAATAAAACCTTTACAATTAGCTGGAACAGTCAAGCTGTACACATACCTAGTCCTCCAACCCTACTGTTTGTTATATTCAGTAGTTGCATCTTGTCTGAAATTAGATTGTCTGTGGCAGGGACCATGTCTCCCTGTGTTTGAACAATGATGCTGACTTGGCCCTTTGGACCAGTCTACAGTACCAGTAAGTAATAATCCAGGTACACTGCTCTCCAGTAATGTGATACAGAGTCAAGATGTTGACAGTGGATCCTTTCTTTAAAACTCAAAATCTGGCTTTGGAACTTTGTGCATCCAGAGGAAGCCATCATGGTCTTTTTCTAACTAGGGAAAGGGATTGTAGCTGAACAAAGCTATTGCATTCCGAGGCAAAAGATGTACAAATACTTTCAGTTCTAACTGTAGCTGATTATTCTTGCGCTCAACTGTTATGGTTCCAGCTTAAAGTGCTGCCTCTGCTGTGTGAACACTTGCTGCTAGGTAATAAAGAATCCATGCACACTAACAGGAGTTAAATGTGAATGCTGGAAGAAATGGGTCACAAATTAGTGGCAACAAGTAGGGTCTCTATAGCCATAATAAATGCAGTTAAAAGATTTGAAGCACTGAAATGGCTGTTGAGTCTGTTCCAGCTTCTGGGGCTCTGGGTAGGAGGCTTGAGTATCCTGTTTTTCTGACAGAGTTGTTCAGAGGAATGGATTGTAAATGACTTCTGTAGGCAGAACGATTTGAATTAACTGGCCAAATAAATCCTTATAATGATGGAGACAGAACAAGCTGCCTAAATTTTATTATGAAAAGCCAGGCAAGAGATGTACAGTGGTTTACCACCTGAGAGGAAACGAAGCTATGACAAATTCCAAGCTGAGTTAAAGTAACAATTTAAACTTGGAAGTACATGTATACTGGAAATGACCAGACTGAGACAAAAGCAACTGAAAAACTAAGGGATAGTTACTTCATACAACACGAACCTGTGGAGAACGTCAGGAAGAATTATACGAAAATTTGCTGGAATGCTGCACCTTAGAAATCTTTTAAAAAAACTACCTCATTTAGGAAATGAAAGTGCTCCTAGAGAAAAGCTTCAAGAATTCATCTCTGCAGATGATGTCTTGATTATGTTGCTTGACAATTGCTTTCAATTCCAGTGGGAAGAGATTCATCTGTTCTGTGAAAGTCAAATGTTTTTGAGATAGATGTTACAAGACTTGCTTTATGGAGGCCAGTATGGTCTACTCTTTTGCATTCTAATCCTGGCTCTAACATAGTATGCTGAGCAAGTGATTTAACTGCTGCAAGCCTGTTTTCCATTCTAGAACATGGGTGATATGTAGTGTGACAAAGTTCCTCCTCTATCTTGGTGGGTCATGCGCTTATTGGAGGATTTTCTTGCCTCAAAGATTCACCATATGGGCTGGGGAACATCCCAGAGACCTTCCTCTCTGGAAGAACCCACATTCCAGGTCAATTGGGAGGTTTCGGGGGAACCCAGTCCCACCCTCTACTCTGGGTTCCAGCCAAGGGCCCTGTGGACTGCAGCTGTCTATAGTGCCTCCTGTAACAGCTGTAACTCCCTGGGCTACTTCCCCATGGCCTCCTCCAAACACCTTCCTTATTCTCACCACAGGACCTTCCTCCTGGTGTCTGATAACACTTGTGCTCTTCAGTCCTCCAGCAGCACATCCTCTCACTCTCAGCTCCTTGCACCTCTTGCTCCCAGCTCCTCACACTACAAACTGAAGTGAGCTCCTTTTAAAACCCAGGTGCCCTGATTAGCCTGCCTTAATTGATTCTAGCAGCTTCTTCTTAATTGGCTCCAGGTGTCCTAATTATCCTGCCTGCCTTACCTGGTTCTAGCAGGTTCCTGATTACTCTAGTGCAGCCCCTTCTCTGGTCACTCAGGGAACAGAAAACTACTCATCCAGTGACCAGTATATTTGCCCTCTACCAGACTCCTGTACCCCACTGGTCTGGGTCTGTCAGAGTATGTTCTGATATAACTATATGGTTGGACAGTACTGTATAAATTCATAGTACAGGAAGTGGTAGAAAAAAGAGTTAAGAGTTTCTGGCTCCCAGACCAGTCTTCAGTCCACTAGCCCATTTTGCCTCTGAAGGATGGACACATATTCACTTTCTATTTTTGCAAATGTACAAAAATCAAAGTTTTTTTTATTTGTAAAACTGAAAATGGTTACATTTTGTCAATAATTCTTTGTAATCAATATTTCACCAGGTTTACTTTTAATCCCATATTAGGGGACTGCAAAAAGTGGTAAACGCAGTGCCTGAGTACACGGCTTGTGGCTTCTACTGTTGTGCAGACTGAGGGTCTCCATTAGCCCTTGGACTAAACCTGTGCAATGGTGTTTGCGGACAGAATCAGGCAGCTTGGTTCATAAAGAATTGGTGCAAACGGAGTCCTTCATATTCACTTGGACCTTCAAGTTGCAAAACTCAACCCCAATGGATCATTCTTTCAGCTATCAAATTTTGAGTTTAAACAATTGTATTCTCTGGGTGGACATTGTTTTTTAACAAACCTAGGATACATGTGTGTGCTTCCAGAAATGGCTGCTGCTGTGGTCTGTAAATGCTGACAATGTTAAGTTAAATCCTATACCTAGCAGAAAGGAGATATACTTTCACCTTATCACAGACTTTTTGAAAAGAAAATCTTGCACTTTTTGGTTGATGATTTTGAAAATATCCCTTTTGCATTTTAATGACACTTTCAGTCCCTGTAAAGATTAGTAATCAGTCAATCAGAACACTGCCCTGTCAACAAGAGCAAGCGAGACATTCTCTGATGTGTCTGTTGGTGAAATGGAAGGGGGAGAGAATATCAGAGCAGTTGTTAAGGCAATAGCTCATGGCAGCATAAGCAATGCTCCATCTATGACACAGGATAAGCTCCAGCCAAGTATTACAGTTACTCTTAAAGGAACATTTTTGACTACATCTTAGCATATCTTAGCATAAAAATTGCTGTGATAGTCTTTTAGAAACTCAATTTTTTTCCTTTTCCTTCCAATGGAAATATTCAGACATGCTTGTGATAGGATGTATATACTCCATGCTATAGAACAAGGGACTAAGCAGCAGTTCTGGGCCCAAGCAGCCCCATCTGCAAAGCCTGCACAAGCTGGAGGTGGAGTTTAAAAGGGGAAGCAGAGCTGCACAGAAGAGGAAAGGCAGTGGAAAGGGAACAGACCTTTGCTCTGGGGAAGTACTGCTCAGGAGCTGTCGTGGCCTGAGACCTGATAGGACCTACAAAGGGAAGGTCAGAGAATTTATTTGTGATTATGTACTTTACTCTGGGAGGAGAAGGGAAACTTGGGTAGGAAGTGGTCTGGGGAGCAGCTGTGTAGTGCCCCTGGGTACAGGACATAGCTGCCCACTATCAGGCCCAGGATTGGAGATTGATGGAGGGGATGGGCTTAGCTCCCCTATCCACTCCCAATGGATAGGGACATCAACAGAAGCCTTTATCTTGGTAAAGAGTTCAGCTGGGGAAGACGCTGACTGTTTAAGGGCCCAGACCTGCAAAGTCCCCATCCTGAAGTGAAGCCCTGATGCCCTGGGGCAAGCTGAAGGACAAGACTATAACTGAAAAGGGGTGACTATCTGATGCCCCCCGCCTGACCTGTAGGCAGCATTGGTGGTGAGTGTTGCCCTTTTGAAATGCCCCTTTGCAAAATAGCGTTTTCTACTGTGTAGTAGCTGAATGGGCAATCATTGGCTTCCATATGCATCTGTTTTTATGAGAACAAATAAGGGAGCAAGAAGTGAGCCCAGTACAAAGCAAAAACAATTTAGTGTTTGCATCTATTGAGGATGTCGGGTCACAACTACACTAGGAGGAAGAGCAGAATCAACAGGCAATGTGTCAGGGCTAAAGAACAACATCACTGAGTGAGGGGCAACTCAGAACCCAAGGCCAGTTCACACTAGATCTTTTGCTGGTGTAATAATGGCAGTTAGGATGTGATTTGAATACTGGTGAAAAGATACAGTTATACTGGCCAAAAAATGCTTCAACCTGTATAGTTCATTTCGTTGAGGGAACTGGTATAAACTATAGCAGCAAAAGCACTCTTTTGCTGGTGTAAGCTGCATCTCCAGTAGCGGGTTTTGCTGGCATAGCTACACCGGCAAACCTTTTCTAAATGGCATCTAGGCTTTAGTTTGTAATAACTGTGTGGCCCATGTGACTAAAAAAACCTTTAGGATCCAAAAGAATCCTAACTTTTAATTAAAGATGAACAATTATATTTGGCTGAAGTAAGAAATGACTCAAATATTCACCCCAAATTCAAATCAAAATCAAACCATTTTTAGGTCCTAAAGAGTTTTGCCATAATTTTAACCGGCGAGGGGTAGGGGAGGGGGGAGAGAGAAATAAGAGCTCTCCTGTGCTTCTTGGTTTCATCCCAATACAGAAATACTGTAACAGACACCATGAAACCAGAAAGTAGTGGAGACTTCATAACAAAGTGTGAGATTTCTAGTGCAATTTTCAGACCAAAATGATGATTTTTGATAAGCTATTTGGATAAACAATAAAGCTTCATGTGTTTAAGTCAAATGAGACTCAAATTTGCTGAGTCTCTCCATTGAAAGGTTCTAACCAAGATTGTGACTCACTGGTTTGGTGCTGGCATGGCAAATCACTGGACTTCCACGTGCCTTAGTAAGCAGGAAAATTAGAAGAAAAGCAGTATCTTGAACTTTTCTGAGTAATGACTTCTTTTGCATGTTTCTATCCTGTGGTGTTAAATACATTCTTTTGGAGATATAAACAAACTCCAAAGGTCAAAGTAAAAATCAGACTTACTTTCCTCGTATCTGGCTGTAAAATGCAGCTTGCGTGTTGTCAACACCCATATATGGTTTCAGGGAGGTGTGAGTTGCAAACTTACGTATCTAGGAGGATCTATGTTTCTTTATGACACTGAGAGTCAGGATTTGCTAATGAAGATTTCTAATAGTTTCTGCACCAAAGTAATCTGGTGAAAAATAACCTGTCCAGTGGGATTAGGGGTAATTGTTTTCCTTTTAAACTAAGCTACTTTGTCTAATACAACTTATAATATTGATGATCAGAATGTGTGTTCACTAAAATTTCTCTCAATAAAATCTAGATAAATAACCATTTTTCCAAAATTTTCAATAGGGCCTGAAGGCAATGGAAAGACTTCAGTTGACTTCAGTAAATTCTGAATCAGCCTGTTAAAGAGGATTAAAACTGGCAAAACATGACTGAGCATTCTACACCAACTTTAGTGGCTTTACTGTGTACTTAAGTTAAGGTTAAGTACCTCATTGAATTGAGCCCTAAAGAAACTAGTCCACTGTGCAAGTAAACATACCTGCCTTAAATAATTTCATTCCTTTTTTTAAAAGCCTTCCAGGAAGCTCTATATGAGTATCTGCCTCATTATCTTGGAGAGTGAAAGCCACAGAAAGCATTTTTTAAAGATTTGATGTAAATTACAGTAAGTATTTATAATGCACTCATCACTGTAGAATTTGTGCTGATTAGAAATGTGTAGCACTACTCTGTACTAGGTTAATCTATAAATGTTGCTGAGCTAAATTCAGCTTGAACTAAGCAAGTATTACCTGGTTAGTGTTGACATTGTCACTCTCCATAGTACAGATGGGGCAAAGATGGGGAGTTCAGATCCAGATAAGAAATTGCTCATACTTTGAGAGTGGTGAGATCCAGGAAGGGGAGGCTGTTGTAGGGACCTATATATTCCATATGTCTATTGTATGCAGTACTACTGAATATGCAGAGGCACATATGCAGATCATCTAGTGTACTAGTCATGCACATGGGAGGAGATGGAATAAGACTCACAAACCAGGCTTGCAGCTGTGTATGGGAGGTGGCTGTTTGCAGAGTTCATTGAAGTATGAAAATTTGATGCTGTTAGTAATTTTGGCCTGTTGTGTTGGGAAAGGGATCATTATATCCTGATGGGTTTTATCATCCGATTCCTAAATTATGTCACAGTTTGGAAAATATTCAAGTCAATCAACTCTAAATCTAGCAGCTTGCCAAAAGAGCACTAAATCTTGTGGTTACTTGTCATGGGTTAACAGTACACCTAGGCATCTAAGCCAATTGTGCAGTAACAAAGTATTGGAGCAGCACATGCCACCAGTTGGCAAATGAAGGCAAGCACTTTAAAGCACAAAATGCATCTATGTTTGCAATATGTTGGATTATTCTAAACATGATTCAATATAATAGGCAAATATTATAGAGGTTCCTGTATTTGCATTGGAACCCACACTTAATTTCTGCTTTAATGTAAAATATTATCTGATGTGTGGTATCCACACACTATTCCAAAAACATCTACGTTTCAGACTAGATGATCAGAATAGCCCCTTCTGACTTCAAGGTCTATGAAAGTATTAGTTTGTTAGGGTGTAGTCTACTCTAGCATGAGTTTGGAGAGGTAGATGTTTGGGATAGGACCCACATTGCAAAACCTCCTCTCCCACACCACTTTTCTCCTTTACAGGTTTCACCTTGCTGTTTTCTTTGAATTTATTGTAGGTGTTTCCTTCTACTCTGCTCTCTTTGCAAAAAAGAGAGTCTGTGTGATGGGTTGGATCACAGAAACCCCATTGGGGCTGCCAAGTGATGTGCCAAGACTACTTCTGACCCTGCTTTCCCTGCCAGCTTGGGACTCCAGTACCCCGTCTTGTTGAGCCAGACACGCCAGTCAGCTCTAACACAGACCCAGGGTCTGAACCATGAGCCCCAAAGCGGCAGGCTTAACTGAAAGCAGCTTAAGAAGTGTTCCTGTCATTAACACTCAGATGCCCAACTCCCAATGGGGTCCAAACACCAAATAAATCCATTTTACCCTGTATAAAGCTTATACAGGGTAAACTCATAAATTGTTCGCCCTCTATAACACTGATAGAGAGATATGCGCAGCTATTTGCTCCCCCAGGTATTAATACGTACTCTGGGTTAATTAATAAGTAAAAGGTGATTTTATTAAATAAAGAAAGTAGAATTTAAGTGGTTCCAAGTAGTAGCAGACAGAACAAAGTGAATTACCAAGTAAAATAAAATAAAACACGCAAGTCTAAGCCTAATACAGTAATAAAACTGAATACAGATAAAATCTCACCCTCAGAGTTGTTTCAATAAGTTTCTTTCACAGACTGGATGCCTTCCTAGTCTGGGCACAATCCTTTCCCCTGGAACAGCCCTTGTTCCAGCTCACGTGGTAGCTAGGGGATTTCTCATGACTGCAGCCCCCTTTGTTCTGTTCCACCCACTTATATAGCTTTGGCACAAGTCAGGAATCTTTTGTCTCTCTGGGTCCCCATGACTGCCTTCTAAATGGAAAAGCACCGGGTTAAAGACGGATTCCAGTTCAGGTGACATGATTATATGTCACTGTAAGACTTCATTAGCCACTTGCCAGCACATAGGTATACAGGAAGACTTACGAGTAAAACAAAGCCATCTACAGTCAATTGTCCTGGTTAATGGGAGCCATCAAGATTCCAAACCACCATTAGTGGCCCACACTTTGCATAATTACAATAGACCCTCAGAGTTATATTTCATATTTCTAGTTTCAGATACAAGAGTGATACATTTATACAAATAGGATGACCACACTCAGTAGATTATAAGCTTTGTAATGATACCTTACAAGAGACCTTTTGCATGAAGCATATTCCAGTTACATTATATTCACACTCATTAGCATATTTTCATGAAAACATATAGAGTGCAATGTCACAGTCTGATGCTGGGATTGGTGAGGGCCATGCAGATATGATTCATTCACAACACTGTACTGCATTTAAGCAACTGCAATGCAAAGACACCAAAAACAGGGGAACTGAATTTCCCCTCAGTGGTCCAGCAAGGGCACCTGCTCTCAGACTTCCAGCTCTCCAGCCTGTTGCCTCTCTTGGATGAAGACCCACATCTCTTTCCCTCCTGGCTGAACAGTTCCTTGCCTTCACTGTGTTAGTTCCAGCAGAGACAGGCTGCCCAAGCAGGCCTGCTTGCTTTCTCTTCAGAGGAGTTTCCTTGTGGTTTCAAGTTCATCACAGCTTCAGCTCAGAACAAGAACCCAGTCTTACACAGCCTCAGTGGGCAAGTCCTTCTAACCCTTCCTTCAAGGTCCTGTCCATTTGCTGGATCAGGAAGAAAGCCCTGAACCTGTTTTAAAACCAGGCTATTTATCCAAAAATCCTTTTTGTCTGTCTGGTCCCTGGAGAATCCAGTTTGAACTGGTATATGTGACCCTCTCCAGGGGATGGCTTCAAAGGGGTTGATAACTGGAGGAATTATATTAGCATCCCTCTCCCCTAGGGGAATTACATACAATTCCACAATAACACATGCACAACTGCTTTATTATTACAACAGACCCCAAATATTAAAACTAATTCAATAAGGTTTAACTTAATTCATTAAAACTTATCATAATTCCAGAAGGTTTGTCCTGGATGTTGCAAGATATCATCAGCCTGTCGCAGCTATGTGTTAACCTTGGTCTGTAGCGTGGCACACAGCTCCACACAGAGTGAAAGTAAAGCCACAGCTTATGGATTTATTGCAGGGGTCATCACCTGCAATAAGTAGATAATGTCAGCTATATCAAAATTATTACCCAGCAGTGCTTCTTGTTTCAAATCTAACAGGTTTTCGAACCATAACCTAGTGAAGGTGAGATCAACCTATCTGGGAGACTTGGGGCGTCTTGATTATATACAAAGGCACATTCATTTTCCTTCTCAACAAGAGGTTAGAATCCAACATCTCATAAAGCTAACACTAGGCTTCAGCTCTGAATTTTAACAGTGGATATCAGTTGCAGACTTAAAGGAAACAGTATTGTCAGCACAAATGAACATTCACACAGTCTTCTGAATGAAACTGCAATGGTAGTCCATTCCCTCCAGCCATCATCGGTTACTCTAACTTTTATTATATGTGTGCACCTTCGAAGAAAGCCAGTGGGTGATGGGAAGCCTGTGTTCCCAGTTGTGAATGTATGCAAACGGCAAACTTTTGTTTGTAAACTGTTTGACATTTTTCAATATTCTTTTTGCCTGATCAGACTTGAAACACATGCTGACTTTGATTACTGCCTCCAGCATACATTTCAGATGTCTGGTGATGCTGCTTCTGCCCTTACGCCAATTTTCAGTAGGAGTGGGGTGATCTTTTAGTATAGGAAATACTCAGACTGTCTATAAAGCAGAATATATGGTGATTGCCCTCCGTAGCAAAAAACATTGATTTGAAATGTGTGTAATTAGAAGAGTTCTCCTATTGGTCTAACTATCAGGGAAATAGATGCTCAGGCCAAAATTACTCACAAATCATCATGGAAGGGTTGTTTACATATATTGCCTAGCGAGCAGTTCAATGTAACGAGCACTACAGGCAGAACCAACTATGCAAATCACACATCATCTTGTATACCTCTGAAAATACATGTGCGCTCCCTCTAACTGTTACACCAGAATTCATTTGTTAGGAACCAGAATGTTCGTGAGGGTCTGGCTCTGCCCCAGGACTCGGCTTACAGTGTTTCCAGTTTGCAGTTAAAAAACAAAGTGTAGAATCTGCCTTCCACCACATCAAGTACTTTGACATAAAAACAATCTATCTTTCACCTTTTTATGAACCCTAAGGACATCTGATTGGTTTACACCACCAGAGTTGCTGGTTTGAACCTCTTTGCACAGGTCCATGCATTGACATGCCCACTAGCCACTAGTGCTCCTGTCTCTGCAAACATTTACTGAGGTAACTTCAGAAAGAAGCATATTTATGCAGCTATAAAGTTCTAATAATAAAGATGAATAATTCTTGAAAATACAACACTAAGCTCCAGAAATGGGGTTTTGTGTAACCTAAGTTTTAATTCTGTGTTTTCAAATGTAATAAGAGAAGTGATAATTAAAATTACGACAGTTTTACTGGGAATTAATCTCCCTTTGTTTTTGTGGATTTAGAGAACTGCTGTTACCATGGAACTTTGCCAGCACAAGGATTTAATAAGGCCTTTATTTAGAGGCAATCAATAAACTGAGGAGAGCATGGAATGGAGTTGCAGCCTCTATCCCCATATCATCAACATTTTTGTTGTATAGAGGGTATTTGTAGCTTTCTCCATTATACTTTTGAAAATTGTGCTTTTAAGTGGTCCATTTTGATATGGCCTTGTGATATGGAGACAAATTCTCCCTTCAGTTAGACTAGTTCCTTTCATTGAAATGCAGCTGCACAGGAGAATTTGGCCCAAGGAATCAAATAATTAGTTTAAAAGCCATTGCTCTATTTCTGATCTAGAATATTAGTTTAACAAATATGCTTGAAAGTAAGCCTTTCCAAGTTTCTGTGTTGTAGCGTACAAGACGGGGCTAGGGAATACTTGCAAATACCACAAAGAAGAATTTGGGAACCAGGTTCAGCCTTCGACAAAATGGTGCCCCCAGGCCAAGAATGTCTTCCCCCTCCCCCCTCCATTTGTTAACCTTTTGAATACCTTATTTTCATTGTATTTCTAGCCCATTTCATGACTTTCGTGCACAATTTGCATGCATGATTTATCCCTGTCATATAAGCTGATGAATTTGCACGCTGGTATCTGTAAATCTGTACTTATTCATGCCATATATAAGCAAATAAAAAAATTCATTTCTTCTAAGCTTAGAAATTTGAAGTCTGGTTTGCCAGGCTTTGCGCCTCATGTCAGATTCAAGCCTCGGCTTTACTCAACTGTGCCAGGTCCATCACGGCGTCAAAACCTTGGTCACTTGGTACCTCACTGGGCTTACGCTGTCAATGTACTCTCCCAGCGAGTGTCACTTAGTGGCTTCACAGTCAGATTTGTAACCTTATCTGTCAGGATGTTCTACCTGATAGTTGATGCTGAAAACAGGATGTATTTCCTTTGCAGAGAGAGATACTGAATCTAAAGAAGAAGATGCTGGATGTGATACAACCAGGTGGAGGGAATGGCAGCCATAAAGCATGAAGAAAGCTCTTGGATTCAGCACAAGACTCCGCTGTTTCTTCCATTCATGTTTGTGCCATTGTTATAGCCTTGGCCACAGCAGTCCTGAAGCTTTATTTTATTCTCATTCAAAATGTTCATAAACTGTTCTGTTAGGTCTTTTCCAGTAAAGTCATCCACAGACCAGAAACAGATAGTGTTCTTTTACTTGGATACAGCCATCCTTATCAACAAATCTGACTGTAAATATCATCTTTTCACTGACTAATATCAGGAGTGCAGTCCATTATTATGGCATAGTACTTCACTTTGCCAAGCCACATTAATATATTATCAAGCACCTTCCTTGCCATAAGGTCAATCAATTCATTTTGAATTGGTTTTGCTGCAGTAATGGGCCATAGCTTCTTTATGAACTACTCAACGAAAGTGCTCATGCACGATATCATATTTCCCAAGGAGCTCTACCAAACCGAGGAAATTACAGTTATGTTCAGTGAACAATTTATCCGACAAGCCCCTGAAAGTCAAATTATTATTTTCAAGGAAGAGGGTAATTGAGATCAGATGCTCAAGCATGTTCCTCCAATGCTGGATTTCTACATTAGTAATGGGCTGGTTTTCTGGGTCTATGCATTTATTCAGCTTGATCCTGGACTTGATCTCCATCCATTTGGAGTAGGCCGTAAAATGGCCGGGTGACTTTTTCGTGTTGCTTCAGAGCATCTGCTAAGTTATGCCAGTAACTGTACCCAGGAAGCACAAGCAATGATTTGGCATTCTTGTCGAATATTTTGCAACCAAAACAGAACACTTTGTCAGTTGATTTCGAGTAAACTAGCCAACACTGATTCAGTTTCTCACCATTCTCAATCAATCTTTTGCAGTGTGACTTTGAAAAGTGTCGCTTCTGCTTATTTACTGGAAACGTGATATTGTCAAGTTCTGCCAGGCCCATTCAAAACTGTACAATCAATATCGGCAGTTTAGGATTGCTGGCCATAAAGTAAGATCTAATGTATCGCTTTTTGGTGTGCAATTATTCTCACTGCTGTTTCTGTCATCATGTGAGGCTGATTCTTCTTTATAATTTCTCTCCTTTTCATGTAAACCAGATTTTTCTTTGTCATTCTTCTTCTTTTCATGTGAGACACATTTTTCTTTATCATTACTGTACTTTTCGCCACCAGGAAAACTGGACGACTCTCCATCACTTTCCTCACTTTTCCATCCCTTATCTTCAGGTAAATCTGCTAATTCCTTAGTAATAGGATTCCATCATTTACACTTCACTCCTCAATTTCTTCTGTGCTGGAATTATCGCTAGTGCCTAAAGCCTCATCTATGTTGTTCTGGTTCAGGTATTTTCCCATCAAATTTGCCCCTTGCTGCAAACTAGTTTGCGGTTGAGCTTTTCGCTTCCTATGCTGAGCTTCTGAAGGCTTCTTTGGGGCCATCTTTTATTTTCTACAGGGTAAATAGACAGTATTGGGGAGAACAAAAGTCTACGTTGCCTATGTGGTAGGCATAACAAAAAGTAATAGTATTTCTTTTATATTGCTGTGTAGATAGGGGTTTGATAGATGTCTCCGGTGTCTCATTAAAAATATAATTTATTAGTCACTACTTAAACTCTTCAAGTCTTAACACATAAGTACACTTTCACAATTAAACAATAAAATGAGGTTCACAGTATCTCAGCTGGGCTCTCACTTCACTTTGTTCATATATCTCACTGACTGACTGGTGACACCCTACTCCTTAAATACCCACAAGGGCCTGGGTGACAACATTCTAGGAGGTTCAAGGAAAATGTAGTTCTCAGAAAGTCTGAAAGGTTCCATGAGATTCTACAAAGGTCCTGAACATTCTAGGATGTTAGTGAAAAATGAATTCACATATGGAATACCTGAAACATGTTACTTCAAAAATTCTATTTTCCCATTTGTCACTCACAACAAAAACAGCACCCAGAGCCTGGCACCCCAGCCCTGGGTCACCCGCCCCTAAATCTGGCCCTGTTGGGAACATTCCTTTGAATAAAACCCCTGACTTTGCGTTGATGCTATTCACAATCCCTTTGTGAATAGGAATGATATTTGTTTGTAAGAATGTTTATTGAAAGTGAAGTTCTCATGAATATGTTAATCTGTTCATGTAAAGGCTAATACTGGAAGTGTTTGTACAGCCAGCTTCATAAACCTTTTTGGTTTTCCTCCTTTTTTATAAAAGTTCAGCTGTCCAATTAGGGAGCAAAAATAATACTATGTGACTTAGCTGATTATGCCCTGCAAATAGCCAAAGGGTATGATCCTGCTCCCATTAAAATTAAGTGATAAAACTCCCATTGACCTATATGGGAGCAGAACCCTGCCTAACGTGAATATTTTATGAACCCCGTATGCTGAAAGATGTTTGCACAAAGTGCTTGTCAAAGAATTTTAAACAGTGAACAAATCTGTATAAATCAAAATCTGTCCTCAGAAAATTCACAAAGAAAAGAGCTAAATTCATTTACAACATTACAATTGTACATCGCTAATGCAGTAGGTGAAAGGTAGTTTTCTAATCCGACATAAGTTTTGTAATTACTAATGGAGTCTGTCTGGAAAGGATACATAAATAGTCATAGAGCTTAAGGCCATCTAGCGTGACCTCTTGTATATTACACGTCACCCGCTCTCACATGAAACCCAACTCACCGAAATTAGACCAAAGTAGTACAGACCACAGGAGACTAGACAATTATGTGCCACATGCAGAGAATAGGCGAGACTGAGATGCACCAGTGTATGAGGCCCCCCACAATGGCAGGGAAATAATTGAGAGCCAGATAATTCTGGCAAGTGACCTGTACCAACGTGCTGCAGAGGAAGGTGAATCTAGGAGTCATCTGTCATTCTATACAAAGACACATGAAATCTAGGAATACATTTAAATTTCGTAGGAAAAATGGCATTGGAGTCTAAGAACTGGACTGTGCAAGAAAAGAGATACGTTAGAAAAGGTCATAAACAATTCAAAATATTTATCTTTTTCACATCTAAGGTAAATTATTAAAATTACCCCAAAGGAGGTTGTGCCAAGTACTTTTTAGTTTTTAAATTAGCTTTTGTTCTCTAGCTAATCAGACAATCTACCCCAATTTTACTAAGACAATGTTTTTCACAGGACATCCTAGCATCCTGAGACTTGTCATTTGGGACACACGAAAAGTCCAGTTTTTCATTTCATCAGCCAAAAAATGTGAGGGTTTTATTGCCACCATTTGTTTAAGCTGCATTGTGTTAAGTGATTATGTATTAAGTACACCTGCATTTGATGCTACTCACCTACTGGGTGTGTTCTTCACTCTAACCCAGGGGTGACCAAACTACAGCCTGCAGGCTGGATCCAGCCCGTGAGCTGTTTTAAGCTGACCTGCAAGCTCCTGCTGGGGAGTGGGGTCTGGAGCTTGCCCCGCTCCGGTGCTCCAGCTGGGACGCAGAGTCGGGGGCTGCACCATGCAGCTCCCAGAAGCCGTGGCATGGCCCCGCTCTGGCGTTCCAACCAGGGTGCAGGGTCAGGGGACCCTCTATGCAGCTCCCTGAAGCAGTGGCATGGCCCCGCTCTGGCTCCTATGCACTCCAATGGCCCCCTCCAGCACTCCAATGGAAGCTGCAGGGGTGGTGCCTGCAGATGGGGCAGCGTGTAGAGCTGCCTGGCCGTGCCTCTGTGTAGGAGCCGGAGAAGGAACATGCTGCTGCTTCCAGGAGCCGCTTGAGGTAAGCACTGCTCGGAGCCTGCACCCCTAAGCCTTTCCCAATGCCCCCACCCCCTAACCGAGTCCTGATCTGCCTCCCGCCTTCCAAACTGCTCAATCCCAGCCCAGAGCACCCTCCTGCATCACAAACGTCTCATCCCCAGCTCCACCCCATAGCCCGCACTCTCAACCAGAGCCTACACTCCTTCCCACACCCCAACCCCTTGCCACAGCCCGGAGCCCTCCTGCACCCTGAATGCCTCATTTCTGGCCCCACCCCAGAGCCCACACCCCCCAACCAGAGCCCTCACCCCCTCCTGCACCTCAACCCCAATTTTGTGAGCATTCATGGCCCGCCACATAATTTCAATTTCCAGATGTGGCCCTTGGGCCAAAAAGTTTGCCCACCCCTGATCTAACCATTGTTCAAGGCCAAATCTTGTCTTACAATACAGTCCCAATGAGAGTCAATGGGAATATCTATACTGCAGTCAAGGGTGTGATTGCAGTTTGTGTAGGCACATGTGAGCTAGATTTAATCCAGGTAACTCAGGTAGTGGGTACCAGCGCACTGAAGCTGCAGCAGCATAGACTTCAGCACACGTTGAACAAGCTACCACAGCTTCACTCTGAGATCCAAGCTAGCTAGATAAAAGCGAGCCCATGTATGTCTACATAAGCTGCGGTCACACCTTGTGATTGCAGTATAGACACATTCAGTGACAGTCGAGTGAATGCAAAGTCTCGATCTCGGCCTGGGGGGACAGACTGGGATGGTGGCCCTTCTGTCTTTTGCTTCCCTTCTCTCTGTGTGTTTCCAGAAGGGAGCAAGGAAAAGAGGCAGAGTGCAGACTTTCCTCCATCTGCTCAAGACAGAACTTTTCCAATGCAGGTGGAGCAGATCAAAGAAAGAAACCAGGATTTAGAACATTTGAGTATTTCATAACCTGAAAAAACAGACATTTTTGATTTTTATTTTGAAAATATGGTCATTTTACTAGTACATTTATTGAGTCTCTGCGTGGACGGGTTTTTGTTTGTGTGGCTTTTTTTGCAGGGGAGGGGGAGTGTGTAACAAAGTGGCCTTTGGCAGGACACTACTGAGAGTATCAATTCAGGACAAATTGCTTAGAGCAGGGCAGCCACAGCCCCAAACTGGGATTCCTTTACTACTATGGCAAACCAAACCAGCCAAACAGAGAGGACTTGGGTTTTACCCCACTGGCTAACCAGAAGTCATATAAGCAATTCCCTCAGACACTCCAGTTCCCCAGTATCACCACCAGTGCCACTCCTTATGGGGATGAATGGTTATGAAAACCAATACCTCAGTAAAAAAAAAAAAAGGGTTCTCCCAATCCCAAACGACCAAGCCCCAGATCCAGGTCAATATACAAGTCAGATCTTACCCACAAATCACGCTGTTGCCAATCCTTTAGAATCTAAAGGTTTATTCATAAAAAGAAAGAAATATAGATGAGAGTTAAAATTGGTCAAAGTAATCAATTACATACAGCAACGGCAAAGTTCTTGGTTCAGGCTTGTAGCAGTGATGGAATAAACTGCAGGCTCAAATCAAGTCTCTGGAGTACATCCACAGCTTGGATGGGTCATCCAGTCCTTTGTTCAGCGCTTCAGTGTAGAAAAGTTCCTCCAGAAGTAAGAAGCAGGATCGCAGACAAAATTGAGAAGCTGCAGCTGCCTTTTATAGTCTTTTCCCATGTTATGCTCATACAAAGCACACAGGATCTTTATAAAGGAAGGTAAATACACAGCATTTATTGAGAATACCACAGTTAGCATATGCTTTTTACACACACACACACACACACTCCTGCCAGTAATGTTTATAGTTACTAGTCTGTTGTAGCTCGAGTCAAGATAATGGCCAGTTAGATTGAGCACGAGTGAGGAGCTGGGCTCTGTCAGTCGCGATCCGATGCTCCGAGGCTTTGCAGGATTGAACCCAGAGTTCCATGGCAAAACACCCCAGCTTTATAGTTGTAAATTCCCATTTGAGTCCATGCATTTTGCAATGTCATCCTGTAATCATTAGTCCTTAAGTGGTGTTATCATTTGATGGTTATTGTCGGGCTTCCCATCGTTATCTCTTATTTGTTGTCTCGCCTTCGGGGGTGCATGCCTCACCTCTGAGGTCGTCAATGCTGCTAATATGTTTAACATCGGATACAATGGATGTTTTCTGATTGTCTCCTGGTCTTTCCAAGTCTCTCACTTCTTTTTGACCATCTGGACATTTGTGATGGCTTTCACACCTTATCTTTTCCTGCTGCATGCATTCCTCATTCATACAAACAATCTTACAGAAACCTTCAAAGGTATACAGACAGCAGTATTGTATATTCAGCAGAATACAGAGTAAATCAAGCCTTGCTAAATCTTATAACTAGAACAACTCACATTGGGGCTTCAGGCTCTCAACATTTCTCTAATCTCCTTAACGTAGATGCAATAGAGAATCCTGTCTCTTACTTCCTAATTTGTAATACATATAGGAAACCATAGTAGCTTTATAACTTATTCTAAAACAAAAGGATGACCATAATTAGTCATAAGGATTGTTCTGGTCTGTCATTCCTTTCTGCTATTCAAAAAGGGTGGCTGACAAGATGAAATCAAATCATATATTAATTCTCATAGTACATTATAAAATCCAGCTCCTACACCCATGCACCCTATGCTTTCTTTGTTCCAAACACAAGCTGCCCAGCAGATGGCTGGAAAGCCTTAGAATCCTCTCCATAGGCAGGCCCCTGCATGCTTTGCTGAGTCATAAGGTGTATCTGCCTTCTCTCAATGGGTCAGTTGTATAGCTGATGGTCCTTAATGGGCCATCAGGCAGGCCAGGAAGTGCTGATGCCAAGGTGTCACCCAGAAGCACAGCACAAGTTTGAAATACAGACAGTATAGAGCCAATACTTATAACTTTAAATGCAAAACTGATACATGCACACAGAGAGCATAATCATAACCTTTTCATAGACACCTTACTTGACCTCCTTTGTACAAGGTTTGGTGCCACTACAGGACCTTGGTTGCAACAATGATCTCTACAGTCACAGTTCATGTCAATAATGTCACGGAGTAAGAGGGGGAGAAGGGATGCCTGGCAGACATTGACTTTTTTTAGTTTCAGTTGGAACACAAACTCTTAATGTCAGTTATTACCTTTCTGTTTGCGTGGTGTCAACATCAACATGTACATGCACAGTTCTGGGAAATTATAATAGTGTGTGTTTATCTAGCGCTGCAGAAACAGGAAAGGGCACAAAGCAGCAGAAAAGGTGGTTTTGTTCAGCTGTTACCAAATACGTTTTCCTTTCAGTATTTTGAAGGCAAGAATCTGGATTAATGCAAAGTTACCTTGGATTCCTTGGACGTTCTAATCAGATACTGTTTCACTGATTTCACAAGAGTTGGAGAAGACCATTTGCCATTGAATTTATTTTACTCTCCAAGTACACTTTTTAATGTTTGTTAATGACAAAACTGCTACACTTAAATATTTGTACAGTGATGTGAGGATGTGAAGCACTATAGAAATGCCAAATATCACTACTCGGATGTTTCAGCATTTAGATCTCATCAGGGCTGATCTCAAGAAACTAGAATGGATAAGAGGGAAAGGAGGGTTCCATTTTTTATATAGTAATGGAGTAAGTATGACCTTTCTAAATTGCTAGAAACACGTTATTTTGGCAACACAGGCCACAATCCTCTACACCTAAAGTACATCCTCTGACAAAGGGTCCTGGAACAATTTCTATATTGGGGTGTGCATGCTGATAATGGAAACCATGTATTTGGTGTTTGTTACTTCAAGCTAGGGAGTGCAGCAGCACCCCTAGTTCCAGGACCACTGCCTCTGACACAACATAGCATAGGCCAATCACAAGTTCAGCTGCTTAACAGTACAGCCCAGTATATGTCCTGGCAGGATTTCATAAACAATGCAGCTAGTTAAAAATATTTCACTAAAAAAAATAATTGAAAAATGGCATTGATGAAATCTAAATGTTTCCTAAGAGTATTTGTTTTCTCAAAATGTCTAGGCTTTTGATAAAAATTCAAAAAAGAATTTTGGAATACTTCAAAAATTTTAAAACACCTTTTTCACTTGTTTTTGTCAAAACAAAGGGTGTAGTCCTGGCTTTGTTGAAATCAATGGTAAAACTTCTACTGTTGTCAGTGGGGCCAGAATTTCACCAAGAATTATTGTGAACATTTTCTAATAATTAGGGCTGTCAAGCGATTTAAAAAATTAATCGCGATTAATCGTGTGATTTAAAAAAATAATCACAATTAATTGCACTGTTAAACAATAATAGAATATGATTTATTTAAATATTTTTGGATATTTTCTACATTTTCAAATATATTTATTTCAATTATAACACAGAATACAAAGTGTACAGTGCTCACTTTATATTTTTTATTACAAATATTTGCACTGTAAAAAACAAAAGAAATAGTATTTTTCAATTCATCTATTACAAGTACTGTAGTGCAATTGCTTTATCATGAAAGTTGAACTTACAAATGTAGATGTACAAAAAATGCATTCAAAGATAAAACAATGTAAAACTTTAGAGCCTACAAGTCCACTCAGTCCTACTTCTTGTTCAGCCAATCGCTCAGACAAACAATTTTTTTTACATTTGCAGGAGATAATGCTGCCCACTTCTTGTTCACAATGTCACCTAAAAATGAGAACAGGTGTTTTCATGGCACTGTTGTAGCCGGTGTTGCAAGATATTTACATGCCAGCTCCACTAACGATTCATATGCCCCTTCATGTTTCAACCACCATTCCAGAGGACATGCATCCATACTGATCACGGGTTCTGCTCAATAACAATCCAAAGCAGTGTGGACCGAGGCATGTTCATTTTCATCAACTGAGTCAGATGCCACCAGCAGAAGGTTGATTTTCTTTTTTGGTAGTTTGGGTTCTGTAGTTTCCGCATCAGAGTGTTGCTCCTTTAAGACTTCTGAAAGCATGCTCCACACCTCGTTCCACTCAGATTTTGGACGGCACTTCAGATTCTTAAACCTTGGGTCGAGTGTTGTAGCTATCTTTAGAAATCTCAATTGGTACATTCTTTGCGTTCTGTCAAATCTGCAGTGAAAGTGTTCTTAAAATGAACAACATGTGCTGAGTCATCATCAGAGACTGAAATCTGTGGCAGATTGCGCCGTGGGTAAAATAGAGGCAGAGACATACAATTCTCCCCCAAGGAGTTCAGTTACAAATTTAATTAATGCATTTTTTTAACGAGTGTCATCAGCATGGAAGCATGTCCTCTGGAATGGTGGCCAAAGCATGAAGGGGTATATGAATGTTTAGCATATCTGGCATGTAAATACCTTGCAATGCCAGCTACAAAAGGCCAATGCGAACGCCTGTTCTCACTTTCTGGTGACATAGTAAATAAGAAGTGGGCAGCATTATCTCTTGTACATGTAAACAAACTTGTTTGTCTTAGCGATTGACTGAATGAGAAGTGGGACTGAGTGGACATGTAGGCTCTAAAGTTTTGCATTGTTTTGTTTTTGAGTGCAGTTATGTAATTAAAAAAAATCTACATTTGTAAGTTGCACTTTCATGATAAAGAGATTGCACTACAGTACCTGTATGAGGTGAATTGAAAAATACTGTCTCTTTTGTCTATCATTTTTACAGTGCAAATATTTGTAATAAAAAATAATATAAAGTGAGCAGTGTAAACTTTGTATTCTCTGTTATAATTGAAATCAATATATTTGAAAATGTAGAAAAACATCCAAAAATATTAAATACATTTCAATTGGTATTCCATTGTTTAGCAATGCATTTAAAAATGCAATTAATTGTGATTAATTATTTTAGTTAATTGCGTGAGTTAACTGTGATTAATTGACAACCGTACTAATAAAATAAGTTTCATTTCTTTCACATTTTTTCAAAATATTTCCTTTACAGTGAACTCTAAATAATAATAATAATACTGACAAAATTCAGGATCTGAAAGCTCTAGACAATACTAGAATTGCTAATGTCAAAGATGTCTCCAAGACTGAAGATGTGAAAAACATTGGTGCATCCTTGCTTGGAGATGGGTTGGTAGATAAAATAACTGGTTTATACTCAATGATGAGACTGTTTCTTGAACTGGAGGTAACAGGTCTAGTTTGACTTATCTGGAGCATATAGATAATATCCATGAATTCAGATGAAGTTTCAAAAATGGGTGAGGAAGAGAATCAGGAGAATATTGACAGAGTATATTTGCCACTTAAGTATACTGGTATCTCAGAATTTTTAAGGAGGACTGAACTTCTGTTCAAATGAACAACATTCAAGTGCCACACTTTGCATAAATGTCCATTTTCACACAAATCCTGTTTGTGTAAATATGTACATTTGCATGTATAAATATGCTAATTTGCATTTAAGTACAAATGTAGACTTCTGGAGCACCCATGCAAACTTATGGGACTTATTTAGGAGATCGTTTTGAAAATGTGGTCTCTAAACTGCAGATTCCTTAAGTTTATTTATATACTACAGTGCTGTGTCTAAAAATCAATTTACCAGAAAGTCTGAGATGGTATTTCAGTTCCTATGGAACGTTGATATTGCAGGACGATTCAAACAAAAGCCTTTGAAATACTCTGCTAGAGAAAAGAAATTCTTGAAAGTCGATTTGAAGTCAAACATGCTTTTGTCTGTGTTTTCTAAAGTGTTAGAATGGTGTGCGCAGTATGAGAATCTAAACCTGTTGCAGACAATATAAAATGCATTGATGTGGAAAGCTGGAAAGGCAGAAAATTGAATATGTCATAGAATGTAACAGAGTGAAGTTCAAACATTCACTTTGGATAATAGGCTTCAGTAAATATACCTAAGACATGGAAAGTATACCTGCTGTAATTATAGAGGATTTTCTTATTTTGAGAAATATACATTCAAAAGATCATTTCTAGTCTAATGCTTTCTATACTGGACATTCACAGGTGGCTAGTTCAAGGTATATTTGCAGTTTCATAGTAATTTTGATATGGAACACTTAATGTGGAATACTCGGATGCTTTTGTCCCCACTCTTCCTCCCTCTTTTTTATTGTTGGTTCTGAATTAGAGGTGGGCAAAAGCCTCCCAATGTACACTCACATCTGGATATTCAACATCCTTAATGAGCAGGGCCGGCTCCAGGCACCAGCATCCCAAGCAGGTGCTTGGGGCGGCAATCTGCAAGGGGCGGCAGTCCGTGTGTTTTTGCTGTCCCAAGCAGCGCGCCGAATTGCTGCTGTGGATGGCGGGGGCAGTCCATGTGCCGTTAGGGCGACACGCGCATTTCCGCGGCGGCGGCAATTCGGTGGCAGCTTCTATGTTCAGCTGCCCGCGGTGGCAATTCGGCGGCTTCTGTCTTTCGGCTGACGACAGAAGGTGCCGCCGAATTGCTGCCGCCGCGGAAACGCACGTGCTGCCCTAACGCCACACAGACTGCCCCCGCCGTCCGCGGTGGCAATTTGGTGCGCTGCTTGAGGCGGCAAAAACAGTAGAGCCGGCCCTGCAAATGAGCAATGAGTCTGATCCAAAGTCAATGAAAAGACTCCCGTTGACTTGAAGGGATTTGGGATCAGTTGCTAGCCAAATACATACCAAGTAATCCTTGCAGTAATGAGGTGAATCAAAATAAAACTGTGAAATTGAATACTGCAGGATATCTGTCATATAAGGCCAGAAGGGACCATTGGCTCATGACTTCCTGTATATCACTAGTGCTGGTCAGGCAGCCCAGCTGGCCTGGGGATCTGGAATCCTGGATTCCCTAGTCCAGGGCAGTCACATGGCAAGGCTGCCCTGGAGCTGCAGACCTCGGGAACCCTGGCAACTGCTGAGTGCAACTGATATTCTTGTCAGTTTTGCTGCTGCTAATAGCAATGCACAGGTGCTAGCAGATTTTTTTTTAACAGAATGTCTGGTTCAAGGAAAATTTTGAAGTAATGAACCAGAAATCCTATATTTTGACCAACTGTGTGTATCATAGGCCATAGAATTTCACCCAGTTACCCCTGCTGAGTCCAATAACTTGCTTATCTAAAGAGCATCTTCAAGAATGGTATCCAGTCCTGACTTTAAGACATCCTGAAATGTAGAATCCACTAGTTCCCTTGGTAGTTTGTTGTCATGATTAACTACTGACTGTTAAAAATGTGCCTTCTTTCTAATTTGAATTTGTCTGGCTTTAACTTCCAGCCATTGGTTCTTGTTATGCCTTTCTCTGCTAGATTCAAGAGCCATTTGGCACTCCATATTTTCTCCTCCAATAGCCTTATAAAATGTAATCAAGTCATCTCAATCTTTTGATGAACAGATTAAGCTCTTTAAGTCGCTCACTATGACACACTTTCTCCAGTCCTCAAATCACTTTTGTAGCTCTTTTCTGTGCCCTCTCTAATTTTTCCACATTCTTCTTAAAATGTGGACACCAGAACTGTATGCACTCTTCCAATATCAGCCTCAATAATGTTGTACACAGGAGGTAAAATCACCTCTCACTTCTGTTCTCTAGTTTCATGTTTATATATCTAAGGATCACATTAGCCACAACATCATGCTGGCAGCTCTAGTTGACTAGCTTGTACACTATGACCCCTACATTCTTTTCAATCACTGCTTTCCAGGATATGGTCCCCCATTCTTTAGGTATCGCCTGAGTTCTTTGTTCCTAGACACACGACATTGCATTTGGTTATATTAAAACATATTTTACATATGAGTTACCTTTCATTCTTGCAGTCATAACTCATCCATTTAACCTTGATCTCCCAGTGAAAACAAGTTTGGTGGATCACTGTCATTCACGGAGTCTGATGGGAGAATATAACTGGCTGTCCTGGTAATTTAATAAACCATTTCATTTGGCACCGTGGTAGTGTATTATTTTTAACGTGTCGACTTGTTCCATCAGAGTAATAAGCACAGAAGGGAAATAATGTGCTGCTGTAATTGGCTGTATTATATGACACCATTTTCAGCCACAATGAAGTTCACACTCAGTGTGCTCCACTTATAGTCACCTGGGGAAACATCAATAAAATGTGTCATGTACAGCCTCTCAAAAGAAATATTTTTGTTTTCTAGTGGTAAAAGTCATTGCAAATAAATGAATAACATAGCAATCAATTGTATTTCCATTTCATCCTATATGTTTAAAGTGACAGCTATTAAATTAGCTTCTTTGCTCCTTTAGGTCATGCACTTTCTTTTATTTTAAACTTAATTTGCCTCTTTAGTACAATGAAATCAATTTTTCCAAGACAGATTTCAATGCCAAGATTAATTTGATTCCTAGTCTAATTGTGCCTGGGGGAAGTACAATACTTTACTTTGTTCATCATTACTGTTTCAGAGACAGAATGATAGATCATCTTCATGAACTTTTTGCACAAAGTTAGTCCTATTGCACCAACATATTCCTCAGAGTTCCCAAACAATAACAGAACGAAAGCACTTAAGCTCTGATGTTCTACTGTTTCATAGCCACCACTGTCTTTCCATTTTCACTTAGTTCTGAAGAGTCACCTCTTCAGTTTAAGCTATTGCAAATTAAGGAGATTATTGAAGTGAAAAGCAACTCATTTCACATAAGATACCACTTGGCCATCAGATAGTAATGAGTTTGTCACTAATGACTTACAGATAATGCCTTCCATTTATAATATCTTTCATCCAGAGGGATCCCAAAGTGCTTTACAAACTGATTTACAGATCATATAGGAATTGCTTCACCCACCACTGAAGTGCACCCACCTTTTGGATGGAATATGTCCACTGTGAATAATTCTCAGCAGTTGAGAATGGAAATTGAAGAATATTTATGTAGGGTGAAAGGAGAACTCTCTGGACCCCTGGTAAACAAGAAGTTAGCTACAGGTTGGCTTGTGCCTTATCCTACACAGGTGTTTACAGAAAGGCCTATAAGAGTGGCTTCTTGGGAGGTTGAGGGAGGAGACTGCCTTTGGGAAAGTGGGTCTCACTGGATGGGGGGAAACCACAAACAGGGGAGGTTCATGTTTATTTTCTGATAGCAAGAAAGAAAAATAAGTTGGCTAAGCTGTTCTAAACACTAAACCAGGGGTAGGCAACCTATGGCACAAGTGCTGAAGGCGGCACGTGAGCTGATTTTCAGTGGCACTCACACTGCCCGGGTCCTAGCCACTGGTTCGGGGGGCTCTGTATTTTAATTTAATTTTAAATTAAGCTTCTTAAACATTTAAAAAACCTTATTTACTTTACATACAAAAATAGTTTAGTTATATATTATAGACTTATAGAATGAGACCTTCTAAAAATGTTAAAATGTATGATTGGCATGCGAAACTTTAAATTAGAGCGAATAAATGAAGACTCGGCACACCACTTCTGAAAGGTTGCCGACCCCTGCACTAAACTTTGAAGAAAAGACTTTGCTGACTTCACCTGGTTTCTCTGAGGTCATTCAGCCTGCTGACACATTTAATTAAAACTATAGAGGAAACTTTAATATAGACAGATTTCAACTACCCAAATTAGAATTTGGCCAGGACACCAGAGCACCTGAGGTGGTCTTGTAAAACATACCTTGAGGTTTTTAAAGGCTGCTACTATTTGGGATCTCGGGTTTAGGTTTCTCATGAAATAGCTATCCTTCAGCAGCACAATTGTTCTGTAACGCTGTGTCTGACTCAGCGGGAATGATCGTCTCAGAGCCGTGTGGAATGGTTTCACATCTTTTGTGGGCCTTAAAACAGTTTTCTCTTTCCTGCCTATCCATCAGCTCTCTTCTCTTTCCACTGCCCTTGTTACATTCCCTCCACCTAACCTTCTTGCCTAACTGTTTTTTCTATCATACCCCTAAATGTGCTGAGATTCTCCTCCTTGACCCGCTTTCTAAAGCCTTCAGACTGTCTTTGGAACGCATTGCTCCAAACTGGCCAGTAAATGCAAGCTAACCCCTACTATCAGAAAGGTAACTTAAATTACTGAAAAAAGGTGTATGTTTAAAAAAAAAAAGTCCCATGGTAGTGTATAGGAATTGGGTACGATCCTTTTAAATAATTTGTGAGCCCTCTATTCAGTGGCACTGTATTCTATGTTTAGTATCAGAGGGGTAGCCATGTTACTCTGTATACACAAAAACAACGAGGAGTCTGGTGGCACCTTAAAGACTAACAGATTTATTTGGGCGAAAGCTTTCATGGGTAAAAAACCTGCATCTGAAGAAGTGGATTTTTTATCCGTGAAAGCGTATGCCCAAATAAATGTGTTAGTCTTTAAGGTGCCACCTGACTCCTCATTTTTGTATTCTGTGTTTGGAAATCTTCCAGTGCAGTAATATACATACATAACTGGCCTTGCATGTTGCATATGGTTAATAAACATCCCATTATTTAGATTCCGTTGTAACTATGTGATTCCTTCATATTGTTGTGTAAAGAACAGAAGACACAACACATTTTTTAAAAAAAGAACTCAAATAAGCTGCATTTTTTTGCTTTTGGCTCCCTTCTTCTGTCCTTTGTTCTGTACATTGCTGCGACAGAGTACTGGGCAACAGCAGCAGGACTCTGACCACTGCATTACCAATTAAATCACTCTCGAGTGAACCTGAGGGGCAAAGTTGTGCTTAAGTGACAGAATAGAATGGACTGGGGAGAGTTAAAGTGCTAATTAGCCCACTAGCTTAGGGAATAGAAAATGACACAGGTAGGAAGTGGAAAGGGAGGAGAGAGACAGGGAGGAAGAGGCAGCCTTTGAGAGCTAGAGGCAGGAGAGATCTCCTCGCTCTCCTAATTTTGGTCGAAGAGGCTGAGGAATTATGTGTTGTAAGTTATGTAGCTAAGGCACTGCACAGTGCTGTAAAGGTAATGGGAGAACACGGTAAATAAACCACACATGATGTTTACAAGCAGAGACTCTCCAAGCGGTCTGAGTGCGCAGAGGAAGATAGGAGTGGAGGGGGAGCCCTGTTACCCCTAGGGGCTTGTCCAGGATCTGTGCAGATGGAGAACCTCCCGGGGTTGCTGCTGTGATGCTTTGGCAGCTTGAATGATGGAGGAGACCTTGCAGTGGCTGGTGAAACAGCAAAAGGAAATGTAGAGAACTCTGCAGAGCTTCCAGCAGTGTCACAAGCTGCAGAGCCGGATATTCCTTGTCTGGTAGGCGGAGCAGCAAAAGAGTCTGCAGGACTTTAGACGAGAGCAAATTAATGTTCAGTAGCAGTACCTACAAAGGATGGTGGTCTTGTGGAATGGTGACTGGGCCTCTGTAAGACAGGCCCCACAGGTGACCCCAGTGCATATCTGGGCAATTTTGAGAGGTTGGCTAAGGGTGCAGGCTGGGACAGGGGAACCTGATCTCTGCAGCTGGCCCCTATTTGACTGGGGAAACCCATGCAGCTGACATGGTTCTAAAAGACAAGCATGCCCAAGACTATGAGGTGGTTAAGTGGCCACCCTAGATCGGGTGGGCCTGTCCACTGAAAAGTACCGACAATTTTCAAGCTTCAAAATGGACTTGGGTCTGTGGTCTGGGCATTCACCCAACAGTTAATGGATTGGGCCACCCATTGGCTGAGACTGGACACCAAAACTTTGGGGGAGATTATGGATGCTCTGTTTTTGGAACAGTTCCTCTGGAGCCTCCTTGAGAACATATGGGTATGGGTCAGGGAGCATCAGCCAGGTACCATAGATGTAAGAGTTAAACTGATGCAGGAATTTGTGGAGGCAGAACTCCCCAGGAAAGAGGGCCATAATTTGGATGGGGGGATCAGGTCAGGGAAGAAATCCAGGGAACCCACCACCAGGAAGGGCATGGAGAAGAAGGGGCTTGTTAGGCAGACTCTGCTTGCTCTTTGGTCTGGCAGGAGTTGTTAAAATCCCACTGGATGATTCCCAAAGTAAGTGTGAAATTAGAGTGTGTCCGTAGGGATAAAAAGCACTGTGCTATGGCAGAAGTACCCCTGGAGCTCTGTGGGGAGGTTCACTTGGAAACAGGAGGGGTAGTGGATAGTTTATCCTGTCCTGTTATGCTGGGCACCAACTGGAGGCCCTTCCCATTGGGAAGACAAGTAGATGTTAAGGGGACCAAGTAAGGAAAACATAAAACCCCATGAGAAGGCAGTGATACCCAAGGGGAAAGGAAGAAAGGGAGAAGTCAGAGCTAGATGTATCTTGACAGGAAGATGAAAGAGAAGAAAAGAGAGTTCCCCAAGAGACTGAGGGGGAGAGGAAGGAAAATAAGATAACCCAAGCTTGTTAATCCTTTCTTCCCTACCACCACACCAGTATGCCAAAGGGAGAAAGCTCAGGTGCAGTTCAGAGGGTTAGGAGAACCAGGAACCCTGAGTAACCAGGAGTATGGGGGAAACCACCAGCCCCACCACTAGACAGAAGGCATGAGAGTAGGGAAAGGTGGATTCTAGGGTGCCCAGGTTATGAGGACCTGTGGGCCAATACAACTGTGGGCATAACATCCATCCACTGATTGTGATTTCAGTAGGTGGAGAATCATAGAATATCAGGGTTGGAAGGGATCCTAGGAGGTCATCTAGTCTAACCCGCTGCTCAAAGCAGGACCAATCCACAGACAGATTTTTGCCTCAGCTCCCCAAATGGCCCCCTCAAGAATTTAACTCACAACCCTGGGTTTAGCAGGCCAATACGCAAACCACTGAACTATTTCTCCCTCCAGGGGACTCTATAAGGTGGGGCTGGATGATCAGCCTGGAGACATAGGGAGAATCTCACAAGGAAGAACAGGGCGGGAGAGAACAGGGTAAGAACAATCATTTGACAGGTAAGTGAGGGAGGTGTATTTCAGAGTTCTGGGCAACAGCTGTACTAGGACTCTGATCACTGGGTCACCAATTAAATCACCCTGAGTAAACCTGAGGGGCAAAGCTGTGCCTAATTGACAAATAAGAATGGGCTGGAGAGTGTGAAGTGCTGATTAGCCCATTAGCTCAGGGTTAGAAAATTCCACAGGAAGGAAGTGGAAGGGTGAAGTGGAGGAAGGGAGGCATGGGCGTGCAGTGCATGTGGAGGTGGGCAGGCAGGCAGGCAGGGCTGAGGCAGACTTTGAGAGCCATAGCCAAGAGAAATCTCAGCAGCAGAGATCTCATGCCCTGGGTCAAAGGGCTGAGGAATTATATGTTGTAGTGATGGTCCTGGAGGTGCTGTAAAGGTGATTGGGGAGGAGGGGCACTGTAACTAAACCACATATGGTGTTTATATGCAGAGAGTCTCCAAGTGGTCTGTGAGTACAGAGGAAGACAGATGTGGGGGAGGGATAGCTCAGTGGTTTGAGCATTGGCCTGCTAAATACAGGGTTATGAGATCAATCCTTGAGTGGGGCCACTTAAGGGTCTGGGGCAAAAATCAGTACTTGGTCCTGCTAGTGGGGGCTGGACTTGATGACCTTTCAGGGTCCCTTCCAGCTCTATGAGATAGGTATATCTCCATATATTAAGACAGGAGTGGAGGGGGTACCCTGTTACAGTTGTTGATCTAGGGGGTACCCTGTTACAGTTGTTGATCTAGATTATAAGCCCTTTGGGGGCAGGGACCTTGCCTTTGCATTCCTTTAGTACACTGTGCCCTACACACTTGGTGTATGCATTTTACTACAACCAGGGCCGGCTCCAGGCACCAGCTGAGCAAGCTGGTGCTTGGGGAGGCAGATTGTTGGAGGCGGCATTCTGCCCAATCCTAGGGTTTTTTTGTTGTTGTTGTTCTTGTTCTGCTCCAGCCACCCTGTAGGGGGCGGCGGTGCGGAGAACCAGAGCACCCTGCAGGGCAGTCCTCTTCCTTCCCTCTCCCGCCTGCTCCCTCCTCCTCCCCCCCCCCCCAGCTGGTCCCCCTGCACCCGCGCTCCGGCCGCTCCGCAGGTGTTTGTTTTTTTGTTTTCTTTTTTTTTTTTTCTGCTTGGGGTGGCCAAAAAGCCAGAGCTGGCCCTGACTACAACCCAATGCAAGGTCATACATCTAGGATGAACAAATGTATATCAGACCTAGACGAGAGAGACAGAATCATGGGATGCAGGGACACTGAAGAAGACTTAGAGGTAATGGTAGACAACCAACTGAACATGAGTTCCCCATGTGATGCTGGAGCTAAATAGAGCAATGTGATTTTTGGATGCATAATCATAAATAGGAGTAGAGAGATGATACTACCTCTATATATGCCATTAGTGGAATATTGTGCCTAGTTGTGGTGCCTGTTTCAAAAAAGATGTTAACAAAATGGAGAGGGTTCAGAAAAGAGCTAGAATAATTCAAGGCTTGGAAAACATAAACTTATAGTGAAACACATAAACTAAATAGATTTAACTTCTTATCTAAGAAGGTTAAGAGGTAAGTTGATCATGATCTATAAGTACCTGCATTGGGAGAAGGCTTCTGATAATAGATGACTCTTTAATCTAGCACACAAGGGCATAATGAACTCCTCCTTAGAACAATGTGCCAGATTCTTCATCACCTGAAGTCTTTAAATCAAGACTGGTTATTTTTCAGAAGGATACTCCCACTCATATAGATGTTATGGTCTTGATACAGAAATTACTGTGTGATGTTTTATAATAATATGGAGATATACCTATCTCATAGAACCAGAAGGGACCTTGAAATGTCATCTAGTCCAGCCCCCTGCCTTCATTAGCAGGACCAAGTACTGATTCTTGCCCCAGAGCCCTAAGTGGCCCCCCTTAAGGATTGAACTCACAACCCTAGGCTTAGCAGGCCAATGCTCAAACTGCTGAGCTATCCCTGCCCCCAGGGAAGACTTGTATTATGCAAGAGGTCTGACTAAATGCTCATAGTGGTTCCTTCGGGCCTTAAAAGGTATGAATGTATAAATACCTCATAATGCTGTCAGTGGGCTGTTAAAAATTCAATGGCAGTTCAGACCATTGACATCCTCAGGCTGTTTGGGCTCACTACATACTCTTGATTAAAAAGCTTTTGTTAAATAATGCACCATCTTGTGTCCTGTGAATAATTTTAGACCTGCACATAATCTCAAAATACTTTACATTAGCACAACTTAATATATCAGCTACACATTATGAATTGATATTAATATAGCTAGCTGAAATAAGACTTCAGGTGACAATGGGAGACCTTTCCCTTGGAAGCCAATAATTAGTACTTCCCTTTCACAAAGGAGGAAGTCTATACACCACTCAGTAAATGTTGTAGCAACCTGCATGGAACTTGGAGGGAATGGGCAGAGGTTGCAAGAGGGAAGAGTTTGGAGAAGGCACCAGGCAGGCAGGCAGGCAGGCAGTCTGTACACTAAATGAATGCTAGCTGCAGCACATCTGCAAATAGTTCTCTCAATAAAGAGCCAGTTTAGTTTTGACACACTGATCCCTCATGTTATTACCCAGCACATGGCATGTGAAACAACTGTGAAAACAAGCATTCTTCATTAATAGTTTTGAAAGTCCCAGTGTTAATTATTCTATCTGTAGAGATAAGAAATCCAGAACACCATGGCCAGCGTGAATGCAAGACGGTCTTTATTACCTATTTACACTTACCTCTTTGGTATATGCCCCGTGGTGGTCACTCCGAATGGCTCTAAATGTTCACAGCTAACAGCATAACCTCCTTTCTAAAAAGGGAAGGGTGATAAAATCTTTATTCAAACTTTTCATTAAAAACTTGTCACAGGAATGAAATATCAACACAAAACAAGACTAGGCAGGCCTGTGAAGGACCGGGCAGACTGCCCAAACCCTCAGACTTGTGTCAGGGATTTATTCCACCCTTTAAAGATATTTGACTACTAGCCCTCTGACTTTCTTGAATTCTCAAGGTCTTTTGTAATCCTCCAGGAATGCAGAAGGCAGGCTATCTCCTGGCAGGAAGAAGATCTGGAGGATACACTGGTGGTTCTGTGTGGGCAGGTGGGATATTCACAGGTTCCATCTCGGGTTAGTCATCAGGGTGTGTTGCAGGTCCACCTGGTGATGCATCCAGATGTCCCCAGTTCTGACAGAAGTTTCCCATTGGCACTCTAAAAGTAGAAGTGAGGGGTTCTGGAACATCCCTGCATAATTTGATGTTATGGTGCCTGTAAAAGTTCTGGCCTTTGAATCACACAATTTTCCTCTTCTGATGGGGTTTATATTGATATTCCTTCAGTCTTGAGAAGTCATGCCAACAAGGGTCTAGTTGGGAAAGGGTGGCTGGGAACAATGGACCTCAATTTCTTTCCTACCAAGAAGTTCTGCAGGGCTGAATCCATTTGCCAGAGCTGTATTGATGGGTATGGCAACAGGGCAAGATGAGGCACTGAGGCTTTAGAAAGAAGTTATTTCATTGTCTTTATTGCATGTTCTGCTTTACCACCATTCTGGGGGGCCAGAGGCCTGGATGTGACATGAGTGAAACTGTCGGTATCTATAAATCTCCTGAAGGTCGTGAGGGCCATTCTCAGAGATTACTTGCTTTGAAATCCCCAAATGGGTAAAGCTGGGTTGTATCCTCTCTACAACTGCACTTAATGTGAGCAAACTGGCAGTTGAACAAATTGGAAACTTCAATGAATCCTGAGAAATAATCAGTCAAAAGATAGATGCTAATCTTTTCTATACAACCTGACTTTCTGCCACTGCCTGTCTGGTACAGCAGATGGCAGTAATGGTTCTGGTGGGTTGGCTCTTATGAGAGGATAAATATCACATCTCTCACTGCCTCTTGTAGTTGCTTGCTCAGCTAAGGCCACCAACAAGACTGTTCAGTTCTCTCCCTGCATTTTGTAATACTTTGGTCTCATGCAGTCTGTCAAGGATTTCCTGTTGCACTGATGTAGGGATAGTCAGTCTGGAGCACTTTAACAGCAGATCAGTAAGATTCCCAGAAACCGCCCAATATATGGTTTCATAGAAGTTTCTGATCTGTTTTGTCCAGTCCTTCTTGGCTCAATTCATCTACTTGCTGCTCGTTCTGTGTGGCTTTTAGGTTGTGCTTGCTTGTGTGCTTTCCTTTTCCATTTTTGCAAGGATGTTTTGTTATCTGTTGGGTCTTTGTTTGATCCTGTTTTGACACCATGTAGAGATTAGAGGCCCAAGACACTGTCATCTGGGTGAATGCAAGACTGTCCTTATTTTCTGTGTATACAGAGCCCTTCTTCCTAATGGCCACCCTAAATAGTGGTTCTAAACATTCCTAGCTAGTACCACAATACATATGGGAGTTTAGCACCCAACTGCCATGGACTTAGGATCCTTTGAAAATCCCATCCTAAATGTAAAAGGTGGAGATCTTACTGTTCTATATAATCAACTATAAAAACAGAAGAGAGCCCCAGAAAGAGATGCTGTTGCATTCAAACAGAAATGAAATGTTCACAGTTGAATACCCGTGCTGCAGCCTTATGAGCTCATTAATATTACAAGAGTTATATTTGGAGGCAGACTAGCAAATAAAGTGATCAATTTGTTAGCTGTCAGAGCCATATATCAGAACTGTGCAAGTGTCCTTGATCTGAGATACTGTATCCTATACTGCAAATGAGCAAGTGCTACAACATTTCCCCCCCAGAAATAATCGTTAAAATATTTTAGATGAATCCACTTAAGTTGTGACTGTTCTCTTTTTATGTCCACTTTCTGAATTAGGCCCCTATCAATAGCCCATTGAGATCAATAGAAATCTTTCCACTGGTCTCAATGACCTTTGAATCACACTCTCTAGTCAATGAATTTTGCTGTCAGTAATGTTCATTGAAAGTGAAAAGGGCAGCATATGCATCAAAAAGCATTTTAAAAATTGTAATCATGAGCATTTGCACCGGAAACCTGATTGTAAGTGTTACGGTTATGTAAGCAGGGAATAGGCCACTTGGTATGTTTCGATCTGTTGAATCAAAACAGTTTAGATTTGGAATGTTGAATGCTTGCAATGAGCTGCTTATGAACAAACTACAGCCCAAGAAGACATAGCATTTTTTTGGTGGGGTAGTTTCTGATAATGAATAGATTAGAGAAACTTCTCATCTATTTGTCTACAGTCCCATCCCAAACAGTGGCAAAATTCACCAAATAAATTAATCAGACTCTTGGTCTCAGTGGTCCTACAATGTACACTGATGATGATTTGATGATTTACATATTTGTTTCATCTGCTGATTGAAAGATAAGCTGAAAAATCAAACCCTTTTGCTTTGAGCCCTCTTGTGTAATACAGAACAATCCTTTGTGAAGCATTGTGGAATAGGCACTCCTATACCATTAGGAATAAGTCACTGATGTGTTGCTCATAAAAAATACCGAGGACTCTAATATAGAGAATAGGGCTTTAGCCTAAATGCAAGAAACAGTTGTTAGCCTTTTAAAAATGTATATCCCTTAGGGAGACCTGTCAATAAAATTGCATTGCTCTGCACAAATATGGAGAAAGGGGTCCCAGGATCTGGGAAAATCAAATGTTTCTTGAAACTCTTGCATAGAAGTTTGTCTAGATGCAGAGTTAGTACATGGCAAGCTGGGGTGCAGAGCTACTGCACGCTAGCCTGACACACACTAACTGGCCATGTGGACCCTGCTATGATGCACTAATGTGCTTTGACCAACTGCTGTCTGAAATAGGAGTGGGTCAAAGCATACGAGGGAACTTTTAGTCTGCCATCACAGGGTCCACACGGCCAGTTAATGCAGACCATGCTAGTGTGCTGTAGATTTACACCCCAGCTTGCTGCACACTCACTTTCTGTCTAGATAAGCCCTGGGATGCTGCTGAGAAGCTGATCCAGAGAGGATCAGCAAGCAGTGAAAACTCACAATATCCAGGAGTGGGTGGCATCTTCTGTTCCTTCAAGGTTATTGTAGGTGTTCTATATCTCATCTAGAACAAGATGGCACAAGAATATAGTGACTTGCCTCTCTCTTAGGGATAGGCTTGGAAAGGTATTAAGCACCACTATAGATAATGTATAGTAGAAGTCACAAATCCAGTGGTGCAAAGGTAATGCAATTGTTATGTAGATGGTGGGGGGGAGAGGAAATTCAAACCACATATATTGTCCTGAATATTCTATACATTCATTGAGTCACTGTTAAAGCAAACTAATGAAATGTGTTTCATGCATACAAAAGGAACAACCAATCTTACACTACTACATTATGTGGAAAAAAGAGACAAGTGAAACAAATGCCTTATGCTGGACCTCTGCATGGAGTGATTTCTTACCTTGTAAAAGCAGCCCTTGTAAGGTGAGCTTAAAAGTAAATGAGATAAACATAAAATATTGCTAAAAGGTATTTTAATAAAGCCTTTCTAAACCATGGGTCTATAGCTTATTTTACAAACTGCATCATCAATATAGGCTTCAGATGGGAGTGGTTTGGCTCCATTTAGGATACTTTAACTTTCTTTTTAATTTTCTTTTCTTTTGTTGTTAGCTTCTGAATGAGCAGCTACTGAACCACTGGTGCATCCAAGTTCTTTTAAAGAAGACACTTTATTTAAAGTTGACTACAATAGAGAAATTGAAGTCTTTGTGTTTTTTAAAAAAAATTCCCCTCTCCACATGGTTCCCCAGTTCTCATGGATTTTTCATGTTATCCAGACAATAGGAAACACCTTGATATTTGGATCACATGAAATCTCAGTGACATGATTGAGAACTGATTCTCTGCTAATAAAACCTTTACAAAGTGATTTTGAAAGATGGCAGCTATTACTTCTTCCATTATGGGGAAAGGTCAATTCTATTAAAAAGGTTTTTGCTCCAAACCTTAATGATTTCTCTGCCCATGGAACCAGAAATTAGAACAATCATTCCAAACCATTCTGAGGGGTAGGTTGGAAGCTAGAATGTCAATAAAAATCCATTATAAATGAATCTCCATAACTTACAGCTTTATAGAATATAATTGTAGGTGATCCTGTGTTATGTTGAGTGGTCAAGATGGAATGCTGAAAGGGGTGTTTTAACTTTGTCCAGGAAGGGAGCGAATTCTCGAACAGAGACATGGTTCCAGCTCTCTTCTCAATTTGGTTATGGCAAAAATGTCAGAAGGGCTATATGAGCTCTGGAGAATCCTATCCTTTGGAAAGTCCTGGGAGGTTTTTTTACAAGTGGGCTCAACACTTCTTAAAAAAAAAAAAACATTTATTTAACTGTCTAAAAATGAATTTAGAGGTCTAACTTTAGACACCCATTATTGAAAATATTGGACATAAAGACCAATATGCATTCTATATTTTAGCTTGTATTCTAGTATGAGAATAATATTTCCATAATTTATTCCCTCTTCAGGGCCAGCTGCATATGCCAGTGAAGTCAATAGCAAAACTCCAACTGACTTCAATGGGTCCCAAATTTAGCCCTCTGATTAACCAAATGTATATGTGGACATAATACATACAATATAAAAACACATATTATTTGGGGCAAAGGGTGACAGAGAGAGAGAGAGAGAGAAGAAATAGCACATAATAGAAGGTAGACAATGTTAGATATCCTGAATGCACTGAGAATTTAAGTTGTCAGAATACTTCAGCTTTGATGTCTGTGTGATTAGGTCAAAAGTTTTAAGCTTGGTTGCCAGTGGTTCATAGACTCATAGACTATAAGATCAAAAGGGACCATTATGATCTTCTAGTCTGACCTCCTGCACAACGCAGGCCACAGAATCTCACCCATCCACTCCTGTAACAAACCTCTGACCTATGTCTGAGCTATTGAAGTCCTTAACTTGTGGTTTAAAGACTTCAAGGTGCAGAGAATCCTCCAGCAAATGACCCCTGCCCCACGCTGCAGAGGAAGGCGAAAAACCCCCAGGGCCTCTGCCAATCTGCCCTGGATGAAAATTCCTTCCCGACCCCAAATATGGTGATCAGCTAAACCCTGAGCATGTGGGCAAGACTCACCAGCCAGACACCAGGAAAGAATTCTCTGTAGTAACTCAGATCCCACCCTATCTAGTATCTAGTGGTTAGGCCTACTTAGACAGTTATAGAAAATGTGACTTGATTTTTTTATAGGCTTTTGAGCCCCCACAGCTGTTATCCCCTAAATGTTTTGTTTCCTCTTCAGCAGCATTAGTTCTGTAAACCATTTCTAGATCTTTTTATGCTAAACATTTACACAAGGCCACAGACTGATGGGTTTTAGTTTTTATATGGTCTTTCAAGGCACAGAGTAGAAGATGAATTTACTTTTTTTTTTTCTATTGAGTCTAGACAGTGGTAATTTGTCAGATTATTTTCTGAAGATTTATTATTTTCACGGTGGTTGAATCCCTTTAAAAATTGCTTTAAAGAAAGATTGGCATTTCAAAAATGCTTCATGTTTATACAAAAGAGAGACGATTTTAAAGGCTTTAAGGTATTGCTCTGATATAAACGAACATTTCTGAAATGCTGACTAGTCTGGAAACATCAGCTGAGCCACAAGCCATGGTAACTTGAAAGCTCAGCACAGAGTCAGTGCAGCTGGGTCTAAAGTAGATAATGTGTTGTGCTGATTTGTTTTATCATCGTATTGCATAGGGGTTAAAATCTTAGAATCATAGACCCATCGGGCTGAAAGGGACCGCAAGGATCATCTAGTCCAGTGTTTCCCAAACTTGGGATGCCGCTTGCGTAGGGAAAGCCCCTTGCAGGCTGGTCCGGTTTGTTTACCTGCCCCGTTCGCAGGTCCGGCCAATCATGGCTGCTGCAGGCCAATGGGGGCTGCTGGAAGCGGCGGCCAGTAAGTCCCTCGGCCCGCGCCACTTGCAGCAGCTCCCATTGGCCTGGAGCAGCGAACCGCGGCCAGTGGGAGCCGCGATCGGCTGGACCTGCGGACGGGGCAGGTAAACAAACCGGCCCGGCCCACCAGGGGCTTTCCCTACAGAAGCGGCGACCTCAGTTTGAGAAACGCTGATCTAGTCTAACCCCCTGCCAAGATGCAGAATTTGTTGTGTCTAAATCATCCAAGACTGATGGCATCCAGCCTTTTTGGAAAACTCCAGCAAAGCAGATTCCACAACTTGTGGGGTTTTTTTCAATTCAAAATGAAATGAAAACAAAATTACAGAGTTTTACAAAATAGACTGAAAAAGCTTTTTGTTTGTATTTAGAGTTTCATGTCTTACTACCTTTTTTCTTTGATTAAGCAAACGCACCTCAGTCTGGACTGTTGTATAATGTAAAAGCTGCATTGCTCAGAAGACCAATTGGATTATACTTTTCTAGCATTTTATGGTGACACTTTAAAAATGAGCTCTTTGATGTTCTTGATTGCATTAGTTGAGAACTCAGACTGCATCTTCTAGTACATTTATTTTAATAGCTCTGCAAAGTTTTTAAATTATATATTCAGTTCACTCTGCTTTTAAGAGACAGACTAGCTGTTTTTCCCTGTGCTCCAAGGAAGCTGTTAGTTTGATGGGTACTTAATCAGGAGTTACTAGAAGAAATATTGCACGCCCAACAGGAGGAAAATAAGTTTTCTAAATAGCTGTAAGAAGGACCCTTCCTGATCTCAGTTGAATTTTGTCTTCCCAAAGTCTCATATTAACCACTGTCAACGTATATTTCTTAAAACTGAAAATCAGTATAATCCAACCAATTCTACTGCATGTCAGTGAAATCTGGGGTCCAATTTAATAATCCAGCCAGGGTAATAGGATAACCCCCCCACAAAATAACCCTACATCTGCAGTTCCAAAACAATCACCTCTCCCCCATCCCAAAACAACTCCATGTGCACAGAATCTCCAACATCAGTGGTTCCAGAATAGAACTGAGCCGATTCGCACGTGGGGATGAAAAGGATGGGTTTTTCTCAAAGCATTGGGTGCCAGTTAATTATTAAAATTTAAATCATCACAAATGGTCAAATCTGACAACTGGGAAAAATAATAATTGAGAAGATAAAACTATTGGTTACTCACACGACTATTTCAGAGAAAATTAAAATCAGCAGAGTTACTGATAATTGTTGTGGTTTGAGACGGCCAGGAATGTGATTTTCCATTATGTCCCCAGGAGTTCTTTCTCCATGGACATGCCAACCAAGCAAAGAAATTAAACTTTGAAATAAAATGTGTTTGTTTAAAAAAAAAAATCTAAAATCAACTAAGAAACAGATATGCAAATTAGTTACACAGGTAACTTATAAGGTAAGTAATTCTATTTTGTATAGGTTCTTATACCATACTAATCACCATAGTGTTTGAGCATGTTCCGGTAGTGCATCAAGCAATATGACTTATGTCCATCATGTATATGTTCTCTTTCTTTCCCCAGGAGGAGAATTGTGTGCAGTAGATTGTTTTGTTTTGGAATTTATGAAATAATGTATGTATATATATACACTTGTTGCAACATACTTATATTAGAGGAGGCAAGGTCAAGGTAATGTGCCTTTGTCTTGGAGTTGCAGGTGGTGAGGTTCATGATGGTCCTTAGTTCTTGGGGGAGTTCATTCCATAGACTTGTACCAGTCTCCAAGAAAGCTCTGTCTCCAGAACAAACTGGGGTTTGTGAACCCCTGGGGGTTTGCAAAATGTTACAGGGGGTTCTTGGGAAAAAAAATTCCTAATGGCAGACAGAGCTGTCCCTAGGAACCCTGGGCAGTATGGGGCCAGCATCCTGGAGCCCCTGAACTTCCAAGAGATAAGCAGATCAAAGCAAGCATATCTATCACACTGAGGAGATTTAAACTTCAAGACTACTTATAAGAAAAGAAAAGGAAAGGGGGGTGGATATTTTTTGCTGATTTTAAAATTAAATAGGCAGCTAGAATTGTTTTTAAAATTATTCTGAAGAACAAGTTTAAGCTTTGTTGTAACATGCATCTTTTGCCTGGACTGCTCAAGACCTGAATGCTTGTGTAGGAGGAACTCTCTGAGCTGGCTTCTTAAATACCTTCATGCTGTTTCACATCTGATGCTCCTTGATGAAACATAGGAGGCTTGTTTTATAACAGGCTTATTCAAAGTGATACAAGCTACGAAAGTGAGATCTGGGAGGAGTGTTGCCATTTTCATAATGTAATAAAAATACTGTAATGATAAATAATAATTAATAATATTGTGTAATAAGTATGTCATAAAAACAAATGTTATATTTCCAAGATCACTGCTTTTATAATTTATACTCAGGTAAAGGAGAAAATCCCTGGAAATATTCATTTTTAGAAGGGGGTTCATGAGACTCGACATTTTAGTGAAAGCAGTTCACAGGTTGTTAAAGTTTGGGAACCACTGCTTTAGCCTTATGGTAGAAAGTTCCAATGAATGATACAAAGTAATTATGTGCAAGGAAAAAAGATTACAACCTTCAGTTAAACAACTGATAGTCAAGTATCACTAACAATATTCAACAACCAAGATTAAAAATCAATACCACATAAAGGAATTCAAATTCAATTAAGGTGTACTTAAATCTAAACCCTAATAGAATCATAGAACTGGAAGGGACCTCAAGAGGTCATGTAGTCCAGTCCCCTGCAGTTGTGGCAGGACTAATTATCTAGACCATTCCTGACAGGTGTTTGTCTAACCTGCTCTTAAAAATCTCCAATGATGGAGATTCCACAACCTCCCTAGGCAACTTATTCCAGTGCTTAACCACCCTGACAGCTAGGAAGTTTTTCCTAATGTCCAACCTAAACCTCCTTTGCTGCAATTTAAGCCCATGCTTCTTGTCCTATCCTCAGAGGTAAAAAAAAACAACAACAATTTTTCTTCCTCCTCCTTGTAACAATTTTTTACATACTTGAAAACCATTATCATGTCCTCTCTGTCTTCTGTTTTCCAGACTAAACAAACCCAATTTTTTTCAATCTTCCCTCATAGGTCATGTTTTGTAGCCCTTTAATGATTTTTGTTGCTCTTCTCTGGACTCTTTCCAATTTGTTCATATCCTTCCTGAAATGTGTCACCCAGAACTGGACACAATACTCCAGTTGGGCCTAATCAGTGTGGAGTAGAGTGGAAGAATTACTTCTCGGGTCTTGCTTACAAGACTCCTGCTAAAACATCACAGAATGATGTTTGCTTTTTTTGCAACAGCGTTACACGGTTGACTCATATATTTAGCTTGTGGTCCACTATGACCCCCAGATACCTTTCCGCAGTACTCCTTCCTAGGCAGTTATTTCCCATTTTGTATGTGTGCAACTGATTGTGCCTTCCTAAATGGAGTACTTTGCATTTGTCCTTCTTGAATTTCATCCTATTTACTTTAGACCATTTCTCCAGTTTGTCCAGATCATTTTGAATTTTCATCCTATCCTCCAAAGCACTTGCAATCCCTCCCCGCTTGATATTGTCCACAAACTTTATACGTGTACTCTGTATACCATTATCTAAATAACTGATGAAGATATTAAACAGAACCAGACCCAGAACTGAATGCTACAGAATCCCACTCGTTATGCCCTTCCAGCATGATTATGAACCACTGATAACTACTCTCTGGGAACGGTTTTCCAACCAGTTATGCACGCACCTTATAGTAGCTCCATCTAGGTTGCATTTCCCTAGTTTGTTTATGAGAAGGTCTTGTGAGACAGTATCAAAAGCTTTACTAAAGTCAAGATATACCACATCTACCACTTCCCCTTATCCACAAGGCTTGTTACTCTGTCAAAGAAAGCTATCAGATTGATTTGACATGGTTTGGTTTTGACAAATCCATGCTGTCACTTATCACCTTTTTATCTTCTAGATGTTTGCAAATTGATTGCTTAATGATTTGCTCAATTAATGTAGGTTACATTATATCAGTTATCCTAAAAACAAGCAGAAAGTAATAATAAAATGAGCAAAACCGACTTAATACCACAGAGTATTAAATTATAAAAAGGCTTCAGTATAATAACTAGCAATTCTTTCAATAACATTTAAAAGTGTTTAAGCTGAACAAGTATTCAAAAGAAACAACTTTAAATCCTGTTACAATCATAGTTCAATGCAAATGTTCAGTACTCACATGCCTAATTAAAAACAATTACAAACCCAATACTAGCAAATTTGGGTACAAAACAAAATGGATACAAATAACTCCTAAGATATATTGTATTAATAAGATGCATTAAAAAGAGTAAACAGCTTAATATTCAACTATATCAGTATATTAAAATCTGATACCTGGCAAAGGGTTTGGCCTAAAAACTTAACAGAAATACCTAGGTGAAATTATACAGTGCAAGGTAATCACATCAAAAAGGAAAGTGTTTCCATGAATGAACTACAGCAGAACCTCAGAGTTATGAACACCAAAGTTACAAACTGACTGGTCAACCACATACCTCATTTTGAACTGGAAGTATGCAATCAGGCAGCAGCAGAGAAAAAAAATAAAAATAAAAAATAAACAAATATAGTACAGTGTTAAATATAAACTACTAAAAATAAAGGGAAAGTTTAAAAAAAGATTTGACAAGATAAGGAAACTATTTCTGTGCTTTCATTTAAATGAAGATGGTTAAAAGCAGCATTTTTCTTCTGCATAGTAAAGTTTCAAAGATGTATTAGGTCAATGTTCAGTTCTTTCTTTTGAAAGAACAACCATCATGTTTTGTTCAGAGTTTGTTCAGACCATTCCTGAGGTGTTCATAACTCTGAGGTTCAACTGTATTGGTGAAGATTCCAGACATGCCAAACCCATGAATAAAACCCACAGAAATTGGGCTTGTTTTTGGCTTAATTGGCTTGTGAGCTACTTGTTGGCTAGTAACTTGTTGCTTGTTTGGCTTGTAGCTTGTTGCTTGTTGTAGCTTGTTGCTTCTTTTTTTTTTTTTTTTGATCGGCTCCCAGCAAGCAGGGGCAAGGAGGGAGAAAGTCAGGGGTGCACAGCGGGCCCACCACAATCCCAGACTGCACCCTTGGGGGAATCTAGTCACATAGAGTGTTGGGGTTCTTAGGGATTGGCTTGTTTTGGCCTTGTTTTGAAATGGGATTAACTTGATTTTGGGCTTATTGTGAAAGTCAGGGTGCTTATTTACTGCATGAAAGTTGGCAACTCTGGAAGATTCATGTAAAACAACACAGTGTAAACACCGAGAAAGTGGATTTTCAAAAGAAAATAGTACAGCCACACAATTTCTCTCAAGATCACATTAAACAATTGTTAGGGCAATCAGAAATATCTTAACACATATAAGCAAGAATGAAAATCTCTGAAAACTTGTATAAGATATTTACACATGCCAAGGTAAGAAATATTGTGTCAGTAATCTATATACACACCATCAAGATTGTAAAGAGGTTTGAGATTAAAAGGAGTTTCAGTCTCGTCACACAGCTCACCGTACAGGAAGCTGGGGGTGTGGGAGTAGTGCGGGAGAAGAGAAAAGCTGAAAGTATTTCTGTCTTTCATACAGGCATGCAATCGAAGTGCTGGTCAGGGGTTGAGAGAGAGAGAAGTGAATAGGCTGAACAGACAGGGCAGTACCAGTCTGTGATGATAACACTCACACTGCAGTTTCAAACTGATCTAAATTAAGAAGATAGGAAAAGCCAATATCACTGAACAACAAAGCTGGCTCTTACCAAAATAAAACACCTCAAGTTACACTTAAAACTATGTTGCTTTTGTGTAGTGTCCATCATGTTATTTAGAACAGAATATTCTGGCAGTATCTATGGAAGTTGTTTAGCTTATTACATCTGTTTTCTCTAGAATTTAGATCTTACCAGCGCAAGTGTCTAGTTTTAGGGAACAAAGATTCTAACTCCAGTTCTCCTGATCATTTAGGAAAGTAGTATTTTCCTCTCTCTCAGGTCAAAATCCTGCCCTCCCTTCAGAGTATGTAGGGTTTACCTATGGAACATGAGTGACAAATATGGCTTTGCTCAACCTCTCTACATTTAAACAAGATAAGACAACCTCACCCTCAGCATTGCAGTTTTTGGAGTTTCTTGCACAGAGGTTTGTCATTTTCTTGGTTTCCTCAATCTTCAAGAAAGTTTCTCATTCCCACAGAAACTTTGGTTAGGATTTGGGCCCAGTACTCAAATCTTCCAAAGGTTTTGTCCATGAAGGACTCAGTTAAAGAAATTCTCCTCTCTTGAGGAGATGAAGATCCGTTTTCAGGATTACTTTTACAGAAAGAGGGAAGGTGCTTTCTGAATCAGGATCAAGATGACTCTTCATTCAAGATCTTTTCATCTTCAGGTGAGGCTGCTACTCTACTAACCTGTGGCAGTGAGTCATCTTATGCACAGATTTTTCATTCAGTCACATTGTTGGATTTGGACCATCCCCTTATTAGTGTATGCACATCTTTTTACTATTGGACAACTCAGATTTTGGAATTCCTTCTCCAACCTACTGGTGTTAAGTCTATCACTCAGGCCAGTCAGATGTCATGGAGTTCATTCCACCCATCTAGTAAATAAACAAATTAATGGAGATATCCTATCTCCTAGAACTGGAGGGGACCCTGAAAGGTCATCAAGTCCAGCTCCCTGCCTTCACTAGCAGGACCAAGTACTGATTTTGCCCCAGATCCCTAAGTGGCCCTCTCAAGGCTTAAACTCACAACACTGGGTTTAAGAGGCCAATGCTCAAACCACTGAGCTATCCCTCTCCCAGTAGGTGTCATCCAAAGCTCTCAAGGGTTTGTCTTTCAGTGCATTCATTCTTAGTTCTTTCTAGAGTCTTATAACTCTGTGTTAATTGAAAACATAATACCAACAGCTTTATTCCAAGACCTTTCAGTTCTGTTAATTCTTCCTGTAACTTTCAATAACAGCCATAACAGTATCTTTGTATTCTGTTGTATATGTAAAGTACTCTTAAAATTTCCTTTAAGCTTGAAGCTTAAAATTCATTAATTTATTTACAGCTAACTTTAATTCAAAGTAATCACAGATGTTTGAAGACTATATAGTCTCAGTCATAAGTGTTAAATGTTGAAACTCTCATTTTAGGTTCCAGCAACCTTACTCCTTCCCCTCATACCTTCACCCACCCTTAAACTACAGGCACAATGACACAAACATAGAAATATAGGGCCAGAAAGGACCTTAAGAGGTCATCTAATTCACCCCCCTGCTGTGAGGCAGGATTAAATATACCTAGACCAACCCTGACAGCTGTTTGTCTAAACTGTTCTTTAAAACTTATAATGATAGGGAGTCCACAACCTTCCTTGGAAGTCTATTCTAATATATAACTATCCTTACATTTAGACAATTTTCCTTTTATCTAACCTAAATCTCCCATGCAGCAGATTAAGCTGTTTACTTTTTATGCTACCCTTGATGGACATGGGGAACAATTGATCCCCATCTTCATAACAACATGCTTGAAGACTATCATGTCCTCCTCTCCCCCCGACCCAGCCTTCTCTTCTTTCTATTAAACCTGCCCAATTTTTTCAATCTTTCCTCATGGGTCATGTTTTCTAAGCTACTTATCACTTTTTTTCTCCTTTGGACTCTCCAGTTTGTTCACATTGTAAAGTGTGGCACCCAAAATTGGACAATTGAGGCATCACCAGTGCCATGTAGAGCAGAACAATTAACTCGTGTGTCTTACATACAACACTCCTGTTAATACAGCCAAGAATAACATTTGCCTTTTTCATCACACCAGTATCACCCTGTTGTCTTATATTCAATTTGTAATCCACTATAATCCCCAGATACCTTTTCTGCAATATTGCTGCCTAGGCAGTTATTCCCTATTTTGTATCTGTGCATTTGATTTTTCCTTCCCAAGTGTAGTACTTTGGACTTGTCTTTATTGGGTCTTGTGTCCTTGGGATCTGGACCACTACATTTGTCAGTGGACAGTCCATTGTCAATACACATCAGGACTGCTGGAAAGGAGATGCTCTTTGTTCAGCTTGGCTGTTTGCCATGGGTGTGTTCCCACTCCTTGAGATTACTGGTTTCTAGACTGAAAGTTCTGCTCAAGTTTAACTATGGAACTTACTCGCTGTCAGAGACTGGGACACGGGTTGTCATGTGTAGTGGTTAGAGCAGGAATCGGTAGCCACAAATAGGAGCCCATAGTCAGAGACAAGATGATAGAGCCAAGGATCAGAGCTGAGGTCCGAACCAGGTTACCTGGAGCAATGCAAGCACAGCGTTGGGAACAAGCAGGCATGGCAGCTATCACAGAGGCCATGTGTATAAAGTGAACAGGGAGGAGTTGTGCACAATCTCTGGATTGTATCTGAATGGTGGGATCTCAGGCCCATATCAGAAAGAATCAAAATCAAAGTAGTATGTCAGGTTGTCTACCTCCTTGTACCCTGTGTAAACATCTACACCAGCACAAGGTGCATGTAATTTTTGACCAAATCAGAGAGGTAGTATTTTACATCTCTTTGCAGAAGTGTAGATGACTATACAAGGTGCAAGAGAATAGAGAATTGGGTCCACTCTAGTTAACCTGCCTGTGTAAGGATGAGATCAACTGATATCATAACTAGCCAAGTTCCAAACCCTGCTATGGTCCAATTCCTCACTAAGTTGAAATATCAATATTATTGAGCTGGTTTAACGGGAATGAAGTTAAATGGATTTTCATGAATATTTAAGCCAGCCCTGAAATTGTCCCAAAGTTACAAAATATTGGTTAAGTAAGAAGACACCCTACAGCTTTGTCTTTGTGCTAAATTCAACTTCATAACCTCAGTGCAATGTTATTTGCTTCACTGAGTTTCAACAGGGACTAGAGGGCAGAGTTTGGCTCCATCTTATCCTCTCCCAAGATTAAGCAGAGTGTATATCAGTAATTGGAAGACTATATATCTCCAGGGAAATGTCAGATCCCAGCAAAATGTCTTGTTTTAAGTAATCTCCCTTTGGTAACTAGAAATCTCCTTCTTTTATAGTCCGTAGGGTCTCTGTAGAAGGTACATCTGCATTGCAATAAAAGACCTATGGCATGGTCATGGCTGGTGCAGTTCAGCTGGCTTGGTTTTTCGGGACTTGGGCTAAAGGGATAAAAATTGCAGTTTTAGACGTTCAGGCTTGGGTTGGAGCCCGGACTGTGAAACCCCACTAGGCAAGTGGGTCTCAGAGCCCGGCCTCCAGCCTGAGCCCGAATGTCTACACTGCTATTTTTAGCTCCAGAGCCTGAATAATTTGACCTGGGCTCTGAGACACGTTGCCATGGCTATTTTTATTGCTTTGTAGACATACCCTAAGTGTCCATGTGTCCTGTCCTTACTTGCTTTGTGTACATTACCTCCCCCTTTATTGCAGACATCAATACACAACTCATCTGCAACTGTATTTCAAAGTTTCAGCCTATCTAGTTACATTAATTATGCCTTTTTCTCCAAATACAAAACCTGTTTCATTTCCTCCTTTGTTTGCCTCGTTACATATATATCAAATTCAAAGAATATTTCCCCCCTTTCAAAGGACACTTTTGAACCTGTATAAAGGGTGAGCTTTTTAATTTGAATACGTAGACCTTGCACATAAAAACTTATGTAAAGAGTCCATAATATTTACCTGTTATTACCGGGGCAACTTTTGGAGGGTCTTTACCCATCATGTTTGTGATTTGAACATGCTCTGTGGAAGAAGTGTCTCAGTATGTTAAGAACCTCTTCTCCACAGGGTTTCTATGATTCTTAGCTGATTGTCACATAGTATAGTGTATAGAGAACAGTATGAAACTCCCAAAATTGTATGTAAAAATACATTGAATGTTACAGAAAAACAACCCTAGTTAACCTTCAAAACATAACCATTAGGCCTTTCTTCAGGAAGGAAAGACCTAATGACTTAACTGCAAATGTAGATTAGATGAAGCTTGTAAAGGTCACTATCTCATGGATAAAATTGCCATGGGAGACCTCTCAGTGCTCCTATCACTTAGGAATTTTACACTGAATAACAGTTTTAATGCAATATTAATAACTGCATGTGTTTTTCATCAAAACCTATCTAATTGAGACTAATTTGAAATGTATAGATCATTGTTTTTGAATTAGGAATGGACAAAATGGCAAGGGAAGTTTGAGTAGTGAAAACAAAAAAACAAAAAAACGTTTCCCCCCAAGTCTTACAACTGAATAATGGTTTGATTTACCTCAACCTTTCTTAAAAAACAAAAACAAACAAAAACTCAAGCAAATGAAATGAAACTCATCTGCCATCAGACCAACTACTAGACATGTCAGACTAAATGGAAGTTGTGAGTGAGGGGTAAAAAAACAAAATCAGGTTCATAGGAGGGCCTGGGAGCAAGGGCCAGAGAGCAGATAGCAGATAGTAAGTGGCTGCCCTGCAGAGAGGGGAAGTGGCAGAGCTCCCAGCTCAGCACAGCGAGGGGAGGATGATCCCCAATACCCCAGCTGCTCTTTTCCATGCATGACAGCTGCTTGGTCCCTGCTCCACTCTCTGGTCCCCCTACGCTCCCTAGGGCTGCATGTGCAGAGGCACCCAGGCAACATGCACTGTGAGGGCGGTGAATGGGAGCCAGCCCCGAAACTTCCCCACAGCTTCCTGGGGATCCCTTAGTCCTCCTTCCAGGGTGCGATGGAGGCAGAAATAAGGAGTCCATGGGGGGTGCTGGAGCACACTGCACCCCAAGTCCTGGGGATGCACTTCACTGCCCAGTAGAAGCTGGGGAGGGGGGTGTTTTTTCACTGAAACCTTCATTTTATGTCATACTTCAGAGCAGACAACAATAAATAAACAAACAAACAAACAAACAAACAAAAACCCCTTCATTGAACAGCCCAGTTTAAAAATTAAGAATCACAAAGTATCATGTTAACAGTTTGACAGCCCTAGAGACTGACATTCTAATTATCCTCAGAACAGGGGCACATGGGCATTTTCCTGCCAGCGTGACTCAGCCTAGAGGTGGATAGTCAATTCTCAGATTAGAGGCAGATCAGTATAAAGCCTTCTCAAACAGCAGCCATTCTACTGAGACCGCCACCAAAGGAGCTAATTGTGCAGTGTATGTACTCGTCACAGTTAGGAAACCAAAGCCAGAGTGTCAACACTGAGGGGGGAAGGTGTGCTAGGCACTCCAGGACAGGGTTACTTCGACTCGGGTCTTGCTCTGCAGTGCAAACACCATCACCCTAAGTTCCAGCACACAGGTCAGAAAACCTTTAACCAAGGGTTGAAGTGCAGTGTAGATGCTCAAGCCCAGGGTTCCCTGACACGGGTTGATAACTCAAATCCCATTATCCCTAGGGTTACATTTCTGTGTAGACCTTCCCTATGGCAGTCCAAGTCTTGCCATTGAATCTGTATGCATTTGAAGTATCCAAACATTCACTTGGAGGAAGCAGACCAACATGTTGGCTGTTCTCTTAGAGTGTCCACACAGGACCTCAGTGATAGCATATGTAGACTTTTGCCCTCTAACACTTATTATTGCCTGTGTGGTAGGACAATAGATCATTTCAAGTTTTAGTCAACCACTAACTATGTAGAGCTAGATTGTTGATTCTATTCTGTATAGTAGAGCTAGTCAGAAATCTTCCTTCAGAAAATGCCAATTTGTCAAAATCGAAACATGCTGCAGGAACATGTCAATAACAATGAAACTTTGGCAGGAAGTTGCCTCTCTGGCCCCTCAGCAGCCCAGGCTCTGCAGCTCCTCGGCAGGCAAGTGGAGAACAGGTTTGATGTATTCACAGTAGCTAGTGATGCTGAAGAAATGTGTTGCAGTGATCTATACCAGTTGGAGTTCTTTAAGTGCTGAAGGCTTCGTACTCAGATATATTGCATTGCTGAAGACCAGATGGGAAGTGACAAAGGCATGTGTTACCCATGCTAGGTCATTGTTTGCCAGTATGGGATGGAGTTTCATAGCCAACCGGAGATGGTAGAAAGCATTAGTCACAAATGCTGCTCTCTGAGAATTTAACATCGGCGAGGAACCCAGGAGTATTCCTAGATTATGGACTGAATTGGTCCTGTCATATCCTAAATGTGAGATACTTACTCACTGTACATTATGGCTGCATCTACACTCAGGTTGAGGGCTGTGCTTCCCAGCTCATGCAGCAGAGGTGAAAGTAAGCCGTTATGGTTGGGTACAGCATACCAGCAAGAGCTGGTATGCCGTGCCGGACAGGACTGGCTTCCCCAGGCTGGCAATTTAAAGGGCCCAGTGCTCCCTGAAGCAGCTAGAGCCCAGGGCCCTTTAAATCACCTCCCGAACCCTGCTGCTGGAGCCCGGGGGTAGTGGTGGCAGAGCTGCGGCACTGATTTAAAGGGCCCCGGGGCTCCTGCCGCTGTGGGGAGCCCGGCCATTTAAAGCACCGCCCGAGCCCTGCCGCCGCTACCCCAGGGCTCCGGCAGCAGGGCTTGGGCGGCACTTTAAAGGGCCCGGGGCTCCTCGCAGCGGCCGGAGCCCCAGGCCCTTTAAATCGCCGCCCGAGCCTGGCTTCTGGAGCCCCGGGGTAGTGGCGACAGGGCTCCATCAGTGATTTAAAGGGCCCGGAGCTCCGCTGTGGTAGCAGTGGCCAGAGCCCCAGGCCCTTTAAATCATGCCTGAGCCCCAGGGCTCCCAGCCGCCTCTGCAGCTGGTAGCTATGGGGGTGATTTAAGGGCCCTGGGGCTCCCAGCTGCAGCTGGAGCCCTGGGGCCCTTAAATCTTGATTTAAAGGCCCCGCCTCTTCTGGTTTGAGGCCCCGCCTCTTCCAGTTGCGGTCACACCCCTGATCAGGACTCTGGCATACTGGTGAGTCCTTTAATTTACTTTCACCTCTGTCATGCAGACATACTAATGCTAGCGCTCATCAAGCTAACATGCTAAAACAGTAGTGTAGCTGGGGTAACATAGGCAGTGGTGAGCACAAGAGAGCACCAGAGAGTTGGGAAGTACAACCCAGTGTAGACCTAGCCTCTGGGTAGTCCCACTGAAGTCAATAGTGCTACCTGTAGAATGCTGTAAGGACCTACAATACTTCTATATTAATTCTCAATTACCCCACTCTTGTCTTTCACATGCGTGTGCACACACACACAAAATCCCAAATTACTCATATTAAGGGTATACAATTATCCAGGAAATGCAAAAATTAAGATTCCTACAATAATGTTAATGAAATTTTACAGTTATATGTTAGTTAATCAGTAAACATAAACAATATATGAAGCTATATATATATTCAACAATTAAAAGACAAATAGAAATTACTATGTTCATATACCATGGCAGAATTTACATTGATTTAAACAACCAATAAATCCTTACTTTATCATTGTTCTACACAGTGCTGCCTGGGTGTGAATAGAAATTCATTCAGAACCCTTTTTATTCTCTCTACTTCAGAGTTACAGTGGCAGGCAAGGTGTGCATGGGGGAGAGGGGCTGGGTATATTTTATAAAATCACAGAAATCCATTACTTACTAAAAAAAAGTATTGTCAGAGAAATTTAAAGGAATAAGGAAGAAGTGAATTTAAAGAGTTATCCTTGAAAGTGGTACTCTGCTGGAATGAAAATTTAATGATGGATGAACACACTTTACACATAAAGGCCTTTATAAATAGATCAGTGATACAGGAGGGAAAGAAGGGGAATGATGATAGCACAGGGGAATAAGTAATGTGTTTTGACATTTAGTTCAGCAAGTTAGGGAGTCATAAATAAGTCGGCCAGGCCTACGCTTTACACCTATAACAGGCATTTTAACCCAGGAGTAATATATTTTATTCCTTTTGAAAAGTGCCGTAGCATAGAAGCTACAGAGTGAGTCAATGACAATTGGGGAAGAGAGACGCTATGAACAAGCTTGTGAGAAGAATAACCCAGCTGTAAACTTTACTGTAAACTCTTGCCACCAATTTTTTTTAACCCATTTTTTTCTCTCCGTTTAGGGTTTTCTGTTAGGGCACATATGTTTAGTAATAAATGAAAATGTTTGCAAGAAATGCCATGCCTTATACTTGAAATTTAATAACTAGGAAAAAGCTTGAAGTAAAAGCAATCAGTTTAAAGTGAGTCTCAAATCAAGCCTTGAACATGCAATGCGACCTGTATAGGCTGACACCTGTATCTTCACCAACATGCATCTATGTAGGTAAAAGGATCTTCCCATTCAGAGGTCGGTGCAGGCTCAGAGTCTACGTTATTTCTCTTAGTGAATAACTGTTTTATTTTAGTCATCAATGCAAATCAAAATGGGGGGAAATTAACAGTATGGTGTAAAATAATAAAACATCATACCTTTATTTTTAAAGAGGAGAGAAGTCTTATGTAACTGTGACAAAGAACACCACCCATTATAAATATTTGTTAGCAATTTCTGACCCCCTCAACAATTATATGCTGCCATTTATTTATTTATTTATTTATTTATTTATTCTGGGCAGCAGACATAGCGGAAACTGGACACGGAGAGAAATGTTAAATTGCTTTAAGAAAGTCCAGCTTTCATCATAAAAATCACAAATCATTTTATACTAAATAGGAAGAAAATTAGTTGACCCAAATGCTCCCAGCCATAGAAATGACTGTCACTCCACATCAATTAAGAAACTATCTTTACAAAGATTTTGGAAAGGAAGGTGCTTTTATACTAGGTACAGTGTGAAATAAATAAATTAGTCATAGAATATCAAGGTTGGAAGGGACCTCAGGAAGTCATCTAGTCCACCCCCCTGCTCAAAGCAGGACCAATTCCCTGACAGATTTTTGCCCTAGCTCCCTAAATGGCCCCCTCAAGAACTGAACTCACAACCCTGGATTTAGCAGGTCAATGCTCAAACCACTGACCTATCTCTCCCCCCCTCGATAGAGTTTTTCACATTTATCTAGTAATCGATGAATCATGATGCTAAATTGTCTGAAATTGTTTTTAGAAGTAGGCTGTAATTTAATGAGAACAAAGTTGCCAAATTTGCTCATGTTTTTACTACTAAATATTTACTCCAGATATCTACTTATGTTCAAAGGTATCCTTAAGATCTTCTAAAGGAGCATGGGCATGGGGGGAAAGAAATATATGATCTACCTTAATTAATATGCACATGCTTAATTTAACTATGAGTAGTTCTTTGACTTCAGTTTAAAGTTAAGCATGTGCTTAAGTGCTTTGATGAATCAGGCCCTATAACTCAGGGGTCCCCAACACGGTGCCCGCGGGGAGTCTAAGTGCGCCCGCGTACTGGCCGGCGGATGAGCATCCGCCAAAATGCCACCGAATTTCGACACCTCTGGATGACGCTGCTTGTCGGCGGCATTTCGGCAGAAGCTCGTCCTTCACCACAGTTCTCCGTGGCTCGTTGTCTGGTGCCCGCCAGACGAAAAAGGTTGGGGACCACTGCTATAACTTGTTTCCCAATTTCATGTTTCTAAAACAGGCACTGTAACATAGGCCATTAAGGGAGATCATTCATCTCTATCATAGAATTGTAGGCCTAGAAGGAATCTCGAGAGGTCATCTAGTCCAGTCCCCTGCACTCAAGGCAGGACTAAAAGTATTATCTAGACAGGTGTTAGTCTAACCTGCTCTTAAAAATCTCCAATGACAGAGATTTCACAACCTCCCTAGGCAATTTATTCCAGTGCCTAACTACCCTAACAGTTAGGAAGTTTTTCCTAATGTCCATCCTAAACCTTCCTTGCTGCAATTCTTGTCCTATCCTCAGAGGTTAAGGAGAACAATTTACCTCCCTTCTCCTTGTAATAAATTCTTATGTACTTGAAAACGGTTATCATGTCCCCGCTGAGTCTTCTCTTCTCCAGATTAAACAAACCATTTTTTTCAATCTTCCCTCATAGGTCATGTTTTCTAGACCTTTAATGATTTTTGTTGCCCTTCTCTGGATTTTCTCCGATTTGTCCACATTTTTCCTGAAATGTGGTGTCCAGAGCCAGACACAATACTCCTGTTGAGTAATCACTGCGGAGTAGAGAGGAAGAATTGCTTCTTGGGCCTTGCTTACAACACTCCTGCTAAAACATCCCAGAACGATGTTTGCTTCTTTTTTTTTTCTTCTTTTCAATAGTGTTACACTATTGACTCATATTTAGCTTGTGATCCAATATGACCCCCAGATCCCTTTCCACACTACTCCTTCCTAGGCAGTCATTTCCCATTTTCTATGATTGTTCCTTCCTAAGTGGAATACTTTGCATTTGTCCTTATTGAATTTCATCCTATTTACTTCAAACCATTTCTTCAGTTTGTCCAGATCATTTTGAATTTCAATCCTATCCTCCAAAACACTTGCAACCCCTCCCAGCTTGGTATCATCTGCAAACTTTATAAGTGTTCTCTCTATATCATTATCTAAATCATTGATGAAGATATTGAACAGAACCAAACCCAGAACTGATCCCCCTTGATATGCCCTTCTAGCTTGTCTGTGAACCACTGATTTTACTCTATGGTAATGGTTTTCCAACAAGTTATGCACCCACATTATAGTAGCTCCATCTCAGTTGTATTTTCCTAGTTTGTTTATGAGAAGGTCATGCGAGATAGTATCAAAAGCCTAACTAAAGTCAAGATATATCACATCTGCCACTTCCCCCCATTCACAAGGTTTGTTACCCTGTCAAAGAAAGCTATTAGGTTGGTTTGACATGATTTGTTTTTGACAAATCCTTGCTGACTGTTGCTTATCGCCTTATTATCTTCCAGGTTTCTGCAAATTGATTACTTAATTATTTGCTCCATTACCTTTTCTGGTACTAAAGTTAAGCTGACTGGTCTGTAATTCCCCAGGTTGTCCTTATTCCCCTTTTTATAGATTGGCACTATATTTGCCCTTTTCCAGTCCTCTGGAATCTCACCCATCTTCCATGTTCTTCTTTTTGAAGATAATTTGTTAATGGCTCAGAGATCTCCTCAGTCAGCTCCTTGAGTATTCTATGGTGCATTTCATCAGGCCCTGATGACCTGAAGACATCTAGCTTGTCTAAGTAATTTTTAACTTGGGCTTTCCCTATTTTAGCCCGATCAGGTCTGCTGAAAAAACTTCCTCCAATAGAGTGGTCTAATGACAGTATTGCTGCTGGATGACTAGTATTTTGTCTTTCTCAGCAATTTCTTAAATGCAGTTTTTAAATAGTTTTGTGTGTGTATGAAGGGAGACTATTTGTTTCATTTGTCAAGGCTTTTTCATAGAAGGTTGTTCAGTTCAGCTGATGGTTGCTCATTTACAATGAGGCCCTGGATGCATGTAGAAAACGGTAGGAAGAAACATACTGTACAATAACACTAGCAAACACCATAGTTTTGAATAAAAGATAGAGTAGTTGGTAAAGTCAAATGATTTTTAAGGTACAGCAGCATATACAGTACATTTGATAGTTAAAGAAAAAAAGGGGTAACACAAAGTACTTGGTTAAAAACAAGTGTAGATAAATTCCTGAGTGCTTGTCAAAAGAAGCTGTGGTTGGAATGCTGAATTGCCAACTCTGAAAAGAAACTATCTCAATAACAAGTGTCTCACTGCTTTGGTTGTGCGGAGAAATGACTAAAAACCAATTTTGATTAAAAAAAACCCCCAGCTCTTCAGTTGCTAAAAGTGCTAATTAAATTAAACCAAAAAAGAATATTTGCTGCCTGTAATTACCCCATCCTCTGTTAAATTGGACTGGACAGTCTGTCTGTATGGTGGGATTCTGTAAAGGTTATAGAGTAAGGAGAACTGATTGAAGTATCTGTCTGCAATTAACTTTTGTTGTTCTCCAGCTAACATGCTCACACTCTGGTTTAAGTTAAAAAACGGGCAGGGGAGGTAATGTTAATTTAGCCCTGTTTTTCCTAGCAATAGATTTATGAATCTGAAATCATGCACAGGCATTTTACATCTAATGTGCTCTGCATACTCTGTGGTATTTAAAAGTCTTTTGACAGTCCTCTAATGACCAACCAGATTTACTCTCCTCCTTTGTCCCTTTAAGTAGCAGAGGAAAATAAATAACCAACTCTTGTTCTGAAGAATGCCCTCCAGAAAACTTGGCTTTTATCCTTTATGGTTCTTATTTAATTTTTTACTTTCCTTTTTTTTCATAGCCATCAAAGCTGCAGTTCTCCAAAAACCATCCCTAAAAATAAACTCGACAAATTATAGGCGTTAGTTTACCACAGTATCCCAATGTGTCATTAACTACAGTCTTCAAAAGCCATTCTCTCTGCAAGCCAGGAGGCAGCCGAAGTCCATGGAACTTTAACATTCTGTTCAAGTGCTCCTAATCCCAGTACATTTTGACTAACTTACTTAACACACTGCTAAAGGTAAAGTCTCTGAGCCACATTCACTGCTGGCACCAACAGGTTGGACTCCATTGATTTCAATACTTCAATACTTATGCGAAGGGTGAACTTGGCCTCTGTCTTTTTTGCCATCATTTTCCAGTAGATGACAGCACAAAGATCTGTGATCTGGTGAATGAATATATTAAGGCTGAATGAGGAGTTTTAGGAGGCATGGATAAACCTCATGGACCAGATCCTCAGTTGATTAAATTGTCCTAGCTCCTTTGACTTCACTGGAGCTATGACTTACAGTGAGGATCTAGTCCCAAGGCTTTATATATTGAGATATCAGGGGTTACCTGGGAGTTGTGAATCTCTTGCTCTGTGAGTGCCTCCTTTCCCAGAATTGGGAAAGTCAGGAGGGAGCAGGGCTTAGGCATGCAGGGAGCAGAAATGGGAGATCTACAATGGTCTGGGTCCCAATCCTGTGGGTAATCCGTGTAAAAACTGCTTATAGGTTTACTTGTCATGACTTTTGTATAAGGCTGTTCCATTCATCTGATGCTGCGGATGTACAATAAGCTCTGGGTGTATTTGGAAAGCTGTTACAAGAAACCGAGGCTAAATCAGCCATTGGACTAAAAAGCCTCTGCAATGTGGCTCTGCAGCCTGGGAGAAGGCTCCGCTGCATCTGTCCAACGCAAAGCCTGACAAATTGGGCTAGAGCTTTTGGATAGGATTTTGGCCTTAATGGGTACAGGTTGAATGGCGAAATTTGGTTCAGCATCAAAAATATAAATTATGGGACCATTGTTCTCTAACTGTAATAAATCTTTTAGCTTTACTAGCTAACATCTTAGTACATAATTTATATATACCTTTATCTTTTAAATTGAGGCTTATTGTTCTTTCACTTAAGATGTATGTTGGTAGAACTCCATTGATTCCAGTGCAGTTTTACCTGATTTACATTAGTGCAAGTGAGAGGAGCATTGGACCCTTAAGCACAAAATAACCTCCAGTAAAGGTTCCATATAATCTAAACCAGGGATCGGCAACCTTTGGCACGTGGCTCGCCAGGGTAAACACTCTGGCGGGCCGGTCCAGTTTGTTTACCTGCCGCATCCGCAGGTTCGGCCAATCGCGGCTCCCACTGGCCGCAGTTTGCCGCTCCAGGCCAATGGGGACAGCGGGAAGCGGCGGCCAGCACATTCCTTGGCCTGCGCCACTTCCCGCAATCCCCATTGGCCTGGGATGGTGAACCGCAGCCAGTGGGAGCCGCGATCAGCCAAACCTGTGGACACGGCAGGTAAACAAACTGGCCCGGCCCGCCAGGGAGCTTACCCTGGAGAGCTGCGTGCCAAAGGTTGCCAATCCCTGATCTAAACCTTTAATTTACCAGAGGCTATGTTATATTAAATGCAAATACTGATAAAAAATAGATATGGAAAAATCAAATGCAGATTTACCTAGTTAATGTTTAGAAACATGTTTTTATTAAAATGCAACATGATTATGTAACAAACATTCATTCATTCATTCTCACATTTAAAAAAAAGAGTTTTTAAAAAATCTGATGTAGCCAAAATGCTAAATAAACATATTATTTTCCCCCCATCTAGGGTGACCAGATGTCCGGATTTTATAGGGACAGTCCCGATTTTTGGGTCTTTTTCTTATATAGGCTCCTATTACCCCCCCACCCCCGTCCCGATTTTTCACATTTGCTGTCTGGTCACCCTACCCCCATCACATCTCACAAAAATAAAGCAGGGTATTATACAAATGTCCGTTTATAACATATGTGCATTGTCACACAAGGTTCTCTAAAATAACACTTTTTGAGCCCATACATAATACTGAAACCTGGGGAGAACCAATGAACCCAGTGGAAATTCCACTGGAATTGTCTAGAGATTTGTCCCATATCTAAAAAAATGTATGTGCTTTACACATGTAAATGCTCCCATTGAATTCAGTGGAGCATCTAACAGTGCATAAAGTTAAGCATGGCATGATCTTTGCAGGATCAAGGTCTAATTATAAAACTCACACTAGTCCAAAAAGAAATATAATGTCAGCATGCAGAGGTTTGGTTTGGTTTTTTAAAGTAAACATCCCTGAGGATGACGAAATAAGCACAAAATTATAGTTAGAACTAGCATTTTAAAGCATATACCCTTCCAATTAATGAAGATGATGTGATTCAATTAGCTAATTTTCTAATAGGGTATCGAGAAGAGGTTGATCATTTAACACAAACTCTCTCATTTTATCCACTTGTACACCAAGATATTTAGGATAAAATATGAATTCTGGTGAAGGATGAGGCTCAAATTGTATTCAAATGTCCTAAATTATATGACATTTTTACTTCAATTAACCAATAAATTGGAATGCTCACTAAATTCCTTCAGAATATCCATCATTTTTTGTAAAATAAAGAAAAACTGGGATCTATCAGGACAGATTTTCTGCATAAAGTGTAAAAATGATTAGGAATACTCAAAAGCTATATTTCAGAGTAGCAGCCATGTTAGTCTGTATCCGCAAAAAGAACAGGAGTACTTGTTAGTCTCTAAGGTGCCACAAGTACTCCTGTTCTAAAAGCTACATTGTAATGGGAAGGCTGAGGGGGGCAGTAAAAGGGAATTACTGATTAGATTCAATAGATATCTGAATGCTGATAATTTAGTTTTATAGTGACTGTGATGATGAACAAAGTAATTTTATCTATCTGATATATTAAGGGCCACTTACAGTCTTCAAAATTAAAACTTAAAATAAGCAAGGCCACTGAAGGGAATCAATAAGCATAAAAAGATAATTGCCAGAATCAATTAATCATGATACAATTTGGAGAATGTAAAAAGTATTAAAACAGATGCCTTAATAGCTATTTACTGAATAGCCTGGAACAAACCAGTAATCTGCTTTTAATTCTATGTAAAACATAGAATTTGGTCTTAACTATCTTGAGCAGTTTAGTATCATCTGCAAACATTGTTTACCCCTTTCTCCAGATCATTTATGAATAAGTTAAATACGATTGGTCCTAGGACTGACCTTTGGGGAACACCACTAGTTACTCCTCTCCATTCTGAAAATTTACCATTTGTTCCTATTCTTTGTTCCCTGACTTTTAACCAGTTCTCAATCCATGAAAGGATCTTCCCTCTTACTTACCGGTCTGTAATTGCCGGGATCACCGCTAGAACCCTTTTTAAATATTGGCATTACATTAGCTATCTTCCAGTCACTGGGTACAAAAGCTGATTTAAAGGACAGGTTACAAGCCCTAGTTAATAGTTCCGCAATTTCACATTTGAGTTCTTTCTGAACTCTTGGGTGAAAGTCATCTGGTCCCGGTGACTTGTTATTGTTAAATGTATCTATTAATTCCAAAACCTCCTCTAGTGACACTTCAATCTGTGACAATTCCTCAGATTTGTCACCTACAAAGGATGGCTCAGGTTTGGGAATCTTCCTAACATCCTCAGCTGTGAAGACTAAAGCAAAGAATTCATTTAGTTTCTCCGCAATGATTTTATCATCTTTAAGTGCTCCTTTTGTACCTCGATCGTCCAGGGTTCCACTGGTTGTTTAGCGGACTCCCTGCTTCTGATGTATTTAAAAAACATTTTGTTATTACCTTTTGAGTTTTTGGCTAGCTGTTCTTCAAACTCCTTTTTGGCATTTCTTATTACGTTTTTACACTTAATTTGGCAGTGTTTATGCTCCTTTCTATTTACCTCACTAGGATTTGACTTCCACTTTTTAAATGATGCCTTTTTATCTTGCACTGTTTCTTTTACATGGCTGTTAAGCCACGGTGGCTCTTTTTTAGTTCTTTTACTGTGTTTTTTAATTTGGGGTATACATTTAAGTTGGGCCTCTATTATGGTGTCTTTGAAAAGTGTCCATGCAGCTTGCCGGGATTTCACTCTAGTCACTGTACCTTTTAATTTCTGTTTAACTAAACTCCTCATTTTTGCATAGTTCCCCTTTCTGAAATTAAATGCCACAGTTTTGGGCTGTTGAGGTGTTCTTCCCACCACAGGAATGTTAAATGTTATTATATTATGGTCATTATTTCCAAGCAGTCCTGTTATAGTTACCTCTTGGACCAGATGCTGCGCTCCACTCAGGACTAAATCGAGAATTGCCTCTCCCCTTGTTGGTTCCTGTACCACTGCTCCAAGAAGCAGTCATTTAAAGTATTGAGAAATTTTGTGTCTGCATTTCGTCCTAAGGCGACATGTACCCAGTCAATATGGGGATAATTGAAATCCCCCACTATTATTGAGTTCTTTATTTTGATAGCTTCTCTAATCTCCCTTAGCATTTCATCGTCACTATCGCTGTCCTGGTCAGGTGGTCGATAATAGATCCCTAACGTTATATTCTTATTAGAGCATGGAATTACTACCCATAGAGATTCTATAGAACACGTGGATTCATTTAAGATTTTTAGTTCATTTGATTCTACATTTTCTTTCAATATAGTGTCACTTCCCCCCCCCCCCCCCCCCCGACCTGTTCTGTCCTTCCAATATATTTTGTACCCTGGAATGATTGTGTCCCATTGATTGCTCTCAGTCCACCAGGTTTCTGTGGTGCCTATTATATCAATATCCTCCTTTATCACAAGGCACTCTAGTTCACCCATCTTATTATTTAGACTTCTAGCATTTGTGTACAAGCACTTTAAAAACTTGTCACTGTTTGTCTGCCCTTTTCTGATGTGTCAGATTCTTTTTTATGTGAATGTTTCTCATCTGATCTGGCCCATACTTTATCCTCTTCCATCCTCTCCTCTTGTCTAAAACCTAGATAATCTCTATCAATAGACTCGCCTCTAAGAGAAGTCTCTGTCCAATCCACGTGCTCCGCTGCAACAATCGGCTTTCCCCCATCTCTTAGTTTAAAAACTGCTCTGCAACCTTTTTAATGTTAAGTGCCAGCAGTCTGGATCCATTTTGATTTAGGTGGAGTCCATCCTTCCTGTATAGGCTCCCCCATCCCAAAAGTTTCCCCAGTTCCTAATAATCTAAACCCCTCCTCTCTACACCATCGTCTCATCCATGCATTGAGACTCTGAAGCTCTGGCCTGCCTACCTACCTTGCTCTGCGCATGGAACTGGAAGCATATCTGAGAATGCTACCATAGAGGTCCAGAATGTCAGTCTCTTTCCTAGCAGCCTAAATTTGGCCTTACTAACATCTGCCTTTTCCTAATGACTGGAGTTCCCTCCCCCAGAGAGGTAACCTCAGTATGAGAGGATACCCCAATATCATCTGAAAGGAGGGTCCCAACTATGGGAAGGTTTCCCTCTGCTCCAGTTGACTGCTCTCCTTCCCTGAGCCTTTCCTCCTCCCTAACAGCGCAGGGGCTGTCTGACCAGAGGTGGGACAAATCTACAGTGTCCTGGAAAGCCATCAACATACCTCTCAGCCTCCCTTAGCTCCTCCAGTTCCACCACCCTGGCCTCCAAAGCCTGTACTCGGTCTCTGAGGGCCAGGAGCTCCTTGCACCGAATGCACCCATACACCACCCCCCACAGGGCAAGTAATCATACATGCTGCACTCGGCACAATAAACTGGATAGCCCCCAATCTGCTGCTGGGCTTCTGCCTGCATTCTCTCCTACAGCTACCTAGGTTAATGATAGGGTTTTTGTTTAACTCAAGAAGATTTGAGTATAGTTTAGGTTAAAGGTTTTAAAGAATGGCAAGTGTACCTCGCCCCCTTCCCACTCCCCTTCCCAACTCCCTCTCGAAACTCCGCGTTAGCGGCCCCTGTTCACAAAGCTCCCTGGTCACTTGCTCACTGCTTTATAAAGTCCTGGCCTTCCTGATAGCCCCACCCACTGACTAAGGCTCAGCCAATGAACAGAGGCTTCTAGATTTCAAACCTTGATTAGAAGCTCACAGCTTCCAACTGCTGGCCACAGCACATGGTCCTTCAAACAAATAAACAAACAGACAAACACAAGCTCAGCACACAACAAGTAACCCCCAAACATAAACACACACTACAGACAGCCACTTACCCCAAGGGTCCTGTATTTGCTCCTCCTTCAGCTGGAGAACTCCCTCTCAAAACTCCCTGTTAGCGGCCCCTGTTCGCAAAGCCATATGAGGGGAGATTAAAAAGACTGGGATTGTTCATCTTAGAAAAGTGAGAACTAAGAGGGGGTTATGACAGAGGTCTGTCTATACCATCATGAATGGTATGGAGAAAGTGAATAGGGAAGTGTTATTTACCCCTTCACATAACACAAGAACTAGGGGTCACCCAATAAAATTAATAGGCAGTAAGTTTAAAACTAACATAAGGAAGCACTTCTTCACACAATGCACAGTCAATCTGTGGAACTCTTTGCCAGGGGATGTTGAGAAGGCCAAAAATATAACTGAGTTCAAAACCAGAATTAGATAATTAGATGCTTCCATGGTGATGATGCTCGTTAAAAAAATAATGTGTTAATTAAATTTGTGACTGAACTCATTGAGGGAGAATTGTATGTCTCCTGCTCCATGGTTTTACATGCATCTGCCATATATTTCATGTTATGGCAGTCTCGGATGGCGACCCACATGTTGTTCATTTTAAGAACACTTTCACTGCAGAATTGACAAAATGCAAAGAAGGTACCAATGTGAGGTTTCTAAAGATAGCTACAGCACTCGATCCAAGGTTTAAGAGTCTGAAGTGCCTTGCAAAATCTGAGAAGGATGAGGTGTGGAAAATGCTGTCAGAAGTCTTAAAAGAACAGTGTGATGTGGAAACTACAGAACCCGAAACGTCAAAAGAAAATCAACCTTCTGTTGATGGCATCTGACTCAGTTGGTCTGCACTGCTTTGGATCATTATCAAACAGAACCCGTCATCAGCATGGAAGCATGTCTTCTGGAATGGTGATCGAAGCATGAAGGGGCACACTAGTATTTAGCATATCGGGCACATAAATACCTTGCAATGCCAGCTTCAGCAGTGCCATGCAAACACCTGTTCTCACTTTCAGGTAAGACATTGTAAATAAAGAAGCGGGCAGCATTATAGCCTGTATATGTAAACAAACTTGTTTGTCTTAGCGATTGGCCAAACAAGAAGTAGGACTCAGTGGACTTATGGGCTCTGAAGTTTTACATTGTTTTGTTTTTGAGTGCAGTTATGTTAAAAAATAATTCTACATTTGTAAGTTGCACTTTCATGATAAAGAGATTTCACTACAGTACTTGTATGAGGTGAATTGACAAATACTATTTATTTTCTTTATCTTATTTACAGTGTAAATATTTGTAATAAAAAATATAAAGTGAGCACTGTTCACTTTGTTTTCTGTGTTGTAACTGAAATCAATATATTTGAAAATGTAGAAAATATCCAAAAATATTTAAATATATGGTATTCTATTATTGTTTAACAGTGCGATTATAACTGCAATTAATTGGGATCATGTTTTAATCTCATAATTAATCACAATTAAGTTTTTTAATCCTTGACAGACCTAATCTAACAGACAGTTTTTAATCCATTTAATATGTGCCATGTTATTTGTATATTGTTCTAGTTTTGAAATCAAAATGCCATGCAGAGACAAGTCAAATGTCTTACAGAAGTTTGTGTTTCTTAGTGTCACTATTACCTTTATCAACCTCATAATCTTGTCAAAAAAGATATGAAGTTAGTATAACAGGATCTATTTTCCATAAACCCATACTGAATGAGTTCCTGCACTGGACACCTGCCAAGTTTTGACAGAAATTACTTTTACAACTAACCTAATCTACAGTTTCCTGGTGCTGAACGGAAGGTGGAAAACCCCACCCAGCCCAGGCCAATCTGGTAGCAAGTGAAAAATTTCTTCCCCACGCCCAAAAAGTGGTTAGCATGATGCCCACCACAAAGCCTGTAAACCTCATCTTTCCCTAATCCCAAAAGGCTTGGGGGAAGTTTGTAAGCCCTCCCTTTGAGTGCATGAAAGCCAATACACTTATGTTGCACCTTTCTGTCCAACCAGTCATCCACAGTGCCCCACCTCCTCAAATCCAGTGGGGAGGGGGAGTGTAAGCCTTAAAGGGGCCAAGGATTTTCTTTCCCCTGTGGGCCCAGACAAAGGCTCCTCACTTTGGTTGGTTTGGCAAGTGGTTGAAGTTACATGGTAGAGGGTCTGTTTCTTTTGCTTCGCTAAGCCATCTACCTGTGCTTTTCTGGGTCCATGGAAATCATTTTGAGTGTTTCTGTGAGTGAGGGGGTGATGTGTGAGCTAGTCCAGAATAAACACAATGTCTGTGCTAGTTTCCAGTTTTTATATTTAAAACAACAATCCTACAACCTGGGAACTCCCGTGACTCTACTTGGACACTGATTTATTTTTTCAGTTTTTAAGTCTCTTCAAGCTTCCATGGTATGTATGCTTTGCAATACAGGTAGATTAATGTTTAGGGGCACAGCTCTCTGAGAGACATATTTGACAAGCCTGCAGTCCTGCTGACTACTGCATTGCTTTTTTCCCCTCCCCCATTCAGCCAGGAAACTGTGGCATTTCCCTTTATTTAACATTGTCTCCTCACATTACCAGGATGCTGTTTCTCCAGGACAGCTGCCTTCCAAGAATCTGTTCTCTTGTGCCTAGTGTCTTTATTGCTTAATTCTGTGTTCCCCTATCTTATTACCATTGATTTATGCAGCTGGGGTACTGATAGCATTTTCATGTACTGTGTTTGACTTTCTAACTAAGCCTTACATTTAATACACCATTTTATAAAAGGAACATAGAGGCACTGTCTATGAAACTAGAGTTCTGGTCAATTGTGACCTCCGATGCATTCTTCACAAAAGGAAATGATCAACGATAAACTACAGCAGCTTCTACGTGCAGAAAAGAGAGGCATTTCTCCAACAGAGGAACTATCCTCAAGGGACCACAGCAAATGTCAAGCGCTGGGCCTGGTGGTCATTTCAAAGCTTTCTGAGTCTTGCCAAGAGACCTCAGAGACTCACTGCCAAAACATGTGTGTCTAACTTATTGAGCTTAAGTCTGAGATCAAATAAGAGGGAGGGCAGGAAAGCACAGCCAAAAGCTAGGCTGCCTGGAGTCCACATGTGGAACTCTGTTCCTGTTGCTCAGGGCAAATCTGAAGAGGATGATTCTTCTGCTCTGTCAATTCATCTGGGATAGATGAGCATGTAAGCAAGGTAGTCCCTGTTTGGTAATGCTGGGAAGGAGGATCAGGAGTGTACTGATGTACAGGTCTGTCGCATCTTACGCACATTTAACATGCGCAATTTCAGTTTTACCCGGTCCGCAAAAACAAAAAACAAAAACAAAAAAAGAGAGAAAAATAACAATTTTAATACTGTACCTGTAGTGCGGGCGATTCCGCCCGCCATTCAACTCAATGTAATTTTGACTATACACGGTTTTCGCTTTACGCGCTAACCGCGGAACGGAACCCCCGCGTAAAATGAGACTCGCCTGTACAGAAGAAGCCGCCAAAAGTTAGTGGCCAAGAGGACACAGTTAGCAATTGGAATCAGCAGCACTGATTACATGTGGATAACTTCTCCGAGGCCCGAGGACTACAAGATGAATGTGATGCTTTTTTCAGATGGTCCCAGGGATGCACTATATGGATGTAACTCTAGCGCCCTCCTGGCCAAGATGGAATCTGCTCTGCAAACGGCTCCAGCCAAGAAAAGGTGCACACAGGAATGCAGCAGGGAAAGTCCCTTCCTCCCAGGGGCACCTGTTCCATCTCCTCCTCCCCACACCCCCCCACCGAGTAAACACATACACACACACACACCAGAATAGCACAACGAATATAGGAAAGAGAAAAAATTATTTACAGAGGGACAAAAAACAACAGGGGAAGAAGCTAGGAGAGCGGTAAAACTGGGTTACATCCAATATGAGGCCCCACAGACCCAGTGGTACCACAATATAAAAGGATACACTCAGAGTTCGGGAATCCTGGGCAGAGTTCCAGTCTGGCAGTGAGTCTTTGGTGCTCCTAGTCGTCTTCAGTGCCTTTCCCCAGCAGACCCCGCCAGTGCACTCTTCTGCTGCTCTCAGCAGACCCCTGTGCTGAACTAGCTACAACCTCCCTCTTTAATTCCAATGCAAAGTCACAGGCCCCAGTACTCATGGCCCAGTACAGTTCTGAGTGACTGTGATACCAGGTCCAGTTCTGGTTTGTCCTTATCAGGTGATTCCTTCCTGGCGTGGTGCTCCTCCTGGCTCCCGTCCTGGGATATCCCCAGTCAGTTTCTTTGTCCCTTCCAGGCTTCAGTCTGGTTCTCAGCTGCTTTGCTAGGGGAGGGCCTGCTCGCTGTAGGCTCTTTTGTGTGGCGCTACAGATACACTCACCCCGATGCTCTCCCTCTGGAACAACCAGCCCCCTCTCTCCCTGGAACCACTGGCATTTTGGCTGTCTCAGGACGAGGATTTAAAGGGGCCGTGGTCTCTAAATCCCCAGGGGTTACATGGGATTTACCCAATATGTCAAATACAGGAAGAAGAAAATGTGTGATTTAGCTCACCCTTAGAAAAATCCTGACATGAATGAGCAGCAGGCCTCAGCTGGTTGGGAACCCATTGTGCATTGTCAGGAAAAGTACCTCGCCTGCTCAGAAAGCACAGCAACTGCTCTGGCAGTGCCATCACTCTGAGATCATTGGGTCCTATTTGCAGGCTCAGGAGCAGTCTCCTGTCCAAGCCTAACCGCGAGTACGCTCTTGAAATGAGCGGCAAGGATTGAACAGTGAGAAGTGTGTTAAAAGCAGGAGGTCTGCACTGTTCATTTGGGAGGGGAGAGAGGAGCTGTATGTGCAATGTTGTTGTAGTTGTGTTGGTCCCAGGATAATATCCTAAGGACCTGGATATGACATTTATATCATTTTCTTAAGCTACCTCAAAGAGGCCTGAGGTACAGAGAGGCGTGAATGATGTAGTTGCGAAATTTACAACATTTTTGCAGCATAGGCAGTTAGAGCTTGTAATTAACCATGGCAGAGATGGGGTGAAATACTAAAAACCACCTAAAAGGTGAGGAAAAACAAGAAAATTTCATGTACTAAATCTCCAGTTTTTATTATGAAAATCGATCTGTCATTAATTTACCAAGTCAATAACCCTCTCTCCTTTATACTGAATCGTACAAATCCCCACTTGATACAAAGAGAACTGAATGATTTTCTAAATGACTGGTATTTACAATTGTTTTTTTAGTGTCTATTTTCAATAGTTAGTTTTAAGCATATAATTGAGCTTCATTGGAGACAATATATACTCTTATCCTTTGTTTTCCCTTCTAAAGGGAAGCTAGCTGCAAGGAAAGTAGGATAGAAAGATGAACTGATCTTTCAACGAATCCTAATTGTCTTGTGCTGTAGATTCTGGTTCTCTAGAAAAAGAAATGGCCATGAGATCAGAAAACGTGGTAGGCAGTCTGAGGATATCAACAATGTATCTAGAAATGCCTGCTTAAAAATAATGTATAACACCACAATATTAGAAGTGTTTTACTTTTAAGCCAAAGCAGTGAAATGCATACAAACAGCATTGCATTATAAATAGCATTCACCTTGAACAGCTCTTTCTCAGGAAACTTTAAAGGTTACAGATACAATAATTGAAAAAAGAGAGAATTATTACTATATAGGTCTGAGAGGACTAACAGATTGTCATTGATAAATCTATTTTAGCCACTGCAGTAACCAGCCTCTTTTATAAAACCATCAATATTAGATAGCAACATTAATGACTTCAGAAAAATTGCAGAAGTTTTATACTGCATGTGATAGCATTGATGGTTAGTACTGTGTGAAAAGAAAAACTTTTTTCATTTTATTCCGGGGACATTTCGGTTTTCTATGTAATTATGACTATGCAGATACCTTCACCTACTGAAAAAAGGAGTGGTTAAGTGAGCATCTAGAAAAGTGGAATAAGATGTGGTAGTGGTTGTGGTAAGTGTGAGAGAGAAATATGGACTATATTTTCAGAAATACATCATTGCACACTTTATTGTTTACACAATCATCTGATTAGTTGGGCATTTTTATGTGCACATCAAAAATTGTAAATTATATACATTTGTATGGGCAAATGGCCAAATAGGCATTTAGGCCTGAACCAAAGCCCTTTGAAGTCAATGGAAATATTGCTGTTGATTTCAAAGAGGTTTGGATCAGACCCTGAACTGGCATTTGCATGGACAAATATCTGGCTTGTACTTATGCAGCTTTGAAAAGTTGACACCATGTAAAAAGAAAGGTGTTATGATGAAAGAAGAAAGGAGGTGCAAGAAAAAGAAGGTTAAAAGGAGGAGGATAGAGTTACTGATGGAAGAGAGAGAGAGGCAGAGTACACTCCTGCAGGGATTGGGTGCATTTTAAAATGGCACTGAGTAGGCAACCAGCTTCTGAAAAGGCACGTAAGAAGTAATCAGCCACTAATGTACATGCGGTGGTTTGCCTGCTGTTCCAAGTGTCCATAACAAAGTGGACCATCCCCACTTTCATAGATTAGAGAAGCTAGCTCAGCTTCTGGTGGTACTGCTTTGAAAAATGGAGAGGACAACCGTAATTTAAAAAGAAGAAGAAAAAATTAGCTGCAACTGCCTTTCAATCTTGGAAATCCTGTGCATGAGAAATGCAAACAAAAAATTTGTAAAAAGCAACAGAGGGTCCTGTGGCACCTTTGAGACTAACAGAAGTACTGGGAGCATAAGCTTTCGTGGGTAAGAACCTCACTTCTTCAGATGCAAGTAATGGAAATCTCCAGAGGCAGGTATATATCAGTGTGGAGATAACGAGGTTAGTTCAGTCAGGGAGGGTGAGGTGCTCTACTAGCAGTTGAGGTGTGAACACCAAGGGAGGAGAAACTGTTTCTGTAGTTGGATAGCCATTCACAGTCTTTGTTTAATCCTGTTCTGATGGTGTCAAATTTGCAAATGAACTGGAGCTCAGCAGTTTCTCTTTGGAGTCTGGTCCTGAAGTTTTTTTGCTGTAAGATGGCTACCTTTACATCTGCTATTGTGTGGCCAGGGAGGTTGAAGTGTTCTCCTACAGGTTTTTGTATATTGCCATTCCTGATATCTGACTTGTGTCCATTTATCCTCTTGCGTAGTGACTGTCCAGTTTGGCCAATGTACATAGCAGGGGGGCATTGCTGGCATATTTGTCACTCTGTGTTACCATGTCATTAATGGTAAATAAGTTTTTGTGTTTACTAGATTACATGATCAGGAAAATGCACAAAATACACTCAACAGGTGTTTTAATGCTGTCATTTACAATACTTTGCTGCAAAATCAAGGATTATGGCCTGTAATATTGTGTGGTAGGAAGACAACTTTTGTCCTTTCATTTCATGGGGATGGATCACTTATTACCTGTTTTGTTCATTCCCTCTGAAGCACCTGACATTGGCCACTGTTGGAAGACAGGGTACTGGGCTAGATGGACCTTTGGTCTGACCCATTATGGACGTTCTTATGTTCATGGAGTTTCAACACACGCATATACAGTGGACTCACATAAAGTTAATTCTGGGTTTATAGAGATTACAGCATTTGGAGATATTCCCCCTACTTAAAACAGAGCATACAGAGGATTTTCATGGCTGGAAGGAACTTTTTTTAATACAACCACTGTACATACAACACGCAATAGATTATCTTATTGCTGGGGTACTTTTTTGGACTGATAAAGTGGTGTGAGTGCAATTCAAAACTGTGTACAAAGGTCAGATACTAGATGTTATGGGGATGGACCCCCTAAGAATACCAAAAAGAGGGGGCTAAAAAAGAGGATGTTGTGCTTGCAGCCAAAGCAGATAATGATGGACTTATTGTGGAGATATTGTAGAGGAAAAAATGTCAGGACTGTTATCAACAGCACCAGTGTGTGTAGAGAAGTGAGAGGAGTGGAAGATGACACAGAAGTGATGACTTTATGTGGACTGAGAGAATAGTGGAGTTGCCACTGGTAACAGAGGGGGAAAGATTTGGGAGGGAATGTGAGGAGGTCAGATGTAACGTGTTGAAAACTGAACTCCGTGGGGCATGCTTCCAATAATGTAAATATAGGGGAAAGGAAACGGTTAGAGAACACTTGTCTCAATTGGGTTTACGTAGTTCCCTATTATTCTGAAAAAACTACTCTTTCAAAGCAAAAACAAACATTCCCAGGCAGAGCTGTCCTTCTGGTTGCATGTCACTACATACATTTCTTTGTGTACTGTACAGAGCGATGATAGTGATATCAGCAAACTTTCTGACTCAGGAATTATGGCCTACAAAGAAGATATGAGCTACAACACATAAATTATATCATAACAACCATCCGTCTGTTCATTTATGCTTTATCTGAAAGACAAATGTCAAAGAACCTGCATGAACAGCTCAGCTCTTTGTACCAGCAACTCATTATCCACCCCAATCAACTTGACTGTGTCACAAGTTGTTTCTCACAGGAGCTTGTTTGATTGAAAGCTATAAAGGTTATAGCAGATGATTCCCTCACCATTCCAGTGTATATTGTATCGAGTGCACATGTCAGTGCTCTGTTCAGGAGAAGTAAATTTCCAAGAGTATTTGAAACCAATTAGTCATTGGCTACTGTTCATATGTTCCTTCAATTCAAGGGGCACAGTTTGGATGGTAATTTCCAACTGAGAGAATAACACTTTTTATTATGGGTACATGGGTGTTGTATTGTGATTCTTGCAGCACTGGGTCCATAGCTTTCTGAGTCAACACTTGTATCATCTTTCAGCAGCTGAATTTACTTAACAGTGCTGTGTTGATAGCAATCGGGTACTTCTGTTAGCACACAGTAAATGACTTATTGTCTGAGTTACCTGTGCAGATTGTCTATTTAATTTTTTTTTTTAAGTTAACACTGATCAGTTTAGGTGGGTTTTCTTCCTTCAGGGACTTTTCTGACTGTGCCATTTAGTCGTTATGTAATTTTTACCTTACTAGCCAAATTACAATCTCTGGGGTTAACCTAACCTCCCAACCTTTCCTCTGAGAATTTCATCAAGCACATAGCTGAAATGCTACATTACCATCTCAACCTAATTATCCGCAATGAAGGTATCCTGAGTGTCTCAGCATTATGCTGATCTGTACACTATGATAATGGATGGGTTTCTGATGCTCAGGTTTTAATGGTTTGTCATTCAGATCAATCCTGTTGTAAACTTCTATTTCGACAGAGTTCAGCACCATTATAGCAATTTTGCGATTTCTACACTATTGAAGCATTCTTAGACAGTGAGCCAGTATTTTCACTGTTACTGTCACTTCTTATCAAGAGCTAAACTGCTTTAAAAACAACTGTGTTGTGTTATAACACTTAATTATATGTACTAGAGCTTGGCTACTAGTGATAATTATTTGTCACAAATACTTCCTGAAATTTAAAGTGCCCTTCAGTTTGATATGTTCATGTACCTTTTATTTCACTTTTCTTCTCACATTCATGTGAGCAATGTGTTTTTTTTTCATACACATCAATAGAAAATGGTATTTTGGCCCATAACCAAAATTTGTTTCCTGTCAACAGTAAATTAATGTCAACCTAAAACAGCAATGGTGACCAGCTTAAGAATGTTCTATAGGGTTTTTGAGTGGAGAAAGGGGCTTAGTAGGCAAGAGAGAGAGAATGGAGAAGGAAAGACAGACAGACACAGGAGAGATGAAACAAAGGAAGAGAGAAACGTAAGATAGGAGAAGGAAGAGGGGAGACGTGGGTACCCCATAGCCCTGCCACAGGCCACTGTAGACAAGACACTTTCTACCTGCAATATCTGGCAGAGGCAGGTGAGCAGAGGTGTCTATGGGGGTAGGGTATGTACTCCAGCACTGCGGGTTTATTTTCAATCCCACCACAGGTTCCAGATCCAAGCTCTGATAGAGGAAGCTGTTCCTCCTCCTAAGCAACAGTAGGCATGATGGTGTATAGCCAGAGATGGCAGCCTCCACTGTAGGAGGAGCTACTGCATGAGGGAGAGCAGTCAATAGTGTATAGACCCACAAGGTCTAGTGTATAAAACATAACCAGCCACCCTCTTTTCCTGGGGGCTTCCAAGACCACTCCTCTGTCCACAAGCTGGTGAAAGAGTGCTTTGAGGAGAGCAAGAGACCTGTAGAACAGGAGTTTCTGGTTGAGGAAACTTCTGGAGAGATAGATGGACTTGATCATTGGATGAGGAAAGTGAAAATTATCTCTCACCAGGCTTTCTGTCAGAATGCCTCCCTGCCATCTGCAACAGTCACCACCAGCAATCCCAGGAAAAATCTCTCCTCTCCCCCATGCCAAGGCAATCTCCCACTATGGTTGAGAGATGTATTCAGGTGACAGACATTTTCAGAGAGACACAGACATTTAATGTTAATGACGACTAGCCTCTCAGCCTTGCCTGTTGGCAGGCAGGAAAGCCTGTCAGAGCACGATTAGCCAGATATGCATGTGGAGGAACCATCCACTGTGCACAAGGTGGGTGAGGAGGATCAGGTTTTGGGATTGTCTCTCCATGTGTGATGAGGGATAGAGGAGGAGGTAGGATGGAGGTAGGTCTGATAGGCTGTGAGATGAGGGGAACAGGGAACAAATAATTCCATTTTCACCCCCATCTAGTTTGCCCAGAAGATTAATTCAGTCCAGCTCCATTAACTTTTCTGTAAAGCATCCTTGAGTATTCTCAAAAGCCAGGGCTGCTGAAGGGATTTCTGATCAAATGGCTTCAATGAAGCTCTGCTATAAGGGAACTGGGGGAAGCATCAGGAGTCACAGAAAGAGCAGGGAAACAGGGTCTGCACACAGATGGACCTAATCCCTCCCCCCACAGATCCTGCTGTGATCTGCCGGGCTTATAAGTAGCTTTTCTGTAGGTGGCAATCCTCTGAGGGAATGACGTGGGATAATCTTCACAGGGGAATCTCTGTGGAGATTTTCTTGTTTAACAAACAAACAAATACCAACAAACTGCACCTACCTGCATCCTGAGGCTGTTAACATGGAAAGGGAAAAACTGGCCCAGTGGCTATTGTATCTGCCATACTAAAAGCCACTCCGAATTGAGGCTTAAGGGACAGCTACTTTAAAAGAGAGCCACTCACAGATCCCCATACACACCAATGGAATCCTGCAGATATCTATGAACGTCCATGTGGCCTTAGTTTCAGGAACTCCTCCTGTATCTGGGGATGTCAAGCCCAATATCCTCTAGGCTGTCCTATAGGGACCGCTCCCTCCCTGACAGCTTCACCCAGCTTCACCCTGCTGTCCTTTTCTCCAAGCAGAGTGCAGCTGCCTAGCTCTTGGATCAGGGTCCTGTTGAATGCACTATGTCAACTCCCCTTTTCTTCCAGTGGGGGTCCTCTTGCTTGCCTCTCTCTCTCTTTCTATCTCTCACACACACACACACACACACACAGAGAGAGAGAGAGAGAGAGAGAGAGAGCATAGCATTTGGATATTCAGAAGTCATGTATGTAGCCAAATACCATGCTCCTTGTGCAAAAGAGGACAGGAAAATATTAGAAAATGTCCTCTGTCTTTTTATCTTCTGCTATGTTGCTCTCCCAGAAGTGCTTGTAGATTTAACACCAGCTCAAGTTTTAACACGCTTTACCCCAGGGATACCTCCACTCTTGGAATTTTGTTCTGTTTTGGGATATGAGTGACCCCATTCCTGGTATTCAATCGCCTTAACCTGCCTCTCTCAATGGAACTTCTTGGCCTTCCATGTTGGGAATATTGAAGAACTTAGACATGGTTGTTGGGGCGTGCCCAGCCTCCCAGCTCTCTCACCTGTCTGTGTCTATTGTCATCTGCATTCTGTCCAAATCTTACACACTGCTCCATTTGAAATGAGCCAAAATAACGTGCGATGTTATGGTTTCTCTGAGCTATCTCACCAGTTACTGTAGGATGACTCTTCTTCCTCAAATACGGGCAAGACCAAATTATTGACTTCTACCTTCAATGGATGTTGAGGGTGGTTAGCAACTTGCTGTATCAAGACTGACTATACATGGGAAACAGTGAAATGAAATGTACACCAAGCACTGTCAAATGTGCTAAGTAAACTCACTGAAAAAAAATACATTTCCCCCTACTAACTTGTTTTAGTAAATGGAAGTGTTGTTTGTAACAATAGTAATTGCACAATTTTCAGACTGAAGTGTGATTTTTAAATTTCATGGTATCCCTTTAAATATTGTGTTTAGTACTCTATTGCATGTGAAAACAACAGCATATTGGAAAATCAGATCTTATCCAGAAGGACAAGATTGGAGATGTGGAAAGGTTACACCAGCTTTCTAGAGAAAATTATACAGTATCCTGGTATAAAAAATGAGCCATTCCTTTGAAAGGAAAACACCTAACTTAATTAAGACATCATAAAGCAAAATGTTCCAAAAGTTATGAAGAAATTTGTTCATCAGTTCAAGAGGATATGGGACCAATATGACTTTGAGCTGCTGAAAAGTGTAGGCTTCTTCAGAGGAAACAGAAAAGTGAATCTCTGGTACAAATTTCAGTAGAGTTAAGAAATATGTCAGCATATTGCTCACTGATAAAACTTTATGAGAAGGCTTTATGGAACACATCAGAGTGTGGGTTATGAAACACAAAAGCAGCTATTTGTACAAACAGACCTTACCATAAAAATGGATAACATTACAGTACAGAGAACTGCAGATAAGCAGGCAACTAGTTACAAGGCATGCTGCCCAGAAACACTCAAAGTTGCTGGGATGAAATCCTGGCCCCATTAAAGTCAATGGTAGTTGTGTCACTGACATCAATAGCGTGAAGATTTTACACTTCTTTTTTTATTGACAGGCACCATGCAACATATGATAACTTTCTAGCTTGATATCTGTTTCTTAAAGTGAAGAATTATAGCGGATACATTTTTCAGGAAGAGAGGGAGCTGATACAAGCTATGGAATTCCATAAATGTGGAATGGTTCTCTATTTCAGTTTCAGCCATCATTTCTGGATGTTTAGGTTTTACTGTGTTTATGATGCTAATGGACACTTATTTGTTCTGCTTTGTTCAAAATCACTATCCTCAGAAGAGTGGGTATTTTGGACACATCTCTCTTTCCTGCCAAATGATATGCCTTTATTTTCTATGCAATAGGGTGGGTTTTTTTTTTAATTTTGGGGGAGGGAGGTTGTTTGTATGTCCAGATAATGTGTCCAGTCTCCTGACATCTGCAGAATTTTGCACCTTTCAGTTACTTGAATTGAATGGCTTTCTTTGTCACGCCCCAGGGATAGAGTCTGCGCCACTGAAGTCAGTTGCAAAACTACCATTGATTTCAATGGGACACTAATTCATCCTAGGGGTAGCAATAAAATGAGGAACTCAGAGGGTCACATTTACCATTGTACGTAATGCAGGGGACAGGACTGGTATTGTTGGCAGAAGTTGGCTCTCTTTCCACTCGTTAAACTGGCAGAAAATTAAAGCTGTGTGTGTATATACAGAATGACCTTGAAAGCTACTGTCCATATATCAAGTGTTTGACAATCAATTGGCTACTGCAGTTAGCATGGAGGCTGCCTTGAAAGTGGAGGAAAAAGCTATTCCTTACATGTTCTGCTACATTTTCTGAAGGACAAAATTGCAGAAGAGCTGAGAAGACTGGAAAGTCTAGATCGTTTAATAGGGTGGATTTACCTCCAAATTCAAAGGGTGCTCTATGCTAAGCTTCCAAGGGGGCACTGCCCACCCTCTGCTCCAGCATTGCAGTCCTAATCCTGGCCCCATGCAAAAAAAAGACCCTGGGGATTGGCCTGGAGTGGGAACACCTCCTGCACTCACCCCCCAGCTGCAGAGGGCAGGGGTGTAACAATATTTGGATAGACTCCAAGCACAAATTCAAAGTAGACTCCGCTGTATAACACTGCAGTGCCTCCTAATGATGCCCTGTTAATCTGCCACCCACTTAAAAATATCTATCCTAAAACATGCTGCTCTCTTCTTACTCTTCCCTCTGCCCAAAATCTGTCAATCTATCCCTCTCCTCACCTCCCCAAGTCTTTGAAACATCTTTCATTATTTTCACTAAACCTGGTTTCTCTGTCCTTTTCCTTCCCCACCCCACCTTCCTCATATATCTCTAGCTACAGAACCCATTCTCGGGGGGCTAGAAAGAAAAGATCATACATGCAGCCTCCTATTGCCCAGGGTAGACAAGTGGCTACTTCCTGAAGTGTTGTTCTCATGGCTCACTGCCCAATGGCTACCGCAGGAACTGGAGGGCAGCAGGCAAACAGATAAGGAGGCAGGTGGCATCTCAGCCCTGCCTCTGTAAATTATGAAGGGATCTATTCAACACTATCATCAATGGAAGGGTATTTTTAGAAGCCCCTTCACCCAAAAGGTAAAACTGCTGTAACTGTTCTTTGGCCCTGTATGTTTTCTGAAATATACCCTGATAGTTAAAACAACTCAATTAGGCAATTATCAGTGAATGTTATCTGGGAGCAGGGTTCGGCACGCCAAGCAGATTTCAAATCACTAAAAACAGGTTTTAATACATGGGAATGTAGTAGAATGCCATGATCCCGATAAACCACTAATTTTTGTGGCTAAGGCTTCTCTTTCTGGGCTGGGCTCTCTCCCTCCTGGCCAATTTGAGAAATATTCCATCGTTTATTCACAGAGGTTCTTAATGCGAGTGAGCATGCTTACCCAGTGATTGAAGCTTTTAGCTGTTATTTTCAGAGTGAAGCAATTTCTCAACTACCTGTGAGGCCAAAAATGTGCATTAATCACCAATCACAAAACCCGGCTTCACTTTTTAGAATTGAAAAGACAGAAATGATCCTTTTATTGAATCACGTCTCTGGAGAGATAGGACACAACTAGATTGCCCATCAGTGTGGCATCAAATATGCTGCTTCATGACATAATGCTGTGCTGAGGGAAATTACAGGTTGCCTTTGGAATGCACAAAGACCTTGAAGAGGCACCCCTGAGTATGGTATATGAGGTGTCACCCTCACATATCAACCAATTAGCTGCGTTAGTTATAGATGGTAGAGATAGCAAGGAGTTTTGGGGTCATCCAACTAATCTCCCTGCCAGTCCAGAATGGTTACCAGATGTACCTGTCTGAGTGGTTGGTTTGTTTTTCTCCAGCCATGTTCCAAAAGACCCAAGGGATGGGGCTTCTGTCACTTGTATCTGGGGATTTTTCCAAATACATCTCACTGTAAAGAAGTTCTTCTTGATATTCAGTGTCAGGTTTTCCCTTTCCTGATTTCATCCCATTATTCCTTGTTGCACATAATAAATAATTCCTCTCCCTCCTTGGTCTTCATATCTTTTGAAATATTTGCAGATTATTGTGTCTGTCTTTAGTTATCACGGACACCCTTGATCATTTTTGTTGTTCCTTTCTGTACTTCCACCGATTTGTCACTGTCTTTCTCATACTATGGTATCCAGAACATCATTCCACTTGTGACTGCACCAGACCTGGATAGAGAGGGACTATTATCTCCATGTCCTGTGATATGCTGTTTTTGTATGTCTATGTATCCCGAGACCTACTAGGTCGTAGGGATTTAATTTTCATGATGTTTCAATGGGTGAGGTTTTTTTTATGCCAGTGGCATCCGTCTCCTCCGCAGGCTGTTTCTGTATATGTCGCTCAAAATCATGATGGTGCCGTATGGCAAATGTTGCTCTACATCACCTCTATGTTTCTTTCAACAATTGAGGATGTGTGTTTCCAATTATTTTTAGCAGATCTGATCTGTTCAGGCCACATGAACAGAAAAGTTGTCTAAAGTTCTATACTTTATATTATGTGTATGACTAAATATGAAATTACTTAGCAGTTTAGATCTTTACTTTCAGTAGAGAGAGGATATCTCCTGCTGAGAGGATTAACTATTCCCCAAAAGTATCCTCATCTTGTATAAGATTTTTATGAAAACCATCCACGTATGGTTTGTGTGAAAGCCTTAGCTAGACAGCATACTTGGTGGTCAGATATGAAGAAGGATATTGAAGAATCAGTATAAAACTGTAAAACTTGCCATTTTGTACAGCCAGAGTTTTTTCTTTTATCACCAAACCTGTGAATATGACCATTATCCCTATGGAGGAAAGCTGACAGAGATCTTGCAGGCCCTCCGTGATTGAATTTTCTAATACTTTTTTCCAATCAAAATGTCCAAAAGTCAACAGCATGTCCTCATTTATTACTAACAATATCCTTAAGACATCATTCTTGCAATTTTTGGCATACTCAAAGAAGATCTGTAATGGAACTTCTTGAGATGTAAGAACTCTTAGCAGTTTAATAAAATAGGATGCATTTAGTCAGTACTCTAACACACATTTTTTAATGGGGAAGCCAACAATTGTGGTGGTAGTTTTTAAACCATCACCAAAAACTGTTAAGGAAGAAAGTGTTTTTAAACCAGAAATCATTCTTTTTTGCAATTATATCAAACACTATAGTACAATTTCCTTCAATATCCTTAAAAAAAAACTTTTTTGAATGAAGCTTAAGTATCTTTGGAGTCCATTGTGTTAAATGCAAAGTTATGTATTATCGTGGATTAAGGACCATACAGAAAAATATGTAAGACAAGAACCGTTTTTTGGAACAATAGGTATGAAATATCTAGGGGAGGGTGAATGCAAATTCCCCACCCCCAGTTATGCAAAAACCCAGCCTTTTGGAGTGCTGCCTTGGGGACTGGTCTTTGTCTGCTGATCCCCTGTTACATGAAGCCAAGATCAAAGGGCCAGGCTGTATAAAGGACAGACAGAACTAGCCATTGGTGGTTCTGATTCTGAGCTAAGTCTGTTATGAATTTGTCATCACAGAAAAACCCCTTTGTGGGGTTTGAAGGACTGACTTCTACCCCTTATTGGAGTTGGGAGGGGTGTGATCTCTGCTTAGGTTATTAGCATGTGTGTAGGTTATTTCATTGTTTTTAATGTGATTTCTCAGTAATGCTTTCCCCTTTTATCTTAAGAATAACGGTGCTTGTTTATAAACAGCTGTGTGGTAACATATCACTGCTGGGAACTACACTGTTCATAAGCTTTCGGAGAGTAAACAAAGTGCAGACGCTGGCCTGTTTAGTCAGTCTGACTTGCTGGGAATATTATAGTGCAGGCAGGGAACTGTGCAGCCTGGAAAAACCCCAGGAGGGAAAGAGAGCCGGGTCTCTATCCAAGAGAGGTGATGGCTAGGGTGCTGGGAGTTGAGAAGGGGTGCCCTCGAGGGGCCACAGTCGGGGAATACAGGCGCAGTTGCTGTGAACTGTGACATATAGGCCCACTCTTTGATTTATCTCCTTAATCAGATATCCAGATATCACATTTGGATGCTCAATTTGGCATTTACAGTGTAGGTGGCTAAAGCAACTAAAGCACCCACATATGAAAATTGGTCTCTTTGTTTGGGATGACTAAAACCTTCTGCTTCTGAACAAACAATATGTACATATTTGTGATTCACCACACACTCTTCATTCTCCTATTCAGTCGGGCCTAATAAAAATATGAACTTTTTGCATAACTAACTGTCCATGTGGACCCTGCTGACATGCACTAACTGTTCGTTAATGCACCTTATTAGTCCTCTTTGAAAGGTGACTAAGCAAAGCGCATTAAGGAACTGTTAATGCATGTCAGCAGGGTCCACATGGATAGTTACTCCACAGGAGGCTAGTGTGAAGTCCATTTATACCCCAGCTTGCCCTGAACAAATTGTTGCTGTAGGTAAACCCTGTTTGTGTGTGTGTGTACAGCGTATTTATATACATACACACACACACACAGAGGTTAGCATGTGTGTGACGTTTTTCAGAGATCTGAAACAAAATCAGCTTGTTGTATGTTTTATACACTATTATATAGACTTTAATGAAAACCTTCACACAAATAATGAATTTGACAGATAATGGAATAAGGGGCTCTAACAATGCATGGCTTCTCCCCAGCTTGCACAGGATCTACTGGCACATCCACAGTCTCCTTTAGGAAGCATTATTTTCTAACATTATTTTCTCAGCTCACCCTGGGCTACAAACTCCAAGCTTTATCTTTCAGGCTTTCTCTGCCTCTCCTCCCAGTGGACTTGAGCAATCCTGCTGCTCCTGCTTCCTAACAGAGTCACTAAGTCTCTCACAGGGTTTTTAATGGTTTTTTCTTTCCTCTCCCTCCCTGGCCCAGATGCCCACTTTTTAAAAAAAAGCTTAATCTGAGTCAGCTGATGTAGCACAGGGACATTGGCCCAGCTCCCTCTTAAAGGTCAGTGTCACCTTGTGTCAGCAGCTTTCTTTCTAAGTCTCTGGTCCTATTCTCTTGTAGTTCAGAAGTGACCAGAAATCGCAACCATCTGATGCATGATCAGTAGCCTGTTGAATAAAGCTTGGTCTCAGTTCAGTTCTGAGAGTCCACATCACAAAAATAAACCACAATAATTGATTCAGCAGAAAAGCCAAGTTTGAATAGAGAAGCCAGTTTCATTACCCTTTCACCAAGAGCACTGCTCCCTCCGGAAAAAGAGTGAGCAACAGTGGAGAAGTTTGCACCACTTCTGCCTTTTTAAAATCTGTATTTACTTTTGGAATGGAAAACAAAAGGTCATAAGTAGCCCTGGGGATTGGTTGTATTTAATAGAGGTGGGTGGGAAATACGTTTCCTGTCCAGGGAAACATTTTGAGATTTCAAACATTTCTCCAGTCCCAAATCAGGCCAAAAAAGCAAAAATTTTGAATTTTTTTCATGGAAACAAAATCCTACAATATTTGTTTCAGAACCACCAAAATGTGGTGTGTCCTAAATGAAATAGGCTCTCCCAGATCTCGCATCAGGGCTGCAATGGCTGGGGGACTGTGGAAGCCCAGGAAGCTGCTGACTGAAACTGACAATTTTTGTCAGTTTCAGTGCTGCCAACCACTCAGTAGCAGCAGGGAAAATGACCAGACTCTTGTTGTCAAGTTAACTTCCTGGGGTTCATCCAGATTGAAAAGTTCCACAACAACGGTTTGATTTTGACCAATCAGCAAATTCTAATGAAAAATTGTTTTGTCAGAATTTTTCCAACTAGCTCTAGTCTTTAGTGTCTGTGGATGATAGATTAACATTGAATAATTTGTATAAATTTTATATAAAGTATAGAATATGAAAATACATTGAGAGAAATTGTGCATTCTGATAGTCCTATAAAGAACAACTTACATCAAGAAAAGATAAAAAAAATGGGTTACTTTGCTATTTTAAAACACTTGAAATTTTGTCTAATCTCTTGTGCAATATTCAGGTCTCAAATATTTCATATTCAGCATAAAATTAATTGTATGGAATACAATTTAATGAAAATCTTTACAGGTGAATTGGCAGCTGTTGAAATGTATTGTCTTATACTGAGTACTGAAAATTATTGTCCTTTTATGGCCCGATTATGTATTTCTTGCACACTCAGAGCTCCCTTTAACTTTAGTGAGAGATTTGGGTACACAAGGAGTGTTGGATTAGGAGCTTCACAGATTTCTCTTGTCCACAGTATATTCCAAATGAAGAGTTAGATAGTCAGCAGATGTTACTTGTGAATTGTAGTTACAAAAGAATTCACAATGCTTAAAAAAAGAAAAAAAAAAAAAACTCAGCAGGAATTCAGGCTTTCTTAACATCTGAAAATGGGACTAATTTATATGCATGACTTTTCAGCTAATTGTGTTGTGATAAATTACCATGTCTTTAATATAATAATAGTGATTTGGTTGTACAGTAAATGTTAAATGCAAATCACCCAATGCTAATGTTTTGAAACTTTGTTACATCACAAGTTTTAATAAATTAGAGCTATCAACAAAGTCATACTAGTTAATGAAGTTTAGTATTAGAGGGAGCATGTTCAAATAGATAAACCCTCTTGTGTGACCTTATGCGAGTTACTTCACCTTTCTGTGCCTCAGTTTCTCCACCTGTACAAGGCAGATGGTGATACTGATTTTCCTTTGTAAAGTGCTTTGAGATTGATGGGTCAAAAGTGCTGCATAATGGCTAAGTAGTAAACTTTTTAAAAGGTTCCATGAATATTAGATTTTGTCTAACCCTGGTCTATTTTCTATTTAATGCTTGTTTTCATTATATGCACGCGCGCGCGCACACACACACACACCCCTTTTATTTCAACGCCCTAATTCAGGACATTAGAGACAGGTTTGTGTAAATCCTGTTAGTTTCAGTTTGTATGAGACTGCATAAATAAGGTACTCAAAGCACAAGATCCTCCTTCCATTACTAGATTCTCAAGCCAACCCACCTTGAATATTGTTGGTGTGGAAAGGCACAGCTGAATCCCGAAAGAGTGAGTTGGACTTGGTAAGAAGAGCAGAAGTTCATAAATTATTAAACCAGAACATGAAAAAATGCATAAAATATTAGTGCCCGGGGTACTGTCACTGCATCATCTTACTACATCTCAATCTGTATATACTGTACATTCGTTTTCAGAACAGCTAGTTGTAAGAAACCATTCCGAGCCATTTGCAGTACTAAAAGCACTCAGATAACATGAGAGACTGCTCACTCAAAATACACACTATTCACTTATAAATATTAATGAATTAACACTACAAGTTGCCAAAAATTCTCAGCCACCACTAATTGTTCGCTGAAAAACAACACTGGTTCTATTTCCTTTCCATTGGAGCATTACACACATAAAATGGAAAATAACACATTTTACATCAATATTTATATTGACTTACATTTGTATTAATGTTTTGACATTTGGATGAACCTTTGCTAAATTTAATTTCAACTTTTCTAAACAGCAGGGCAATTATGTGATTATTTTTAATAAGACTGTATTTAGCTTTTTACCTTCAAAACACTACATAAGCATGATTGAATCCTCCACATCATACATAAGATAGGAATATATTAACCCTATTTTATTTGTAGGGAAATTCTGGCAAAACATTTAAGTGATTGACTCCTGCTCCCAGAGGCAATCAGTGTCGGAGAAGGGTTGCCAACTCTGCCAGAAACTATTCCGGAAGATTTTTTTTTCCCAATATGACGTAACGTCATTTTCTTAAAATATCCTGTTAAAATCTCCCGGATTGCTTTCAATAGTCACCTGGAGATCGATGCTGATGTAAGGGGACTGTTGCCCCCTTACTAACATTCAGTGGGGGTGTTTTGGTTGGCTAGCTCCCAGCACTAAAAGGGGAGGGGTCGATGGCAAATCAGGAGCCTGAGACTGACAGTCCCCAGGAACAATGGGGAGAGGCCAATGCTCCAGATCAGCCTGATTGACAGGGCGGGCAGCTAATCAGGGAGTCAGGAGGCCAGAGGGGGTCCCATCCTCTGTGTGAGCTGGAATTGCCTGGGTCAGAGAGAGTGGGGCCGAGCTAAGGAGAGAGCAAGGGCCCGCGCTAAGTGGCTGGAAGCAGAGCTGCAGCCCCAAAGCCAGAGCACAGCCCAGAGAGAGCAGAGCTGCCCTGGGAGCAGAGCTGCAGCAACCGGAGCCAGAGGGGCCAGACAAGCAGCCAGGAAGCAGGTCAGAGCTGGGAGCAGAGTCACAGAAGCAGCCTGCAGAGCAGAGCTGTCCTGGGGGCAGAGCTGCAGCAACCAGAGCCAGAGAGGCCAGAGAAGCAACCCAGGGAGCTGAAGGCAGAGCAGCAGCAGCAGCCGTGCTGAGGCCGAGTGGAGCTGGGGCTGGAGCTGGAACTGGAGCTGGAGCCGGGGCTGGAGCAGTCTGGAGTTAGGTGCGGTGAGCAGCTGGGGAGAGTGAGGGGAATCCTGGGCAGTGGGCCCAGCACAAGGAGACACCTCAGCCAAGAGGCTCTGCAGGCCAGACTTGGAGGGGGATCATAACCCCGACCGGGTGGGGGCGACGTTGGGAAAAAGGGTCCTGCCACCTAGAGCCTGAGAGCGTGAGGCCACCACCAGAACAAGTGTCCAACCCACATCGTCTTTGCAGCACAGCCAGGACCTGAGAAGGAGCCTGGAACCTACAAGGAACAGACTGTGACCTGCCCTGACATTCCAGACACACTGTTTGTGATGTTCCCTGCCACAGAGCAGGGTGATGTGTTTTCCTTTAACCTTTCCCATTTTTCCTTATTCTTTTTTAAAATTAATTGTTAATTAAACAACTTGTATTTGCTTTAAATTGTATGAAATGATCAGTGGGTCAGGGAGGTGCCTAGTGCAGAGAGAGTACCCCGGAGTGGGGACACCCTAGCCCCTGTCCTGGGTGACCACCGCAGGGTTGGGGGTCGAGCCCCCCAGGAATCCTGGGCCCAGCCTTGTCGGGGTTTACGAGGACTCTGCCAGACAGGACAGTGGAAGGGGAGTCTTCAAGGGCAGGGAGGCCTCTGGGTAAAGGAAGTGGGAGCGAGGACTCAGATCCTTTCGCTAGCCCACTTCACCGGGGTAGTGCAGAAGCCAGGAAAGTTCCCCACAATAGCGGGACCATTCCCCCGCTTACACTGATTCCAGGAGACTCCAGGTCAATCCTGGAGGATTGGCAACCCTATATCAGAGCCAGGCTGAGAACTGAATTCCTGTGTTGTAGTTCTGAGTTCAAACCAACCTCTTGCAAATGCCCAGTCTTAAGAGTTGCATGATTCTAATAGTTTACATATGGTGATTCTGAGAGAGCTATTTGTCTTACCTATTGATAATCAGCATAACAGCCGCATCACTTCAGCGATTCCCAGCTGTGTATTAGGCCCTAGAAGTTTGTTACCCACTGGCATAGGTTGGAAGAGCCTCTAGTATTTCCAAGATTGGGGCAGTGTAAAAGTGGCTTTAAGCCAGCTTTGCATCCCACCATTCCCCTTAAGTCCTGCACTTGGGTTCAACTGAGCTGGACCCAAGAATGTGGGCCATGGATTTCATTATATCTCAAATTCAATCCAGTCTCCTTGGTAGTCTCTGTTGGAAAACATAGGCCCAAATATCATAAGCCATTTTAAAAAATGCCCAAGATAAATGCAAAGAAAAGAGATGCTCTTCTTCTTTGCAAGATCTTATTAATTCCAATTACTCTTCATGATCCTTTAGATCCTTAGTTAAAACCTAACTAGCTGTGTATGTGGCTTATGGAGTAAGCCTTCGATCTTATAGTCCCTCCTCTCCTCTTCTGCTCAAACACCTTTTTGTTTGTTGGTTTGTGGCTTACATTTGTTGTGTCAATTCTGATTTTGGATTCCAAGCTCTTTCCAGGAGGTATTGTCTCTTTTTACTTATTTTTTCAAAGCATCTAGCACACTTCAGGTTGCTGCAAAAGTAATGAGTAAGGCACAGGGATTTTCAAGAGCCCATTGGTGACCAAAATCCATCTCGACTACTGTATTTCATAAGAAGCTTCTACCTGGAGTTAAGGGATCAGGCAGAAAGAGGGAAGGGAAATTACTGTCCACTCCCACTCGCTAGCTGTGTAAAAGAAAATATTTCTCTAAGTTTAAAAACCTACTGACTCTTGGCATTTTTACTGATGTTCATGGATAAAAACATACGGTGAGTAGCTATGAATAAATAAATAAAATAATACATATATAATACATACAAACACACACACTAAACCAGTGAAAATTAGCTGATTGTAAGAGATAATTAAACATGATTGTATCGGATAATTAAAAACTATGGAGAAAACATTAATTTCCACTGTATTGTAGTCGAGGGCTTCCCCAGTGATACTACAAATGCTCACTTTCTTTTTAAAGTTTTATTAGATTGGCCATTAGGATACCTATGCATTGTGTAATGCTCTCTGTTTTAAATCTCATCTTTTTCCTCTTGTTTGTTCTGAATACTATGCTAGATCAGTGGTTCCCAAACTGGGGTTCGTGAACCCTTGGGGATTCACGAAATGTTACAGGGGGTTCTCAGAAAATAATTCCCTAATTGCGGACAGAGCTGTCCCTAGGGAACTCAGGCAGTATGGGGCCAGCAGCCCGGAGCCCCTGAACTTCCAAGAGCTAAGCAGATCAAAGCAAGCCTATCTATCACACTGAGGAGATTTAAACTTCAAGCCTCCTTATAAGAAAAGGAAAGGGGGGTGGATATTTTTTGCTGTTTTTAAAATGAAATAGGCAGCTAGTATTGTTTTTAAAATTATTATGAAGAACAAGTTTAAGCTTCGTTGTAATGTGCGTTGTTTGCCTGGACTGCTCAAGACCTGAATGCTTGTGTAGGAGGAACTCTTTGAGTTGACTTCTTAAATACCTTCCTGCTGTTTCACATCTGATACTCCTTGATGAAACATAGGAGCCTTGTCTTATAACAGGCTTATTCAAAGTGATACAAGCTACGAAAGTGAGATCTTGGAGTGCTGCAGTTTTCATAATGTAATAAAAATACTGTAATGATAGATAATAATTAATAATAAATAGTATGTAATAAGCATGTCATAAAAACAAATTGTGTATTTCCAAGATCACTGCTTTTATAATTTATACTCAGGTAAAGGGGAAAATCCCTGGAAATATTCATTTTTAGGAGGGTGTTCATGACACTTGACATTTTAGTGAAAGGGGTTCACAGGTTGTTAAAGTTTGGGCACCACTGTGCTAGATTTAATGAATGCTTGTGAAAATGCAGCCATCTCTAACTCCTTAAGTGGTTCAAGATGAGCAGTGTCTGGGTAGTCTGATCATGGGTAGTGATGGGTGAACCCTTAAAGCTTGTGAGGTTTGATTGAGGTTAAATCACTCCAAAGATCCACTAACCTTACCACCTCTATTTTTTGAGAAAGGGGGCATGCAAATTACTGCAGTCTATTGGCTGCACTACACACAGCAGCTGTGCAGCTGTTCTAGACCAAACCAGATAGTGAGGGAGGTCAAACTATTCACAATAAACCAATTATTGAATGAATGTAGCCCTATATTCTGTTTGTGAATTGTCTGCTTTTTTCTGTCCTGTTGGTTATTTGAAATTATTCAATAAAGAGGATTATGTAAACATATTTCAGCCTCAAGATTACTTGCAAACTATTTGCTATGACTATTTGTAATTCATTATTCATGCTTTGGGATTATTCATGCTGTGTGATTGTTCAGCTAAGTCAGATGGTAATATTTTGTGTTTCCTAACTGGATGACTCCCAAATCCACCAAGAGTTTGTAAGTTGGCAGCATATATACTTCTGAATTTTGCACAAATATTCCAACACTTACTCTTTCCATGACATTCTTTGTTCATCTGAATGTTCACAGACAAGTAAAAGTGGTTGTAAATCACACTGAAGTGAATCAGAGGTTTTTATGTAAAGGAATGATTAAGCATACTTATTTATTATTATTTCCCCCGCTTCTAGACAGGGCCGACGAGAGGGGGGGAAGCCGGTACAAATTACCGGGGCCCAGCAGTCCGGGGCTCGGCTTCCCTGGCTTCCTCTCCCTCTCGTCGGCCTTGTTTAGTCAGTCTGCCCTTGCTGGAGGGCCTGAAAAAATTCCGGGCCTGGCTTCCACCCCCCCTCCCATCGGCCCAGTTTAGCCGGTCCACCCTTGCTGGGGGGCCTGAAAAATTTTTTTCACCGGGGCCCGAACCCGCTCTCGGCGGCCCTGCTTCTAGAGAGGATTCCTTCACCCTTATCACCCCTGAAATCCCTTAAACCTGGGTTGTTAACTCAGGTATTGGGGGGGAGAAGAGGAGTTACAATAGTCAGTCCATAATAATTACATCATTGTTTTTTATAATTCTATCTGTGTTCGCATATGGCTTCAGTAGATTGAAGTAACCTTTTGGTCATCCTTTTTTTTTAACTACATCTTCATCTGTCATATCAGCTTTTTCTATAGTACCCATCACCATAATATGCAAATTTTATTTATACTGTATTGTAATTTAGAGGCAGTATTACTAAAGTAGACAAGGGAAATATATTTAGTAAAATCAATTTTTGCGTCAGGTGAATTATCTATATCAACCAATATTCTTTTCAAGTATTGTCTTTTTGAAGACCATAAAAGCCCATGTGTTAATAAGGCTCATCATCTCAGCTGCATATGAACTTTGTCTCTCCTTCAGATATGAAATCATCCTCTCACTATCTGAACCAATTTAAATCACTTTGCAAATATATCCAGTTACAGCTAGTAGACTGAAATATTAATTCTTCACTGTTAACACATAATTGCCTGTTCATAAAAGTAGAAACCTTTAAAATAAATGTATGCTTGCTTCAAAAATCAGCAAAGGTAAGCAGGCTATATGACAAGTCCTTTGTCTATTTGTCTCTCTTGAATTATTTAAATTTGCTGTAAGTAAAATTGAATTTTGGCAACTGTTATAATTCTGAGATCATTCTGGCTCACAAAACTATAAGGCAAAAAGAAATAGTTACTTACTGTAACTGTGGTTCTTCAAGATGCCAGTACTTAGAACATCTTCAGAGTTTCTAAATATTATAGATGACAATTTTCTAACTCCAAAAGTGCTGCATCCAACATGGGGGAATTCTATATTAGCCCTCATCTTGACATATAAACAGGAAATGATCATTGAACTAAAAATTTGTAGTATCTTAGGTACAAGTTATCATGACTTGATCACATTTATTATGTGCAATCAGAATAAAGTACAAACCAGTAGCAAAACATCCAATCTTGATTTAAAAATTGCCAGTGATGGAAAATCCAGCACAACACTTGATAACTTTTTGCAATGGCTAATTACTCTCACTCTTTATACTGGTTTGTACTTTATTCTCTGTGTGTGTGTGTGTGTGTGTGTGTGTGTGTGTGTGTGTGTGTGTGTGTGTGTGCGCGCTTCAAAAAGGGCCAGTTTCACAAAACTGAAAACAATTATGGGCCAAATCTGCTGGAAGAAGAAATTAAACAGCCAAGTATGAATAATCATTGGGAATTCTTTAAGATCATTTTACTAGATGCCCCCAAAGCCACAATTGGAAAAGAAGGCTGCTTTGCTTAAAAACCAGCCTGGCTTAGCTGCTTTCATTTCCTGTCAATAAATATCTATATATAAAAAGCAAATGGACAAAGGGGAAGCTGGGAGCAATGGATATAAATCAGAAGTTGGAATTGTAGAAAATTGACAAGGGAAACAAAAGGACTCAAGATAAAATCCATGTTCAGCAAAGTTAAGGACAATAGGCAGTTTAAGTATATTAGGAACAAAAAGAATCTTAATGGTATTAGTCTATTACTTGATGGCAATGGAAGAATTATCCATAATAATGCAGAAAACGCAGAAGTGTTCAATAAACATTTCTGTTCTGTATCTGGGAACAGGTCAGATGATGTAGTTATATTAGATGATGGTGATTGATGATGAAACACTTTTCTATTCCAGCAGTAACTAAGGAGAATGTTAAACAGCAGCAACTATAGTTAGACAGTTTTAAATCAGCAAGTCTAGATAACTTGCATCCAGGAGTTTTAAAAAGCTGTCCGAGGAGCTCTTTGGATACTTAATGCTGATTTCAATAACTCTGGCAACACTGGAAGAAGACTGAATGAAAACTAATGTACCAATATTTGAAAAGGTTAACAGCTGAATAGAACTTGATTAATAAAGAATTAAAGGAAAGTAATATAATTAATACCAATCAAGAGGGCTTTATGAAAAATAGATCCTGTCAAACTAACTTGACATCTTTTTGATAAGATTACAGGTTTTGTTGCTAAATGTAATCATAGAATATCAGGGTTGGAAGGGACCTCAGGAGGTCATCTAGTCCAACCCCCTGCTCAAAGCAGGACCAACACCAACTAAATCATCCCAGCCAGGGCTTTGTCAAGCCTGACCTTAAAAACTTCTAAGGAAGAAGATTCCACCACCTCCCAAGGTAACCCATTCCAGTGCTTCACCACCCTCCTAGTGAAATAGTTTTTCCTAATATCCAACCTAAACCTCCCCCACTGCAACTTGAAACCATTACTCCTTGTTCTGTCATCTGGTACCACTGAGAACAGTCTAGATCAATCCTCTTTGGAACCCCCTTTCAGGTAGTTAAAAGCAGCTATCAAATCCCGCCTCATTCTTCTCTTCTGCAGACTAAACAATCCCAGTTCCCTCAGCCTCTCCTCATAAATCATGTGCTCCCACTCCCTAGTCATTTTTGTTGCCCTCAGCTGGACTCTTTCCAATTTTTCCACATCCTTCTTGTAGTGTGGGGCCCAAAACTGGACACAGCACTCCAGATGAGGCCTCACCAATGTTGAATAGAGGGGAATGATCACATCCCTCTATCTGCTGGCAATGCCCCTACTTATAGAGCCCAAAATGCCGTTAGCCTTCTTGGCAACAAGGGCACACTGTTGACTCATATCCAGCTTCTTGTCCACTGTAACCCCAGGTCCTTTTCTGCAGAACTGCTGCCTAGTCATTTGGTCTCTAGTGTGTAGCAGTGCATGGGATTCTTCCGTCCTAAGTGGACTCTGCACTTGTCCTTGTTGAACCTGATCAGATTTCTTTTGGCCCAATCCTCTAATTTGTCTAGGTCCCTCTGTATCCTATCCGTACCCTCCGGCGTATCTACCACTCCTCCAAGTTTAGTGTCATCTGCAAACTTGCGGAGGGTGCAGTCCACGCCATCCTCCAGATCATTAATGATGATATTGAACAAAACCAATCCTTGGGGCACTCAGCTTAATACTGGCTGCCAACTAGACATGTGTTGATATAATATACTTTGACTTCTGTAAAGTGTTTGACTTAGTACCATAAGACATTTTGGAACCAGAATAATAAAAAATCAACATGGTACATGTTAAATGGATTAAAACCAGCTCAATGTAATTATAAACTGGGAATCATCACCAAAAAGGGACATTTATGGGGTAGAGGGGTCTAGAAGCATTAGTTCATGGAACTGTGCTATTTAACATTTTCATCAATGCTGCGGAAAAAAACAGAAAACCATCACTGACAAAGTTTGTGAATGATACAAAAATTGAAGGCATCGTAAATAATGTTGAAGCCAGGACAGGCATGCAAAGCAATCAGGATCATAAGGTGAGCCCTTTCAAACAGTAAGTATTTTAATATTGCCAAATGTAACATATACATCTAGGAACAAGTAGTGCAGGGGCGGGGAGAGATTCTATCCTGGAAAACAGTGACTCTGAACAGTACTTGGAGAGCATGGTGTATAATCAGCTGAACATGAGTTCCCAGTGTGATGCTGTTGCCAAAAGGGGTAATGTGATCCTGGGACATATAAACAGGGGAATATTGATTAGGAGTAGGAAGGTTATATTACTTCTGCATTTGGCACAGGTGTGGCCACTGCTGGAATACTGTCTCCAGTTCTGCTGTCCACAATTCAAGACGGATGTTGATAAATTGGAGAAGGTACAGAGAAAAGCCTTAAGAATGATTAAAGTATTGGAAAACATGCCATAGAGTGAAAGACTCCAGAAGCTCAGTCTGTTTAGTTTAACAAAGAGAAGGGATAGAGGTGACTTGATTGCAGTCTATAAGTACCTATCTGGGGAACCAACATTCAATCTAACAGACAAAGGTATAACATGATTCAATGGCTGGAAGTTGAAGTTTGACCAAATTTGCACTAGAAATAAGACCCAACTGTTTAAAAAATGAGAGTAATTAGCCACTGCAAAAATTTACCCAGGGTTGTGCTGGATTTCCATCACTGGCAATTGTTAAATCAAGATCGGATGTTTTGCTAAGAGATCTGCTCTCGCTTGGATTTGGGTGGCTAGCCCGAGCAGCTGCCCGGGCCCCAGTGTCCACCGTGCTATTTTTAGCATGCTAGATCACATGGAGCTAGCACAAGACTGTCTCCCTGTGCTGGGACTCACCCCCCTGCTGCAGTGTAGCCGTGCCCTCCGCTCAGAGGTCAGACTAGATATTCACAATGGCCTCTTCTGGCCCCAAACGGTGAATGTGTTCATCAAAAGTTGACAAATGTGTTCTTTCAGCAAATTGACCAAGAAGTCTCAGCCTGTGTTCTCTTTGCTTTGTACAGAAAAACCCTGCTTCAGTCCTTCTCCTTGCAGCTTATACAGTATATTATACAGTATACTGCTATCTCTGACTTCTTTTGTCACAGCATGTCACTGTGAACAGGACAGCAAACAGTCAAATCCTAGTTTTGCCCCCACCTTCTCCTGTGGTACATTTATATTTGTCTTACAATGCTTTTTTTCTTATTTCTCCTTGACTTCTTCTCTGTGGTGATAAAAACAGTGTTCTCTGCATTGTATTGAGGTTCATTTTCATCCCTGGATAAAAGCATACAAAGGCACTTACCAAAAGGCAAAGTTAGTACAAACGTAATGATGCCTACAGCCGTAAAACAAAGAGGCTTTGAAAAGCTTCAAACTTCAGCAGCTTTGAAGTGACAAATAATGATAACCAGAAAAAAGACAGTTCCTTAAATCCAGGTAACCTATGTGATCCAGTGGTTCAAGCACAGGACTAGAAGTCTGGACTTCCGGCTTTTAATTTTGGCTCTGCTACAGACTCTCTGGGATTTGGACCAGTTACTTATCCTCTTTGTGCCTCAGTTTACTTATCCGGTAACAGGGAAAGTAATGTTGTATTAACTAATATTCTAAGAGTTTTGGATTTCTTGGATGATTATTGTAGTAGTAATAATAATAATCATAATGTACAACAGATCTTCAGTAAAAACAGTCCTATATCCAACAGGCCTACTTAGTACCACTGCTGTGCACCAGGCGTCTACTGGAGCAACCAGATAAGCTAGGGAGAGACTGAATATCAGCCATAGCAAGTCATCTCCCCCGATACTTTTATTTTAGCTTTTTTATTTGAATGCTTCTTCCCCACTGCCTTGGACCCTTTGAGTCTTTTGACCCTTGGAGGGAAAAGAGGGAGTCAGTTTGGAATTGTGTGATAAGCATATTAGCTGGGTTTTCTTGCTTAAATGATCATCGGTTAAATAGTTAACTTTGAAACTGAACGATGAAAATTGTTAACACCCAGTGTGTTGAACTGGGCAGTTCCCAACATTGCATTTGTTTTGGGCTGCCCTCAGGCTCAAGCAGACAGCATTTTATCAGCTAATTGGATTCAGTTCACACTTGGAAGATTTTTCTTTATAACCATAAAGATCAGACACTTAATTTTTTTTTTTAAATAATGAAAATATAGATTCAGGAACACATTCCTACTACAACTGATGAAGCTGGTGGCAATTTCCCTACCTATGGAATCAAAGTACTTGTACTCTGCATATGAATCAGTGGCAGAATCAGGCTGTGAGTTTGGATTTGTGGCTATCTTTTGAAACAGGAAGAGAGTAGGGCTGAGCTAATACTTGACTTTTCGATTCTATGGCTGAACCAAATTTTTTAAAAAAAGGTTCATTTCAAACTAAAGCAGATTTTCATTTTCTTACCAAAACACACCAAAAAATGAAAAAATCATTTGGGGTGAATGAAACATTTTGATTGTTGTTTTCAAAATAACATGTCATTTCAAATAGACATTTGAGAAACATGATTTTCCCCTTGGTGCGGACAAGGACAGTTCTGTTTAAAAAGTTTGTTAGCTGGCCATGGGGGATCCAGGTTTAGTGAGACTATCTAACACGTCTAAACCCAAATGTCCTTTCCACATTAAGAGCAAAATGTTGTTCAATAATCTGTTAGTTAAATAGTATTAGGTATCATAATGCATTTGCACAGTATAGACAAGCCCTGAATCAGTATCCCTTCCCTCCTATTGGTGTATTGTTTATTCAAGTTATCATTTAATTTTATAGGGTATTGGATTACGCTACCCAAAATCCATAACTGGAAATAGGCAGTGGCTGTCTTGGAAAAAGGAGAAAACAAAACACGTTGAGTTGTAAGCAGTAAATCTCTAGGTCTCTGTCTTTTCTTAAATAACAAATAATAAACCCCAAATGAGTACCATATATCACAGTTGGCTGGGTTTTGTTTATTTGTTCGTATCCTGTTTTCAGTGAAGCAGCAACATTTCTACCAAGTCTCTGGTGAAAAGCTAATTAGAAAGGGACTGCTGCTGCTGAAGCAAAATGTACCTGTTTATCAGTGGCAAATGACAGAGACTACAGACCTGTCACCTGTCTTGTGTTTTGAAAGAAAGTGTTGGACTCCATTCTGCTCTTTGGATCTGGGTCATTATTTGGGACTGAGAAAGTCAGCACAGGGTCAGGCTTTAAAAACAAAGCTATATGCAGAATATATTATCCTTACATTGAACCTTAATATTCCAGTTTACCTCTCTGACTAATTTGAGTTGCTTTATTCTACTAGCCACCTGCATAAATAACTATCCAAGTTACAGGCTTGTAAGGTAGATTTTTTACTTTTTTCAAAAAAGAAAAAGTTTCTGGAAGGTGCTAGTCTGACAGCCCTGGAAACCAAAGTGCTCTACTACAGAGCAGATACAATTGCCTTACTAAAGTGTCTCAACTCAGTTTTGGAGAGATCTCCTCTATCCATAGGAGAGTATTTCAGTTTGTATGTCCATTCTGTTAGATATGTGTACAGTGCACAGATCTCAGTGCATTAATGCATTCACACAGGGGCGGGCAAACTTTTTGGCCTGAGGGCTGCATCAGGTTTCGGAAATTGTATGGAGGGCCGGTTAGGGGAGGTTGTGCCTCCCCAAACAGCCAGGTGTGGCCCAGTCCCCACCCCCTATCGCCCCCTGCTTCTCGCCCCCTGACCCCCCTCCCAGGACTCCTGCCTCATCCAACCCCCCAGTTCCCCGACAGCCTCCGCCCCCCGGGACCCCTGCCCCATCCACCCCCCCGCTCCCTGTCCCTGACTGCCGCCCATCACCCCATCCAACCCCTTCTCTCATTCCTGACTGCTCCCCTGCCCCCATTCAACCCCCCTGTTCCCCACCCTCTGACCGCCCTGACCCCTATACACACCCCCACCCCCTGACCACCACCCCAAACTCCCCTGCCCTTTATCCCCCCCGTCCACTCCCTGTCCCCTTACAGCGCTGCCTGGAGCGCCGGTGGCTGGCAGCGCTACAGCCTCGCTGCCCAGAGCACCAGGAAGGGCACCCGGCTGGAGCCATCCATGCCACCGTGCAGCACAGAGCACCGGGTCAGGCTGGGCTCTGCAGCTGTGCTGCCCCAGGAGCTCGCAGCCCTGCTACCCAGAGCGTTGCACTGGCAGCGGGGCAAGCTGAGGCTGTGGTGGAGGGGGAACAGCAGGGGAGGGGCCGGGGGCAAGCCTCCTGGGGCAGAAGCTCAGGGGCTGGGCAGGAGGGTCCTGCGGGACGGATGTTGCCCACGGGCTGTAGTTTGCCCACCTCTGCATTAACTCAGGCTAAGCTGTGTTCCTATTCGCTATTTGTTCCTGGGGACCAGATAAAAGATGTTGTATTGTTGAAACTAAAAAGTCTGCATTTCTTTAATTAATTAGTCAGAAGTTAAAGCTGAGTAAAAGAGTAGCTTGAGAGTTGCTGCTAAGCTGATAAGAGAACTGCCTGGGAGTTGGTTAGTTAGATCTTTCCCATGCTTAATGAAAACTCAAGTCTCTTGCTAAGAGAATGGCAAGTGTGTGCTTTTTCAATTCATAAGATATTCAATTCGTAACATGTCCGATGGGACTGGCAACAAGAATATTGATTGGTGGTAATACAGTGGTGGTAGTGGGGCGGGTTGTTTGTTTGGTAATAAGAACTGCTGTCTTCTAGGAATAGGAGTGAAATCATCAAGTCATTGCATATGGACCACAGAACAGTCTTTAGGTGTAAATAACGTGATTGCTTGCCCTTCGTTTGGTTCAGAGGCAGAGGCTCCAATTTCCAAATGCTCAGCCCTCACAACTGCTGACAGACTTTTGAAGTACTCAGCACTCAGAAGCTGTCATTGTGATTCTTATGGACAATTTTTCAAGTGTTCCACATCCATTCTGCTGAGTGCTTTTGAAAATTTGGTTCAAAGGTAGAATCATAGGACTGGAAGGGACCTTGAGAGGTCATTTAGTCCAGTCCCCTGCATGCATGGCTGGACTAAGAATTATCTAGATCAGGGATTGGCAACCTTTGGCATGTGGCTCGCTAGAGTAAGCCCCCTGTCGGGCCAGGCTGGTTTGTTTACCTGCCACGTCCGCAGGTTCGGCTGATCATGGCTCCCACTGGCCACGGTTTGCCGCTCCAGGCCAATGGGGGCGGTGGGTAGCGGCGCGGGCCGAGGGATGTGCTGGCCACTGCTTCCCACCGCCCCCATTGGCCTGGAGCAGCGAATCGCAACCAGTGGGAGCCGCGATCAGCCGAACCTGCAGATGCAGCAGGTAAACAAACTGGCCCGGCCTGCCAGGGGGCTTACCCTGGTGAGCCGCATGCCAAAGGTTGCCGATCTCTGATCTAGACCATCCCTGACAGATGTTTGTCTAACCAACTCTTTACAATCTCCAATGATGGAGACTCCACCACCTCCGTAGGCAATTTATTCCAATGCTTAACTACCCTGACAGTTAGGAAGTTTTTCCTAATGTCCAACCTAAACCACCCGTTCTGCAATTTAAGCCCACTGTTTCTTGTCCTATCCTCAGAGGTTAAAGAGAACAAATTTTCCCCTTCCTCCTTGTAACAATCTTTCACGAACTTGAAAACTGTTATCATGTCCCCCCTCAGTCATTTCTTCTCCACTTGCAACCCCTCCCAGCTTGGTATCATCCACAAACTTTATATGTGTATTATCTAGGCCATTATTTAAATCACTGATGAAGGTATTGAACAAAATTGGACCCAGAACTGATCCCTGTGGGACCCCATTTGATATGCCCTTCCAGCTAGACTGTGAACCACTCATAACTATTCTCTGGGATTGGTTTTCCAACCACTTGTGCATCCACCTTACAGTAGCTCCATCTAATTTGTATTTCCCTAGTTTGATTATGAGAAGGTCACGTGAGACAGTATCAAAATCCTGACTAAACTCAAGATATATCACATCTGCCACTTCCCCCCATTCACAAGGTTTGTTACCCTGTCAAAGAAAGCTATTTGGTTGGTTTAACATGGTTTGTTCTTGACAAATCCATGTTCACTGGTGGTATATCTTCATCTATCCAGTGTCCTCCTGAACATAATTTGTTGGGGAAGAGTCAACATGGTTTTTGTAAAGGGAAATCATACCTCACCAATCTACTAGAATTCTTTGAGGGGGGTCAACAAGCATATGGACAAGGGGGATCTAGTGGATATAGTGTACTTAGGTTTTCAGAAAGCCTTTGACAAGGTCCCTCACCAAAGGTTTTTAAGCAAAGTAAGCTGTCACGGGATAAGAGGGAAGGTTCTCTCATGGATTGGTAACTGGTCAAAAGATAGGAAACAAAGGGTAGGAATAAATGGTCAGTTTTCAGAACAGAGAGAGGTAAATAAGGGTCTCCCCCAGGGGTCTGTATTGGGCCCAGTCCTTTTCAATATATTCATAAACAATTTGGGAAAAGGGGTAAACAGTGAGATGGCAAAATTTGCAGATGATACAAAATTGCTCAAGATAGTTAAGTCGGAGGCAGACTGCGAAGAGCTACAAAATGATCTCTCAAAACTGGGTGACTGGGCAACAAAATGGCAGATTAAATTCAATGTTGATAAATGCAAAGTAATGGACATTGAAAAACATAATCCCAACTATATATATAAAATGATGGGTCTCAATTGGCTGTTACCACTCAGGAAAGAGATCTTGGAGTCATTGTGGATAGTTCTCTGAAAACATCCACTCAATGTGCAGGGACAGTCAAAAAAGTGAACAGAATGTTGGGAATCATTAAGAAAGGGATAGATAATAAGACAGAAAATATCATATTGCCTCTATATAAATCTATGGTACACCCACATCTTGAATACTGCATGCAGATGTGGTTGCCCCATCTCAAAAAAAGATATATTGGAATTGGAAAAGGTATAGAAAAGGGCAACAAAAATTATTAGGGATATGAAATGGCTGCCATATGAGGAGAGATTAATAAGACTGGGACTTTTCAGCCTGGAAAAGAGACAACTAAGGGGGACTATGATAGGGGTCTGTAAAATCATGACTGGTGTGGAGAAAGTAAAGAAGGAAGTGTTATTTACTCCTTCTCATAACACAAAAACTAGGGGTCACCAAATGAAATTAATAGGCAGCAGGTTTAAAACAAACAAAAGGCAGTATTTTTTCACACAATGCATAGTCAACCTGTGGAACTCCTTGCCAGAGGATGTTGTGAAGGCCAAGCCTATAACAGGGTTCAAGAAAGAACTAGATAACTTCATGGAGGATAGTTTCACCAATGGCTATTAGCCAAATGGACAGGGATGGTGTCCCTAGCCTCTGTTTGCCAGAAGCTGGGAATGGGCAATAGGGGATAGATCACTTGATGATTACCTGTTCTGTTCATTCCCTCTGGGGCACCTGGCACTGGCCATTGTCAGAAGACAGGATACTAGGCTAGATGGACCTTTGGTCTGACCCAGTATGGCCTTTCTTATGTTCTTATGTCCCATTATGTTTCTCATGTATATTTTAATTACAAAGAGTGTATAAAGGTCTGTCTTCCTCTCTACATATGTGTGTATGAGAATATACTAATCTATCTTCTCTGGGACTCATTCCAAAATCCTGAACTTCTTCAAACAGCACCATTTTATTTTAGAAGTTTCCTCCTCTCTCCCATAGTTTGGAATTTCCTGTCCTTCCACCCACCAGCAAATTACCACTCACCTAGGCCTAGGATGGGAAAGGTTCAGCCCTACATCAGTAACAGCTTTATCATACAAAACAATCATGATTTTAAAGTCTGTTTTATGGCTCTATAGGGCTAGAAATGGAAACTTTACCTCAGAGGAAGGAATGTCCTAGTTTCACAATGGGATGCCCTGTCCTCACTCCTCGTCCCATAGACCCTAAAGTATTGAGTTGATAATCATTACAGACTTTGGAAAAGATATTTTAGAACATTTTAGATGCTTTTATAGCTCCATTTGAAATCTGTGAAGTTGGACTCCTGGTATCTAAGGATACCTGGATTTATAGGCAAAGGAATAATAATAAAAATAAAAATAAAACCCTCAATATTTTCTTTTAAATAAAGACTTTTATAAATAGTTTGCAACAACTTTGTTCTCCCTTTCATCAGTCAAGCTCAACCATCCCTAAATTTAAAATGTTCACTATTGTTGAAATATGTCTGAGTTACATCCACAGTTAATAGCCATGGTTAAGTTGATGTCAGGATGTACCAATTTTCTGTGGATAGACCAGTGTAATCAATAAATATCCTAGATTCACTTGTTATACTATTTATCAATGAGGTGGTTAAACTCTTATCTTTTTAACCTCACATTCCATTATTCAATTAGGGTTTATCTTGTTGTTCTTAGGCTTCCATAAATGGTCTTTAGTGTTCTGTGATCTGTAATAATTACAAAAGGGATAGTATAGAAATAGAAATGAAAATGGTCAAAGGTCCAAACTACATCTCAATGCTTCTCTCACCAGCTGTGAGTTTTTATTCTGTCAAATGTCTGTCAAATTCCTGATGGCTGGTAAGATAGAAAGCTGCAGGTTAGAAGTTGCAGGGGACTGATTATTTGTTTGCTCAGGGGGCTTTGTAAGAGAGTGGCATAAAAAAGAGCACATTTTTTCATTCTGATAAAAAAGAGGGAGCAAGGAAAAGAACTATTCACCCGACGCTAAGCAGCTGATTATTTTTATATCTGAAAAGCTTTGCATGAGAGCACAACATAGGGAGATTAAATTTGCCACCCTTGTTCAAATGTGTGAATAACAATAAAATAGCCACTGACAAGAAAGTTGTCCCCCACAATCCATGGGAAGCTGTTTAAAACACTTATGAAGAAGGCAAATTGAACACTTGAAGGTGTAGGCTCTTTAAAGAAAATCAAACAGGTCAGTCAGAATTTCTGCAGCCACTTTGAAATAATCAAAGTATTTGGAAATTTTTATTAGGAGTTCAGTACATCTTTTAATAAAATGGAGCAGAATAAATAAGAGACACTGTGCTGACAAGAAACTGGAGTGCAAGAAAAGGTTAGTAAAGTTAGTAAACAGCAGAGGTTAATTGAAAATACTGTATGTAGCCAATTGCAGACTTAGAAGGATTGACTGATGAGGAGGAAATTCATGGGAAAAGGCAATGTACCAATGAAGAGGTTGCATTCAGTAAAAGAAACATAGTGAGCCGAAAGGCAGTGACTGGGAGACTGCAAGGACATGTTCATAAACCTCTTTCTTTTTTATAGGATTGATTAGTACATTTTTAATATACATGGAGGTTACTGTAGGTAACTGACACCAGAACATCTATCCTTCAGATCAACCAGGTGATGTGCACATTTAGTAAGATTACTGTCTGGTATCCACTGCTGTCCTCCTCCTATAAAGGAACTAACTCCCTGCAGACCTGATTTCCTACTCTTTCATTAACATTCCCTACATGTTTCCTTCCCTAATAATCCTGCACCCTTCCCATCTCAGTGAAATTATCTGAATGCTCCAGATTGCATATGCTGGAGTAATAAAATGGAAAGGGTTTGTCCTACTACATAATTGTTGCTAAATAGGGTGAAGATTCCAGCATTATGGAGTTAGAGATTAATTCAGAGAATAGAGATATACACTGTTGCGATAACTGGACCTTCAAATTTACCCTAATTGTGAGCTCGACTGTGAAAAGTGAGTGAAAGCTAATAAAATGTCACAAGAACCTCTAACAATAAATGTTGATGGGGGTAAAAGTGCAAAAGAGAGTCAAAGTCTGAATTAATCCAAACAGAGGCCTACTGGTGTAATTCAATGACTGTGTAAAGATCACATCTGGTAAACAAGAGAAGTTTGGGTCTGAAAATCAGTGAACTAAAGTTGGTGTGTTAGAAATTATGCCGAACTGGTGGACAAAGTAATGAGGGTATAAGCTATCCCATCCATCACTCTATTTTGGGGTCCTTAGAGACTTTAGGGGGGAAAGCTTGCTATCATAACACTAGCTGACTGAAAAACCAGAGTAGGGGAAGGAACAAACTCTGCCATGTACCCTATTGTCTCCTGGGAGACCAGAGCTTCTTCATCTTAATCCTTAGAGATGTCCTGACCAGATCAGTCAGAGAGAGGGAGCCAGATGAAACTTGTGTCAGCTGAAACGTAAACACCACCTGGGATGTCAGTCTGTCACCATGCCCTTTTCCTTCCATATCTTATTCCTTTACTTTCCTATATCTCTCCTTTTGCCTTTGGTCTAATAATAGCCTGGCTTAGCCTTTAAATGGCCCTGGGGGGGACAGAGGATAGAGAAGCAAATGCGAAGAAAGATGTCTGCCTAGAAAAGAGACTGGGATTTTCTGCTCAGCAGGTTTGGAGTGGCCAAAATAATATTTTATTATAGGCAGTATGCTAAGTAAAAATTCTTATACAGACTTAGAACTCACATATCATATGTATAATACATTGTATTTTTATATTATGGCAAAAGAAAAATCCCAACAATTCATTGTTTTGTAGAGAAAATTAAATCAGAATAAACATTTGTAAATATCTTTTATATATAGTCTGGATAAACTTTGTATTTCCCTAACAAAATTAATTAAATATTTTTTTATTTATTCATATGAAAAGAAGGAGAATTTTCCTTATTCGTGGAATAAAAAAATATTATATATACTCTCTTGTTTTCCTGTGAGAATGTAGACAAATTAGCACTAACTTTCACAGAAATATCCTAGTAAATTAACACTGGTTTTTTATATATATATATATATATATATATATATATATATATATATATATATATATGTGTGTGTGTGTATATATATACACCTCTACCCCGATATAACGCGACCCGATATAACACGAATTCGGATATAACATGGTAAAGCAGTGCTCCGGGGGTCGGGCTGCGCATTCCGGTGGATCAAAGCAAGTTCGATATAACGTGGTTTCACCTATAACGCGGTAAGATTTTTTGGCTCCCGAGGACAGCGTTATATCAGGGTAGAGGTGCGTATATATATATATATATATTATTTGTTGTTGTTCACATATATAAATCTGAATATTTATAATATAAAAATATTTTTACTGGTTTCAATAAAAACTTTGTTACTATTTTAGTACCAATATTAGGTAATTCACCATAACCTTCTATAAAAACAAAATCAATAGATTTATTGGAAAAATACAACTCGCATACAATTTTCTCATGGTCTGCTTATTACCTGGGTGTAATTCATATCAATATAACTAATAGTTGAGCTTTAAGCTTGTGGGTTATCCGGATCCTATATCCGCTATTGCCATCTTATATACTCTAAGAGTCTCGTGGCATATTCAGACAAGGAATTCCACAATTTAGATGCCCCAACAGAGAAGAAAAATTTCCTGAGAAGTCTTCTAGTAAATTATATTATTTACTGTTTTTTTTATTTTGTATTTTTTATATTGTATTGTTTACTTCTACTTTACTTACATATGCAGTTAGTTCAAAGAATTTGTCTAAAATTTATTTCTGTCATGATGTCATCGTTACAGAGAGGGCTGCTGAAAATGAAGATTATTATTTTATTTTTACAACTTCGCCTTTGTAAAGTGCAAGTACGGCAGTCTGGTCCGTCGTACCAGTAAGATATTTATAGCCGGTACGCCATACCAGAAAGACACAGGAGGAGCAGAATGTGGGGTCGCTGGTAGTTCCTCCGGCCCAGCTGTACTGCCCCCAGCCCCAGCCCTTCCATGCAGCTGCGTATCCTATATGGGGTCTGTACAGCAGCCCCGCCAGAGTAGAGGGCTGAGGGCGGGGGCGGAGGCGGTACAGCCGCGCCAGAGGAGGCCAGTGGCCCCATGTTCTGCTCCTTTTGTTGCTGCAGTTCCAGAGAGCCCTGCAGTTCAGAAGTCTCCGGCGCAGCAGGAGGAGGACAGAGCCCACCCCTCCACCCCCCGAGGTAACATGGGATGGACCATGAGGAGGGGAACGGGAAAGTGTGGGGTTCCCCGGGCTGGGGGCGGGGTGGGGAGGAGCCACAGGGGGGGTCATGTGGGGAGGTCACATGCCCCTCCTTTAGCTGATGTCCCCTCTTTGTGTCTCTCCCATGAGTGCAGCATACCGGTAAGAAATGAATTCTACTTGCACCATTGTATATATGCAAATATACAACTTTTGTGTTTATATATTCAATGTCTTTTCTGTGAAAATAATAAATTCATTTTTTGTATGGTCTGGGGCCTTTTATACTTGACATAGCTTAGGGCCTCAGAATGTCATAATCCTGCCCAGCTGACAAGGAGGGTTCCTTTTTAAAATCTCTCTCCAGCTAACGGCAAAGGGAACAAGAGTTATGGTTAAAATGAAAACCTTAGTTACATTTCAAATGTTTTAACTGTTTTAACCTTTTTATTTAAGATACAGAAAATAATTAAAAAATGGATTTTGAATCATATGTTTGCTAGGGTACTAAGCAGACTGCAGTCTCTGTAAACCATACCAAACTTTTGAGTTTTTGAGGCCCATATATTCCATCTAAATTAATACAAAACCACCTCAGGAAAATGGAAACAATGTTAGAGAAGTATTATAAAAGGTTCAACGAAGTGCCTTATTGGAAGCTGTCCTGTGGAAGTACACTGGTAATAATTAGTAAAACCATGTTCTCTGGGATGAAATAAGTAGCTTCTAAAAGTAATGCTTTCATAAACACAACCTTGAAGACGAGAATGGGTTAGTAAATAATTGGGAAACTGATGCAAAATTTCTTGTTTTTAGTCACCTGGGATATTTTGGCAGGGAGGAGAAAGCAGGGTGATATAAGAGTAATTGACTGAATCTCACTTGCATTGGAGTAAATGGATTGCCTGGCAGCTAATTAGGGAAATTATCTTGTCATTTTCTGTTAAGTAACTAATGTTCAGGGAAGAAAAGACATTAATGGGGAATATCTGGAACCCAGAGTACTGTAATGTTACTGGTTAGCTGCCTGGGACCAGCTGTTTTTGTGTATTATTGCCAGTAATAGGACTTTGTACTAGAAAAACCATCTATAAGTACAAAAGAATTGTTAGTGAAGAACACTAAGGTATAGAAGCAAAGTGAGAGAAGCTTCAAAACAAATACTAGAAGTACAAGACAGATGAAAAGGAGTTAAGTATCAGGGGGTAGCCGTGTTAGTCTGTATCTACAAAAACAACAAGGAGTCTGGTGGCACCTTAAAGACTAACAGATTTATTTGGGCATAAGCTTTCGTGAGTAAAAACCTCACTTCTTCGGATGCATAGAGTGCCTCACTTCTTCGGATGCATAGAGTGCACTCTATGCATCCGAAGAAGTGAGGCACTCTATGCATCCGAAGAAGTGAGGTTTTTACTCACGAAAGCTTATGCCCAAATAAATCTGTTAGTCTTTAAGGTGCCACCAGACTCCTTGTTGTTTTTGTAGATACAGACTAACACGGCTACCCCCTGATA